>NC_089755.1:7822547-7835047 GCF_040412425.1 Macrobrachium rosenbergii
GAATTGGGTCGAATTTCTGCACATGGCTTTGCAGCTCCTCCTGAAAGTAAGTAGATTGTTCTTGCAGTATCTTCGTATCTTTCCTGCACGAGTGGCAGTAAAGTAGAAGAATGAGAAGAAAAACAAAGAAGAGAAAAAGTAAAGAAGAAATACTACTACTAGACGAATGAAGAAGTCAGCTCTTTGTAACTTAGTGTTTGTCCAGGAGATCTGTTTGTTGGGAGGAACTGTCGTCATTCCGTACAAATTGTACGTACCAGTCTAACAAACATCTATGTGCACTAAGTACATAGTGCCTCACTTTTACTGTGTGTGTGTGTGTGTGTGTTGTGATGTTTAGAGTTTTTTTTTTTACAATCATTAGCAGATTGTTCCCTTGTTGTGGGTGTTGTCTCCTTACCCGTTGGTATTTGTTTTTGTGTGTGTAAAGTTGACGTCTGTCGCCTTCGCATTGACTGCGGCAGTCGGGTTTGGTATGGCAGCGAGTCAGCATAGCAGCAAGGCGTCCTTATTTTTGCAGCAGGTATCATGTTACCTGTTGGTTGTGATAGCAGAGGATGGTTGGGTGACTAAACCATAGTCATCTGGGGAATTGGTTCCTGTTTGGCAGCAGATTTGCTGTTTCGACGTTTCTGCCCTGATCATCTGTGTGTTGGATGTGTTCCTGTTTGCAGTCACTGGCTGCCTCGATGATTTCACAGAGTTTGTCTGAGTATCTTCGTCCTCTTCGACAGCTGGGTTTGTCTCGACGTCTCTATGGAGATAGTCTGTTTATATATATATATATATATATATATATATATATATATATATATATATATATATATATATATATATGTGTGTGTGTGTGTGTGTGTGTGTGTGTGTGTGTGTGTAATATATGTGTGTATATATATATACACATATATATATATGTATGTGTGTGTATAAATATGTATTATGTAATGTGTATTTGTTCTTTATATACAGTACATAAGAGAAAAATTACGTTGTTTTGTGTTTTAAAGAAAGCACATCAAAGGGATTTGAATATAAAGGACAAATATATAAACTCTAATATTTCATAAACCATATAACACCTCTGGAAAATGGTTCCACGACAATTAGAGCCACAGATACAGAGGGTTTACCGTACAAGCAGATTCGATTATTTGTTTCACTTATTTGTATTTTGTTCTTCCGGTATTCGCTTTTGAATTTCCAGGCGACATTTTCTAAGGCAGCGAAAACAAACGGAATAATCACCGATTTAAAGGCGACGATATCTGATCCGAATGTTCCCAGAGACACACTCAGTCATATTTTCCATGCAAAAACCGCTTTATTTAACTTTTTTAATTTTGTGACCCTCTCATACATCACTTTTAGCTGTTATCCTATAAATCTGAAGTGAATTTTTTAATTCCGAATTGTTAATATTCTAGCTAGTGATTTTGCCTAACCGTTAGTTCTTATTGGGGCTGAATTTTGAATTGCACCAGACGGCTGAACGACAAAGTGGGTTTGTGGATGTTGTTGTGGCAGCTTTTTCCATTTCTTTCCATGTTAGATATTGCAAATCTCAACAGTTTTTCTGTGTGTTTATATATATATATGTATATATATAATATATATATACATACATATATATATATATATATATATATATATATATATATATATATATATAATACAAATAATCAACATAAAATCGTTTGTGGAACAGAAATAAATTTCTGACTCACATCAGATCGAGCCCAGGTCTTTCAATTGAAAGCAAGGCAGCTGCCAACTGAGCCATACAAGTCATAAAGTTGGAACCTAAATACAACTATACCTAAGGCTTTACCAAGGCAGGCTAACCGCCGTGCCTTTCAATTGAAAGGCCTGGGTTCGAACCTGATGTGAGCCAAATTTATATATAGGCTATATATATATATATATATATATATATATATATATATATATATATATATATATATATATATATATTATATAAAAACTCAGAATCTCCAACTTAGAAAGAACCGGTAGGAGTTTCCACAAATACATCCACAAACCCACTTTGTCATTCAGCCACCTGATGCATTTCAAAATTGAGCCCCGAAAGAGTACTCTTTCTGTCAGGCAAAATCCACAGCCAGATTATTATTAATTCTGTAACAAACGTCAGTTCTCGATTTTCAGGATAACAGCTAAAAATGATGCATGGGAGAACGACAAAAAAAAATAATAAATAAATAAATAACGTGGGGTTTTGCCTGAAAAATATGAGTGAGTGTCTGTGCAAACATTCGGATCCGAAGGTCGCCATCAAATCTGTGGATTATTCCGGTTGTTTTCTCTTCTCTATAAAATGTCGCTTTGAAATTCAAAAGCGACTACCGGAAGGCAAAAAGATTTAGACAAATAACTGAATCTGCCTGTACGATAAGCCTCTGTATCTGTGGCTCTAATTGTCATGGAACCATTTTCAGAGGTGTTATATGGTGTGCAAAATACTTTATAGCTTTGATACTCGTTCCCTTTTTATAAAAAATTCCTTAGGATGTCTTTTTCCTATTATATATATGTGTATGTATATATATATATATATATATATATAATATATATATATATATATATATATATATATATATATATATATATATATATATATATATATATATGTATATATATATATATATATCAGGGTTGGTGCATGCGTAGATACCCTGGGACCTACTTCTTAGCCGCCGTCGTTGGGTTTTTAATCTAAAAATCTCAGGCGGGTTTTTAAAGTTTTTAGCTGTATTCTTCTATAATCCATTATCACTGTTCTGTTGTGTAACTTTTAGTTTAATACATAATTTAAAGTAGAGGAAATATATTTACAACCCCCTTTTTTTAAATTATGGAAGATATAATAGAATAGTTTTCTAATCTAAAAAAAAGAACCGGGCGGGTTTTTACATTTTTTAGGCGTTTTCTGCTTCCATAAAACATTATTAGGGTACGATTGTGTAAATTTTAGTGTGATACATAATGAAGAGTAGAACAGTATAACTAGAAACCCCTTTTTTTGATTTTGGAAGACATAATATAGTTCATTACAATTTACAGTACAGCATGTGTCCTACTGCGAGATCAGTTTCTGAGGCCATAAACAACCTACCTAATAATAAATTGCCCGGCTGCGATGGTCTGCCTGCTGAAGCTTTCAAATTCTGCCATCCGATAATTTACATTTTGCTAGCTGCTGTTCAGTGCGTGCATAATTCACCGGTTTCTCCCAGAATCTGTTTTTTTTATTGTGCTCCCTGAGTTAATAGTGTGTTATTTTATGCTGCTTGTTGATTATTGTTATTGGTATTGTTTTTTATGCTGCTTGAATATGCTGTTTATGCTGTTTATGTTGCTTGATTGTTGTTAATTATGTTTTAAGCTGTGCTTTCTATTTATGCTGCCTGTTGTTTATTTGTAATGTAACTGTTTGGTTATTTGTGATGTAGCTAAAGTTTTTGGTGACTTGTACTTTCGTTGTTGATTTGAGTTATTGTAATGATTGCTGTGTTTATTTGTTATTATTGATGGTTTTAAGTAAAAGTAGCTCAGTTTAGCTACATTATTTTTGCTTCTTTTGACTGATAATTAACTTGGTTTGTTCGCTCCTTCCTCTGCGTGGTTGTCATGGCTACTTGCAGTCAGTCAATTACATTGTCTATTTGTTTTTTTATTTTCTTTTTTTTAGAACCTGTACAGAATTAAAGTGGTTCTTAAAAAAAAAAAAATATATACTATATATATATATATATATATATATATATATCTATATATATATATATATTTCGATGAAGGAAACTTCTTTTCAACAACCTCTTATTTTACATCTGTAACATACAGAGAAAGATATAAAATTCATTTCATTATTTAGTACACTAGAACTGCAGGTTTCATTAGCACGCTTAAGTAGCTCTCTCTCCTTCATTTCCCTAAAATGGTTATGACCCCCAATCCTTCTCTCTGTTCAAAATGACTGCCTAAGGCTTTGTTTCCAGGTGACCTTCAAAGATGCCTTCCTCGACGGCGTCAGACAATGGGCAAGGGAGGAGCCAAAAAAGAGAAAGTTGGCAACGCACTGCCTGGGCCACGGTAACCTCTCCATGAGGTCTGACTGGATGCCATGTGCTCGCTATAGAAAACGAGGCGAAGTTTGATCTTTGTGCCCTCTACCTGGATGCCCAAGCGTAACCCCCAAGGTCAGAAATAGATGAGGAAACAGCAGTCAAGAGAGAGAAGCGCTCAGAACTCCACCAAGGACAGATTTCTCTTGTACCCTCCATGTGTTCAAGCCCGAGGTTCAAACCAGTATACTTTTGTTGTGGCATCCCCCTAATTCCCTCCTCCAGTGTCGGTGCCTATTGAACGAGGATATTTGGCTCAATCTTGATGAGGTATTACCATAATAAGGTTTCTTAGTCAGTCGATTCCTGCTATTTCTCTGTCACGGTTATTGTCTATTTCCCATTGTCTGATCATCTTGTCCAATTTGTGTTGGAGCATCAAGTGTTAATGTAATTATGCATGTAGTGTTGTACCAAGTTATTTGGCACCATCTGTGCATTCCCTCAGTTCCCTTTGAGTGTCTTATTATTCTTGCAAGTAACCGTCTTGCATATCTTGCAGATCAGCCCTGGCTGTGGAACCACTCGGCTCTATCCCATGTGCAGTGGCCTTATGCCACCCCTTAATCTACCCCTCTCGTGTTCATATTATAAGAGGAACTGTCATGCACACTTGGCGTAGAATATTTCTCCTGTGTTACTTGCATTAATTTGAGGCATTTATTGTACCTGCCTTGATAATTCGTCATTCTTTGATCTGTGTTTATTATATAATATAATTAATTAGAACCCTTGAGTTTCACGTAATCTTCTCTCATGAAGAAGGCCCTGATGCACAGAATTTCATGATTTATTTGTCCACGGAGTTGCCTTAAACAGTCTATTTAGTAAGATGTTTTAATGAAATACAGTAGATTTCTTGATAGTGTAAAGAACTCCCTGTGATTATCTGTTGCCGCCCAGAATCAAATAAGTATCTAAGGTATATTTGTAGCAATTGGCGACCTTTGCCAAGTAAGCAATTGTGTGCAATTATCAGGGGAATAGCAACGGCTAGCTGGTCTGCATAATTAGAGACGACCCTGGTATTATACACCCTCCATTTTAAGCATATGAGAAGAGCCAGTTCTACAGTGTAAGTATGTGTCGAAATATTTTGTTTAGGTTTATGCTAGGTGCGAAAAGTGACTGCAATCAGTGGTAGGTAACTGATAGCCACATGCATGCCAACTTAGTTCATAAGAAGAGAGAGCATATTAACCATTCTGAGAGATTTTTGTGCTATCGCATGTTAGCTGCATGTTTTAAGAATAGGAAACTGAGGAGCAACTCAGTCGAAGAGTTAATCAAGGAATAGTGCCTGTATGCCTTCGTCCACATGATAAGGACAATTTGAAAGTCCAGATTCTCTCTCTCTCCTCTCTCTCTCTCTCTCTCTCTCTCTCTCTCTCTCTCTCTCTCTCTCTCTCTCTCTCTCTCACACACACTTGATCGATAGGAAAAGCTAGGAAGTATTTAGGAATCTAAATTTCTGATCTTAAGACGAGAGAATAGTTTATTCTGACCCAGAATCTGCAATTCCAGACCACTTGGCTCCATCCCTAACCGTCCACCATCTTTAACTTAGAGTTCCATTGGAAACCCCACTGTTATAAACAACACATGCACAGCGCTCATATATAAATCCCTTTCTTACGCTCGCTAACTTTTATCAATACACCCGTGCACCTCGCCGCAATTTTTAGAGTAAAAATTTTATTTCTTTAATTGAGTTGGATATTCCTTAGTGGGACTGTTTCATTGACGACAGATGTCATGAGACTAGAAGCAGATGTAACCATTAGTACACGTGCAAGCTAAGGTTTGTTTTGATAACAGAGAATAACAATTTCTTCCTTCCCACGCATAACCTCTCGGCAATCCGGACTGCCCCGTGCATGTTAAGATTAAGCATTTTGTCTCACCCTAGAGCATTGAAGATTTTAACATTTCGATAGGATTGATGTACTGTTTTCATCATGGCACATTTAAATTATTTGACAGTGCAAGGAAATTTCCTTTACACATCAAAAGTGTATAACCAAATGAAAATATACATAAAGACTTATGTTAGCTTGGGCTAAATTTTCCTTCATTAAGAACCCTCACGTGTTTCAGACACCCTGAAATTCGAGTCTTATTTAGACATACTAATTTTCGTTCATTAGAACCACTGAGCCTTTCAGACACCCTGAATTTTGAGTCTTTTCAGGCAACTTGAGTCTTTCAGACACCCTTAGTCTTTGTAGACACACTAAAATTTAGTCTTTATCAGACAACTTGAGTCTTTCAGATGTCCTGAGTCTTTTCAGACACACTGAATTTTGAGTCTCCAGACAACTTGAGTCTATTCAGACACCCTGAATCTGTTCATTTTGAACAATATTGAGTCTCTTCAGACATGTTGAACCTGTTCACTCGAACAGCCCTGAGTGTTTTAGACATATTGAAACCAGTTCATCACAAACAAACTTGAGTCTTTCGAGACACCCTGAGTCCTTCGAGACACCCTGAGTCTTTTCAGACACCTGGAGTATTTTCAGAAACCCTGAGTCTTTCAAGACACCCTGAGTCCTTCGAGATGCCCAGAGTCCTTCGAGATGCCCTGAGTCTTTCAATATGCCCTGAGTCCTTCGAGACACCCTGAGTCTTTCGAGACACCCTGAGTCTTTTGAGACACCTGGAGTCTCTTAGGCCTGAGTCTTTTGAGACACCCTAGGTCACTTTAGACACCTCAGATAATTCCTTGAGCCCCTGAGTCTTTTAGGCATTACCGAATCTATTGTCTCTCAAAAGGCCATTGAGTCTTTTCAGACATATACAGTCAGGCAATGCACTTACACTCAAACCTAGCCCAAAGGGCTGGACTCCCAGTAAGAGATGGATGAGGAGGTTCTGCACTATGTTTAGTGTGTGTGGGCATTCCTCGAATTCCCTCAAGTGTCCAAAGAGGTCCGTATCATCATATGGCACTTTACAGAGCACCCTAGCATGCTGATTCACCCATGTCACTCTCCCTAACGATGAATCCCTCTATTCCTATTGGCGAGTAATGCCCCTGGCCAATACAGAAGCCAAGGTCTCTCTCATTGCGTGACATGCATTACCCCTGGGTGCCCAAGTTAGAGAAGATGAAGGAATGACCTTCAAGTGGATAGATGGCACCACCTATACCGTCCCCACAATACTCCTAAGGGTGAGAATGGCCCTAGGTGACGCAAACCACGTAATACAACATTGCCGCCTAGAAGTGGTGGGGAGGCTTCATGAATCTTACAACATCATCCTAGGCAGTGACCTCTTGAAGGATTATCTACCATGGAAGCACATCCCCCTGCCAGATAAATTGGACCTGTGCTGCATGCTCAATGGGCCCAGGTCTGAGAGAGGGCCAGGGCCAGCGCCATGTTACGCTCAGCTCAACGGTGAACCCAGTGCATTTATAGCACAGTCAATGCCTACGCCTGATCTGTGCAGGGCTTACGTCCCAGTGGGGTTGATGGGCCACTTCCCAGCTTTGGGATTCTGGCACTGTTGACTCCTGGTAGCCATTTGACTATCGTTCTTATTTTTTTATGATCCCCTGTAGTTTCCCTTTCCATACCTATCACAGCATGATACATTTAAAATGCAATATGCCACAGCCATTAGGTATTACTATATGAGTGCCAACTTGGCACAGTGCCATTATCGTAGATGTTGACAAATGATCCTGCCAGAGGAGTCGCGCCCTCTGACTGCCTTGCGGCCTTCTTGGGCTAAGGGATGAACCTAGCCAGTTTCCATAGGTTAAGGAAAATAATTTCGGCATATTTAATCATCATCTTTTATAACATTCACTGTCATCTACCCTGTTCCAGTGCCAAAGCCAGAAGAAACGCTTGCCTTCTGCAATCCTCTTACCCCTTTGGCATCTGCCTCCTTTGCCTCAGGAGAGGTGGAACCGCCAGTCAACCCTGGACTCATTCCTGAGGGTGATTCGGAGGAGGAATCATTAACCTCCCCACTTCTAGCCTCCGTCAGAGACAGTCTTCCCCTGTGCCAGATGGCACTGCAGGCCTTGGTGACTCCACAGCTTTGCAACCTGTGGTTCCATCTCAGCCTCATCGTCCAGTGCCAGGAAAGGACTTCAGTAATAAGTTCTGCAGAGACTCTGGCTGGAAAGGTCACATGTCTGCAAGACACAGGCGTTATCCCAAACTACACAATATGCCCGCCATTACCATAGCAATTACAATCCTTCTTCATTAGGCCACTCCAGCTAAAGGGTCCTATGTCTGTGGCAACTCCTCCAAGGTAGCTATCCTGCACATAAAGCAAGGCGTTAATGACTCTTGGTGAGCAAATCTCCTCATACAGAAGATACCGAGTCCCCCATGGCGCTAAAACGTGGCCACCGAGAGATTGAAGGCCTAATGAATCACCCAGACATCTTAATCGACGTCAGCACTTAGAGGCCATAGGTCTTGGCAGGTAAAGTTGTAAACGGCCTTAAGGTCAGTTTAGGTCGTACCTTGGTGAGGGAAAGAGCTACACTTTTCTGACGAATTAAATGCGTGATTTTAGTAATAACTGTGAAGAAAACAATGGTGAATAAGTGTAGTGTGCCAAGGTGTCGTGGGAACTACACAAATTCTGAAAAAAAACATTCTTTTACATTTCCAAATGATGAAGAACTTCGGCGGAGATGGCTCCTTGCTATCAAAAGAGAAGGATTCATACCAACCCCACACAGCAGGGTAAGTCATTTACGATTGCTATAATGTATACTGTAGCGTGTGTGTGTGTGTGTGTGTACGTTCATGCCTGTGGGTAGCTGAATATTGATGCATGTGCGTGTGCTAGCATCTGTTTGTTAAGTCGGTAAATGGAACCTGGTGCTCAAACCTTTCGTCAGAAATAATTAAATTTCGTACAGTGGGTTCCACAAAAGTGACATTAGTTTTTTCATTATTAACATATTAAAACAAAAGAAAGAAAAACCGATTAGATATACATAATAAACAATGTTAACTTATTGCTTTTATCTACGTAAATGAATCTTGTTTATCAGACAATTCCATCTTCTAAAACAATGTAATCACTACAATCATATGTTGAAAAACACAGATTGTTACAATAAAATAAGCAGGAACCATATCAAATACTAATGCTTGCTTCTAAATGGAACGTTTGAGTTTGTACGATATGTGTGTATGTGTGTGTGTCATATTATATGTGTTTCAAAAACTTTTGCTATACTTATGCTTTTACAGTTTATGAAATAGACACATGAAACATTTGTTTTCATTGAGCATGAATGATGTAACCGGACATTTGTTGAAATGCAGTATATTTCTTTGTAGGTGTGCGAGATGCATTTCCATGAGGACATGTTGACTCACTGTACAGTGAGACGGGAAAGAGTCACTGCAAGATTTCAAAACCTCTGATTACAGTTTCTGGTGCCATACCATGGCTCTTACCAATTGCCCTTCATATCTCTGCCTTACATGAAAGCTCCAGAATCGAAGAGAGCCAGGCGACGAAAAGACACGTTACAAACTGCAATGGAGGACAGTATTGCAACCCATAATCTATTCAAGGAAGAGAAATCTTTAAAAAACATAGAAAAACTCGTATAAAAAAATTAGGCTTTCTAGACACATCATACCGGACACTAGTAAAACGAAGTTATGTAAACATCTGTAGGATTTTGGATACCCTGAACATCATGCTCTCATTATTGATTATAATGCGACTGTTCAGTCAGAGCGTTTACTAAAAGGTGTCGAAGTTAAAGGCTAGGAGATTGTAAAGATTCTTCTGAGTTGGCGTTATTGAGTTAAAACAATTCCCAAGATGATGTTAAGGCTGTTGATGTAGAGCAAAATTCTTAAAGATTCTCTTAACGTAATCCTTGTGTTTGCATTGGTCATTTACGTTATTGAGAAACATTCATGTAACGAGGACTCAGAAATTTTTCTCAGCATAATCACATTCATATGTGGCAGTTCATTTGATGACCCTTAACAGGCTAGAATATTACCTGGTGCCAATATTTTCACTCACTGCTGTATAACTGTTATATCAAAAAGTTATAGGCGCTGTTGAGAGATAGTAGTTGTAATCCTCCCTAGTTTTCAAACAATCAGGTTTGAATTGCGCACTGATCATCATTGGAACAACACCAGTGAAAATTTTCTTGCCTACAGTAACCAATTCAATCCACTACTAACGATATATTGCCAGATCTTGTTGGACGAAATTCGTTTAAGGCCTATTTAGATTACAAAAGGGGCTAACGACAATGGGCTCGGCTTTGACATTGTGCATAATAGCCTGTGTTTGTGTTGCACAGCATCGAGTCAACGTTTGGATGTTGTACATATACCAAATGCATCAAAGCTGAAACATTGCATGCTATAGTAAGGAAAGTTATAGTAGGTTTAAACATCGTTTCCATGTACTTGTAATAGTCATAACGACATGTACTATCAATAGTAAAAGCGATCATCCATTTGCTAATCACTAAATTATCCATAGTATACCCACACCTCTCCAAATGATCGACTACTTTTCTATGTTTGATTCTGATGCTGTACTAAATGCCTCAGAAATAATTGTTTGGACAAAAAGATAGTAATGAGAAAACAATGAGATTTCCACATTTTCTTTTAAGCCATTATTATGAAAATTATATTGAAATATATTGTGCTCATTAATTACACTTACAAAGCTGTACTCTTGAGGCCAAATCCTTTTGAAACATTCATATGGTTTAACTGTAGCTTTGTGGCCGTTAAACCTTAGTAGAGCATTAATCTGGTTCTGAAATTTTCAATAGACACGTACTGAAGCACTTTTATCATTTGGAAGGAAAACTTCTGCCATTTTCCAGCACAAGTAGCCGCTATATTAAGTAATTCATACTTGGTGAACGATAATAGATAAGTCAAGTCAAAAGGTAAGACTATGAATAATCCAATCTTACCCTAACTAATGAAGATGGAGATAAAAAATGCAATTTCTCAAAAACTTTGACTTAACAGCTGGTTGGGATGATATCAAAACAAGTAAAGAAACTAACAGAGAGACAGTTCACAGTCATACAGCATCAGGACAACACAACCAATGATCGGAATAACAGAGTACTGCATTTCAGAATTAAATGGATTATGTTACCCTCCAAAAATCAGGCAGTAGTACTGTATCTGTGATTTTTGGTCAAAAACTCAGAAGTGATTTGCCCAGGGATTATCTTTGGATGAAAGCCTGTTAAATTATCAGTTTGACGAGTAAATGAGATAAATGAGCAAATATTGCAGAAAACTTGGCTATAGATGTAAATATTGTAAAAGAGACTTTTGATGAGTGTGAAGTTCTTTAATAGTACTATGTAGCAGGAGATTTACTGTTGTTACACAGTTGATATGAGATTAAGGTGTAGTTTGCAAGGGAACTCATACAGAAATGAGTGATGAGATTTTCCACGAAGCTACAATTACCATAAGCAGTGTCAGCAGAAAGTTCCCTCCTATATCCAAGTGCGAATTCACGTAATGGCAATATATATTATCATGTATACAATTTAGTTATTAAAAGCTCTACACAAATAGAAAGTTTTCTAGCTCTAAAGCACCGGAAATGTGGCCTCAGCAGCGCCACTAAAGCTCTTCACTAATGTGATGCCGGATTTTCTATTGATCACTTGCGAGTCGATCATCTAAGAAAAAAGTGAAAGAATGCTTGTATGTAGGCTGTATATTCTCTTTTGAATAATTTTTGTCGAAGAGAAGAAAATGAATCACTGGCTTTAACAAAACTGAATATAAAAGAAAGAAACTGGAAACATTTGGTTAAGTCACATCATACAGTAGTTACCTTCCCAGAGCGCTATAATGTTCAAATGCTGATTTAAACGAGGAATTTCCGTCCAGTTTGGTCAACTTTATTTCTTAATAAATCCTGAGGTCACGACGGAGAACTTTTGAGTCCAGGGGCCCTTGGGGTCATCCCTCCCGGGGTCATCCCCCCACAATAAATCATCTTTTATGGTACGATCTCATAAATGCTTTCATGCCCTCAGTCATAGCCAAAGGAAATGACAATCAATAGGATATGAAGCTTTGGAAATGGTCCTTTGAAATGCGCCTCATTTGATTGGGAATTCCCGCTGGAATTTCTCTGCTTTCGTCAGATTAAGATTCATTTTTATCTTTCTAAAATCGTTTTTCTTTCGGTCGTAGATATTCACAGCAAATTTCACTTTAAGGGTGACTAGTTGGTGACAATAACCTTCTGAAGAAATTATAAAGTTCAAATAGTCAGCTAGTTTCTTAAGGATAATCAGTTATTTTCCTTTAAATCAAACGACAGGATTACGAGTATCAAATACTT
>NC_089755.1:7840047-7847547 GCF_040412425.1 Macrobrachium rosenbergii
TGAGAATTATCTTCTGCATTTTTGAATTCACGAAGGTGGCACAGCGCTTATGGCCAAATCAAAGTGTAACAAGCAAGAAATGCGACGATGTTTCTTCGGCGCAATCGAGTTTTCTGTACAGCCACTACAACGTAAAATCAAGGGCCACCGCTAATAGATCTAACTTTAAGGTGGTCTCGGTATAATGATGTATGAGCCGCGGCCCATGAAACTTTAAAATCACAGAGGAAGATGACTGGGAGAATTTCGATGCGGAATTTGATTCGCTCGCTCGCTATGGGGGTCGCTCAGTGCAGGTCTCCTGGCGGCCGTGGGGAAGAGAAAGGCGTCCTGCGTAATGTGCAATGCTTCCAAGAGGCGCAGGCGGCGGTGGTCCGTCGTACGGTCAATTATTTCCATATTCGTGATTATATCTTTTCTTGCAATTCTCTAGTTATGGGCGGTCCTGGCATGGTAAAGATGGCTCCTCTTTGGGCGTGGCAGGAAATCCTCTTGAGAAACGCATGGTGGTCATATTATCCTTAAGAACCGAGGCAACCTTGAACAGGACATGAGTGCCCGTATACCACGGTGGTTTTCTTCAGGGGTCCTGCTGAGGGGCGGCTGGATGGTTACGTATCACCAGGCTGCTCGTCTTTTCGCTCTTGTAATAGATGACCAGATGAATATATTTATTAGGATCAACAGGGCAGACATTATCCTCGATGATGTTTTTAAGGGCACGTTCATCCTCTTTATATTTATGATGAAATTGTCCTTTATAGAAGAGCTGTATGCGTTGTCGGGCATCGGGAGAGGTTCCTGCTGGTACCATTTGTCGATGTTCGCCTTGATAGACACCTGTATTTTGGTTTGGGTGTCCATTGTCGACGAGGTTTGGGCTACACGTTCCATTTTTCGTGTGTCATTCCAGGAGGAGCAGTGCGCGAGGGCCTCCTGACGTAGGGCGCTGATGGTGGAGCGCTAATACCTCTCGAGGGTACTCGCTCGCCATGTTCATACACAAGCCCAGGTTCGTTGCAGGTTTCGTGTAGACCTTCGTTGAGAAAGAGGCCCCTCTCTGCTCCAGAGGACGTCAAGGAAGGGAGGCAGCGGCTTTGGCTATGTTCGGTGGTGAAACTGAGGGAGCTATGGTTCCTAGGAAAGCACGGCTCAGGTTCCCGACCTCCTGCGCAATGGCGCTGACGAAGGTTCCGTATAAGATAAATTCCCATAATACAGCCATCCTTTCACACAATAATAATAATAATAATAATAATAATAATAATAATAATAATAATAATAATAATGTCATCCGATATGGGCTTACGATCCTAATTTTTTCCAATACTTATAATGGAATGAAATCCAGCTCTGTCTTACATAATAATAAATTATGCAAAATATGCGGAAACTACAAAAAGTCTCATGTTGAATAAACTCAGCATTTTTAGATGGTCGCATCTCTTCCCTTGCTTATTGCAAATCTTTCTCTTCTCTTCTTCACGACCAAGTAATAGAGCCTTCAGCTCATTTAACTGACGTTGTAATAAAAGGTATTACTACAGCGCAGAACATTACAACATGTTACGAAATGAAATGATTCGCAAAATGCCATTAAATAGTTCTTTCTATCTATTGACGAAAAGATAAAACGTATCTTGCACGTTTTTGACATTTACCACTTTTGAAATGCTGACAAATGTCAACAATTCTAATTGTCTGTCAGGTACTCAATGCGTTTAACAGAGAGAGAGAGAGAGAGAGAGAGAGAGAGAGAGAGAGAGAGAGAGGAGAAATATTCTTTCTTGATAATTTCCACATTTTATGACTTTTTATAACTAGCACTTCAGATTTTTGTTTTTGATAACTTGTAGGATCATATTAGGAAATGAGAGAGAGAGAGAGAGAGAGAGAGAGAGAGAAAGAGAGAGAGAGAGAGAGAGAGAGAGAGAGAGAGGCGATAACGAGATCGTTTGAAGAAGATGAATAAATCGGGTTTGTCAATTCAGCCATGATTTATTTCCCTTCATTTGTAGATTTCTTCTTCTTCTTCTTCTTCTTGATTAAAGGAGAAAGAATATCCTGAAATTCTTTCGTGTTCTTCAACATCTATGGAAGGGAAGTCATAGGCTAATACATCTTTTTGAAAGAATCTCAGAAAAAGCTTAATGTTACTAAGTCACGTTGCTGTCCAGGGCTGGGGTGTAGTGAGGGTTCGAGGTATGGTGTGTGGGGTAGCCCAGTGTGGATGTGGGTTGGGAATGGTGTGGGGTTGGGTGTGGGGTGGTGGGGATGTCGGGTGTGGGTCTTGGGTGGGATGTGGGGTGGGTCTTGGGTGGGGATGGGGTGTGGGTCTGGGTGGGGTGTGGGTGGGGGTGAGGTCTGAGTGTGGGTGGTGTTGTGGTTGGTGTTTGGGGTTGGGTGTGGGTTGGGGTATGATGTGGGAGTAGATCGTGTGTGGGATACTTGAAAGGTGGTATGTGGTTCAGGGGGGTGGGGTGTTGTTTGGGGTGTATGGTATTTGGATGAGGGTGTAGGGTGTTGAGTATGGTATGGGGTGTTAGGTGGATGGGGGTTAGGGTGGGGTATTTTGTGGGGTGTATGGTGTGGTTGGGGTGTGGGGGTGGGTTCCAGTGGAGTGTGGGGTTTGGAGTGGAAGGGGGTGTGGGGTGGTGTGGTGTGTAGGGTGTGGATGGGGTGTGGGGTGGGGGTGTGGAGTGAGAATGTGGATGGGGGTGGGGTGGGGTGCTGAGTATGAACGTGTAGGGTGTGGGTGGGGAGTTTGGGGTGGGATGATGCTTGGTCAGTGGGTTGGAGTGTGCGATATGTGGGGTGGGGTGAATGGGTGTGGTGTGTAGGGTGTGGGTGATGAGGTGTAGGGTGTTGGTGGGAGTGTGGGGTGGGCAGGGCGTGGGAGTGGGTTTGGAGGGTGGGGTATGTGGGGTGGGGGTTGGGTGGGGTTTGTTGGGAACATATGTTGTGGAATGTTGGGTTGGGTGGTGTGTGGGGATAAGGGTGGGGTGGAGTGTGGGATGAGGTGAATATTTTTTGGATATTACTGTCATTGTCAGATGCCAAATAAACTCTCTCTCTCTCTCTCTCTCTCTCTCTGATCTCTCTCTCTCTCTATGAGAAGATGTTGAAAGCCGAACTAGCCCATTGTATTCCTGAAGGCCCTTTGCCTCCATGTGCATTCCCATTCCGTATGGAATCCACCTTTGTCAAACTTTGTTTTTCGGATAAGGGCTTTTCATCCAGCGCCACTTCCAGTACTTCTACTGGACTGGAGACTGTTGGCGTTCTTCTGTAGTTCTATCAGCTGACATTCTTACTCTTTTATTGTTACTCTTTTTTCCCTGAAAACTGTATCCGCTTGGGTCTGAAACTGGAAAGGTTTTGACGCGATTGCTCCCCTCCTCCCTCCCGCGTGTTTCTTTGAACTGTTGGGTAAATGGTTTCCTGTGATGGATGGTTTGAACAAATTATTTTGTTGAGGGAGAGTTTCTTCACCAAATGATGACGGATGCTCATTTTTGTTCGTCTGATAATCATAATTTTTAATAATATAATGCCATGTTGAGGCATTTTTAAAATTAATTACCTATTGGTATTGGGACCTCTTGGAGGTCTAGGTTATATTTATACACCCACATTATATATATATATATATATATATATATATATAATATATATATATATATATATATATATATATATGTGTGTGTGTGTGTCAGTAAAGGCTCATGAAGGTGAGTTTTGAAAAGTTGGGTCAGCTATTCACAGGGTCCATTTGGGAGGAACTGTTGTTCGAATTGGACTTGTGAGATCCGATTTTTGTGTGTCTGAAGATGTGAGTGATTTTTCACATGGAGACTGTCCCAGAGGACTTGTGGAGTGAGTAAGAATTCATACACGTTTTTAGACTTTGTTTTCAGAACTGTGAACACACGGTACCTCCTGTGTCAGTGAAAAGTGTGTTTCTGCAATTTTTTACATTTTATGATTTTTAATGTGACGTTTGTTTTTTCACAGGTATTTCTGTTCCACTCATTCCTATTCCTTTTCTCTCTCCCTCCTACAAGGATGAGAGTGGTATGACATTTGAGATGACCTGTTTTAATTGATTGACGTGTTCATGTTTTGACAGATGAGTTATTTTCTGTAATTGGGGTTTATGATTTTGGAGCCTTATTTCCTTAGAAGATTTTCTGATAGTTATGAAACATTGGATTTCATTCTTCGTAATTTTAAGAAGTTATTTTTCATTGATTTTGTCAATAAAGGGTTTTAGTTTTGTACTTAGTATCTCATTCCAGTAGTCCTTAGACTTTAGTTAGGGAAAGATATAACTTACGATGCCGGCTCACGTTACTGCTATCACACAATGTCTCGGAATAAGTGAGATCAAACCTCTGTTCATAAAACAGAGACTTAAATCAAGTATAGGCTCAGAAATGGCCGTTACAGTTTTTGGTGGCAGCGTAAAAGGTAGCGTATAAGTTAGTTATCAGTTAGAAGGTGTTAAATAATTGGGTATGTATACGTTTCCGAAGAGACATAAATTAGTGTTGGCATCTCAGGATAGGATTTTGTGGAGTCAGCAGTTGCTGGGGCGAGCTGCGAGCTTCTCTCTCGCTAGCTAGTGTTTTGTGGAGAGTGTTTTGGTTAGGGGGGTAAAACAGTGATATTGTGCAATAATTGCGATATTAAGACCGCTATGCGTGTGTTAAAACACGTGAAGACGCGCGAGTGTTGTTTGTTTCTCTCTCTTCGCTTGATGGAAATTCGCGCGCTGCTAACGTAAGTGTTGTGATGTTATTTTTTTTGGTTGTGTTAGTGTGAAATTGTCCTTTTCGTTGTGTTGTAACTGGTGATAGGGACAACTGTGTGTTTTTTTGTCGTTGTGTTTAACTGATGTTTCGGTTGCAACGATTGTGTTACGTCTTCACCACGGTGACATAGTAGTTGCGTCACGAGTTTGGGCGGGTGTCTTGCTTGCTTTGCCATGCCTAGTGGCGCTGAGCGTATTATGCTGCGTTGTATTTTTTTTTATAGCAACTGGAAGTACGCATCGGCGTGTATTATGTAAGGGTGATATTTGGTTGTTGGGTTATTTCTGGGAAGTTTAATATTTGGGTAGTATCTTACGTGATATTTATGAGTTGCTGGGTGCAAAACAGTTTTTGCACAAGTGTGAATGCACTTCTTGGTTTTGTAGTCACACATTCCGTATGTGTGTGGGTATGTGTGTGTGAGTATGTGGGCAGAGCGCTTGCCTTGCTTGAGTGACACTTTCCGTTTGGACAAAGGGAAGTGTTGATCCAGCAGTTTTTGACATTGAGAGATTTTGATGCAAACCTCAAATACATTGAAGGTAAGCATAATGTGGTTGCAGATGCATTGAGCAGATATTTTCCAGTCGAGGATGAGGAGTGCAATCCGAATCCTGTGTGGGAGACGAGAGTAAATATTTGGTGTCTAATGTCTCTGATATTAGTAGTTCTGAGATATCGCATGTAGAGGACATACACGTTTCTACAGTGCATACTTCGGGGAGAAATAGTGAGTCGGCAGTCTGGGAGAGATTGTTGTTCGTGATAGTGAGAGTAAAAGTGTGTTATATTACGTGTGAAAATGTCACTTGGGATATAGGCTTGCCGAACAAAAGCAAGATGAAGATAAATTGTTGTCAGATGCTAAGGCATTTCTTAGGGAGTTTCACCGAAGAAGGTATAAGTTGCCTTTTTCTGGTCTAGAGTTGAGAATAATTTATTAGTTAGGAAAGTTAAGTATAACTTGCTGAAGTACTCTTAGCATGGATGCATTCCTGGGTTGTATTGTTGCTATGGTAATGGGTAGTTACGGGTCATTTTTTTCCTTTCGGGTGTTAATGGGTTGTAAATGGGCATGACTTGTAATTTGTTGTAATTCAGGAGGACGTTACTCCGTAGAGTTTTTACGAATTTTTAATAGTTCGGGTTGTTGTGATTTCTGATGTAAGCTGCAGTACTTTAGTGTAAATTGTGTGCAGAATGCCGTAGAGTTTTTGTAGATATATGAGTTTGAGTTTTGTTTTTTTATATGGAACGCAACTGCGGTTAGGTTTTCATCGTTCGCACTTGGCGATAGTAATGGGTTACTTTGAGTTAATGGTTTGTTTTCATATGATTTTGGGAATTGTGACATGGGCTAATTTCATACGAGATTTGACCCGTGTGTTATTGTGTTATTATGTTATTATGTGTTTTGTCGTCTGACACAATATCTTTGAATACAGAGTTACAGAATAAGGGTTTGTTGTTTAGGATTTTGTTTTGGGAGGTATTTAGTATATCGGACCGAACGGGTCTGATCTTTTTCGGGTTGGGATATGTCAGTTAGGATTTAGGAGAGGTTTAGGAAGGTTTTGATAGGGATATCGAATTCCGAGTATTTGGGTTTTCAGTTCTCTTTTAAAATTAAGGAGCTGTGCCATGAGTAATTGTAGTTGTTAGGATCATAGGAGCGATTGCCATTAAGTCAATTGCTACTGTGTTGAGAATTAGTTGGTATTGCGAAATATTCGCTAACCGGAGTAGAACCTTGATGTCTTTACGAGATATGACACCTTTCAGATGTTTAGGATTGCCTTTCGTTATTCAGTGTATGGATAGGATTCGAGTACTTTTTCTGTTGGATAGAGTTTTTTTTATGAATAGTTCTTTAGAGTTAGTGTACTTCATAGTGAGTTGACTGTGGAAATTCCGGGTGCCAACTTGGAATTCTTTCACATTGAGAACATATGACCTTTGCACCAGTAGTCTTATCTGGTTCAGTAATAATATGGTATAGGGAACAGACGAGTTACTTTTTGATATGACTGTCGATATGACCGACTCACGGAAAAAATACACTCCCTCGAAATGGAGAGGTTGGAATAGCTTCACCGTCCTCAACATATGAGAAAGCTGTCAACGTTACTTCTGCACTGTGGTGGGACGATCCAGAACTTTGGAGAGATGTCGGGCAAGATGTCTTCATGTTGCCGTACTTTCGAGGAGACGTTGGGTTGGCGCAAAAGGATTTGAGCCATTCATTTTCGTCGGATCGCTGGGAGACGCGAGAATACATTCAGCTTGGACTGGTGCAGTCGCAGGCCTTTCAGCGTGAGGCAGTACCAGCAGTGAAATCGTCTCAGATTAATGCGTTTCTTGAATGAACTGGTTGTACTATATCTGTGTTATAAGATATATAAGTTTTGCACCTAGACATTTTGAGGTGGGGTCCACCTCAGGTGCGTGGACCGAGCAATCTCCAGCAGGCTCGCGAAGGTGACCTTTGAAAAGTTGGGTCAGCTATTCGCAGGGTCCATTTTCACTGTACGCAGCAGATACGAAACTGCTGAAACATTTGCATACCACAAGGGTCGAAGAAAAACCTCCTTGGTGACAAGACACGGGCTGGCAAATGCGTTTTCAAAAGAGCGTTCTAGAAGCTGAACCAGTTATAAAATCCGGTTTTGAAGGATGCTTCTTAATA
>NC_089755.1:7852547-7862547 GCF_040412425.1 Macrobrachium rosenbergii
CTAAGTCCAAATCTTTACGCAAAAGTATTGCTGAGAGGATTCTAAAGTAAGTTCGCTTTCCTCAGCTTGAAGATAATTAAAAGTGTGCAATCTGCTTTTTATTGTTATAATAAGTTTTACTGTTTTTACTATTACTCAATATTATTGCTGTCATTACCATTATGAATAATATTTTTACTACTGCTTCAGGAACTGTTGGATATTGCCGATAATCATTTTTATAATTTATCTCGTGTATCTTAATTTTGTGTACTGTATTGTTTCTAACTTTTCTATTTCTGTATATGGCCGTGAGCTGAAATAAAGGATGATATTATTATTATTATTATTATTATTATTATTATTATTATTATTATTATTATTATTATTATTATTATTATTATTATTATTATTATTAGTTATGTTCTTACTAATTGGCTGCTATAGCTACCAGTATTAGGATCATTCATGTGCCTTATGAAACCAAATCAACGCTCTTGGATAGCTTTATCTAATATTTGTACTAAAATGTATCCAAACCACCACTGTTTCTCAGCATATTTGAAAGACCAACTGCTGACTCATGCGAAATTATTACCTTCGAAATATATAACTTCAGATAGGGCTTTATCTTTATTCGATTCAAATTAATAATCCATTGCACAAAAATATGGCATTATTCTATGATTTGAGTTCTCATTATATCGACCTTAAGGCCCTGTTATTATGGTCTGAGTTCATTATATCAGGCCAAATGTTCCTATAATGGCCAGCTATGGTTCGTGTTCGTTATGTCAGAACGTATGGTCCTATTATTATGGTTCGAGTTCATTATATCAGAAACATAACTCTACATATGGTTCGAGTTCATTATATCAGACCATATGACCCTATTATAATGGTCTGAGCTCATAATATCAGACCATATGGCCCTATTATTATGGTTCGAGTTCATTATATCAGAACATATGGCCCTATTATTATGGTTCGAGTTCATTATATCAGAATATATGGCCCTATTATTATGGTTCGAGTTCATTATATCAGACCATATGACCCTATTATTATGGTTCCAGTTCATTATATCAGACCATATGGCCCTATTATTATGGTTCGAGTTCATTGTATCAGAACATGGTATTCATTATTATGTTTCGAGTTCATTACTGTATATCAGACCATATGGCCCTATTATTATGGTTCAAGTTCATTACATCAGACCATATGGCCCTATTATTATGGTTCCAGTTCATTATATCAGACCATATGGCCCTATTATTATGGTTCCAGTTCATTATATCAGAACATATGGCCCTATTATTATGTATCGAGTTCATTACTGTATATCAGACCATATGGCCCTATTATTATGGTTCAAGTTCATTACATCAGACCATATGGCAATATTATTATGTTTGGAGTTCATTATATCAGGCCAAATGGCCCTATTATTATGGTTCGAGTTCATTATATCAGACCATATGGCCCTATTATTATGGTTCAAGTTCATTATATCAGAACATATGGCCCTATTATCATGGTTCGAGTTCATTATATCAGAACATATGGCCCTATTATTATGGTTCGAGTTCATTATATCAGACCAATCATTAATAGGATATATAGAGTCACCTGACTTCAAGAAACATCTTTCCTAAAGATATCTTAGAAAGTAACCGCAACGCATACTTGACATGTTGTCTCGATTCCCCACTTAGACAAATTTATTTCAGTTTTTTTATATATTTTAAGCATATTTTTACTTACTAGCATTGGATCATTTCACGAATACTTAAATCTGAAACATAATTTTCATTTCCCAAGGAAAAAATCTAGAATCAAGTCGAGCATTTGTTACCTGTGGTAGTGGGTCTGAGGCAGTTTGGCCCACCTACCGAAGTTTGTTGAAATGTAGAAATGGCTTAGAAATCGAGAGGTATTACGTTAATTATTTGCACTGCAAGGTGAATAGCGCATATTTTTATGAAGGGCCATTAAGGAAAGAACAGCTCCTGATAGTATTTCAAGTCCGAGGTAAGGGACCCGTTAGTTTAGCTTCATGAATTGAGATGTAAAAGAAAGTCAGAAAGTAGATGAACATTATGGTGAAGTAAATTATGTATCTACTACAAAGTGATTATGATGAAACTCCAGATTAAAGTGTTTATGTGAACAAATAAGCAGCTTGTTGAAAAATATATAATTTTTGATAATATTGCATACAAAAGAAAAATATAACATGAACTATGCTTAATATAGCTACTAAGGATTCGCCTTCACATTTAAATTTAAACTATACTCTATCTAAGATTGACGGATAAGTAATGGGGTCACCTCTCCCTTGTTATGCTAACACCTTTTATGCCACTGAGAGAACTATATGACAGCAACTGCCCTACAGAATTTGGAACCCATATTTTATCGAAGAAAATAGACGGCATGTTTTTAACATTGTCCATAGATTCCTTAACTACTTAAAATACAATAAACTGAATATGACAACAATATGTGAAATTGAAATAACTGCACACCGCCATTGTCAGGGATCTCAACAACTTTTCTACTTCAGTTTACAAAAACTTACCTACTGTACTAGGCTTTATTCCTCCGCATCTGCAGAATTAATAGCATAGCGACTGTTGTTTATCGAGGATACGATATCTTTTCCAACTTCATCAAATGTGATCAGAAAACTCAATACTTGGGTAAAATTTATTTTTTCTCCAATTCATTTCCAATCACATTCCTCAACACCTTTCTCGTAAGAAGTCATTCTATGAATTCCAGTTTTCAGTGTACCAAAGGGAAACACACACACACGCACACTCACACACACACACACACACACACACACACACACACACACATATATATATATATATATATATATATATATATCTTCCATAATTAGGAAATCTTAGATTTGGGAAAAGAAAAAAAAGCCTTTGTAAAATATTAAAAAAATGTTTACCAACTGATTCAGTATATAGGTTTATCTTACCTAATAATTTTACAATTGGGTCTTACCTTAGTGTGAGTGACCCTCTGCCTGAACGATTAGCTTCACATGTTAACCAGTTCACTCGCCCAGGCTGTAACACCAGGCTAATTGACATTGTAACCGTTAACAGCAGCACACAATACCTGAACACATAGGAAGGAGGGACTATCATCAGAACAGGGCGATCACTTACAAATCAGTCAAACTCAGGTATAAGGAGTTACTTACACAAGCAACACCATAGACTCACAAACCAAGACTTTACAATTTCGCATAAAGCAATAAACAAACTATGTTCTCATTATAAGTTAATGGTAATGTTCTGCCTATTCAGTAGTTCTTTAAAATAGCGTAGCACCTACTTCAAACGGTGCAGGTATTTTGGCAACTATTGTCTGGTTTCCTTTCCTGTTCTTTCAATTGTTTACCACCATCAACCATTACACCATAACTGCCCATTCATGGGCATGTTTATTTACTTATTTTTCATTTTGCTAAGAGCATTTCATTACTGTAAATATATGATCCTTGTTATATTTCATGCCTCTTACATGTACTCACTGTCTTTGAAATACAAGGAAGGGAAGTGTCACCCGTTCTGCAAAAGAGTTGCATTTATTCAGTTTCAATTAAATATCATAACTAACCAAAGTGACAATATAACTACCACTGTAAGTCACATTTGAAACAACCATACATGACTTGCATATGGCATCGCATGTTTGCGAAAAAAATTTCCTGATATCAGGAAAAGCAAAGTTACGAGGCATGAACTTTAATTCAGTCATTTGTTAAGACTACACGCAGTGGAAAAAATGAATGCACCACGTTATGAGGCAGGCTCGCTGAAACAATCACACATAGTTAGAGAGTCTAACCTTCATAAACAATAAAAACATTTATTGAGAGAACACGACGTATGTTTGATATTTCCTAACTTGCTTTGTCGAGTTCAATTAATAAAATGGGAATTTTTTGGCAAATATTTAATGAGACATGTGTTGTACAAATTAAGAATAAACATTTCACATATAGAAAACTTGTGCATTTGGTATAAAAAAAAATGGGAAAACTTATACAGTGAACCCCTGGTTAAAAATCACACTGGTTTCCAGAGAAGAGTTCTGTCGTATCCTTGCTGTGAACTGCAGAAAATCAAGCTGTTCAAGAAGGTATTTAAGGTTATGGTTTGATAACTTCATTCTCATATTAATACCTTATAATTTCAGTGACAGTGAAAGCGACCATAATGACTTGATGGCCCAAAATGAAATTAGTAAACTGTTTCTATTCCTTGTTGCTCCAGTGATTATATTTTGATGTAGATACGCATCTCCATTATGACAGAATTTTATTTAATGCATCAGTAATTCTTTGTGATACTGAAATACTAAAATATTATTGGGGCCAACGTCAAATGTTATACATTTTAGTTAGAGAGAGAGAGAGAGAGAGAGAGAGAGAGAGAGAGAGAGAGAGAGAGAGAGAGGCACACTATAAATTCAGTGGTTTTCTTCCATTTGTTTTCCTGATCGATTTCACATTTAGCTGCAGTTTCTTTAGCAACATATAATGTATTTTGTGTTGTTTATTAGACTTGCTTAATGAAATACGCTGTATATTACCAAGAGGCAGACATTCATTTCTGCATTGATGAAATATGTCATTTTCAAAATTATCTCTGCTGTTCCTGTGTAAATCCTTTTTTTTTTTAGAAAAAGAAATCGGTAATTTATCAAGAAAAACAATTAAAGAGTTGATTTTTGATAACGTAAAAAAATGTAGTACGTAATTACTTGTTAGCCTATGTGCAGGCACCCACAGTTTATGTACCTAGAGCGATAGTTATTAAAATCACCGCATATTACAAAAAATATAAACGTAGATGACAGACAATGCCTCCGGAGGAATTAAAATAAAAATAAGAAAAGATGAAATCAAGGAAAAAATGAAAGAGTCACAGGCGGTGGGCACCTCTTTTGAGGAGTTCAGAAAGCCAGTCTTAAGAAGACAAGCTCTGATTGACATTGGACCAAACAGATAAGGCTCTTCAGAGCTCATAATTTATGACCCTGTTAATCCTTTCTGTCTGACCTGTGCTACTGAGGTCACTGATTTCAGCATTTCCTTCTAAGTTCGACCGCATTATTCCAGCACTAACCACGATGCCATTTTACATTACCATTTTCAATTGCAACCGTAAGAACGCGTCGGAGTAATGTAGAATTCCATTGGTAATTAAAAGGAAATTATACAGTTTAGAAAACTACACTCACTTGCTTTAACTATCACTTATATTGAAATCAGCCGAAGTACATGAGATTATTTAATTTCAAATATCAGACACACTACATGATATCATGACCGGTAGGTTTATAGTTCATTCATCTTCTAAGATCAAGCAGGTAGGCACAGGGAAAGAATAGAGCGCCACATATCTATTTATCCCTTTAAATCTCTACCAATTAAACTTGATATTAAGTACTGAATATATATATATATATATATAGCATATATATATATATATATATATATATATATATATATATATATATATATATATATATATATATATATATATATATATATATTTTTTTTTTTTTTTCGGGTTATTGTTTAATCCGGAGAAATAATGAAGGATTATTCTCTTAAGTTTTTACCTTTAATGGGCTATTATTAGTCACCTGAGTCGCAGAAATCTGACACTTCTCTCAGATGGGTTTAGTCAGTGAACTGAGCCATTTCTATAGGAAACAAGCTTGAGCATTGTGCCGATCATGGAAAACCTCCAAGACGAAATTTCTGCCTGAGCATCCCAGAAATAGCTTGGAACGTTTACAAGTCCTTCATCGCTGAAAAAAAGAACAACTGTCCTTCTCACGACGTTTCAAAAGCAGTTTTACGTGCTACCGAAGCAACGAAGCAAGTAAATCGACTATTCATCGCATCATTAAAGAAGCCGAATATACTCTAGCGGAAAAAAAAAACGCTCAAGATCAAAAGGTGACAACCTTAGAGGTGGCTTGATAAGTGTGTTTTTACGAAGGACAAAAGCAAATTTCTACCTCAGAGAGGAAATTCCACACTTGAAAATTTTATTTACGAAGAAAATATAGGATTCATGGATGCAAGGAATCATTACGGAAAATATTAAACAAATTGGGTTTAGATACGGAAAGGTGAAGGAAGAAAATTTCCTGGAACGAACAGATGTATCAGTGCTCGGCGAAATTTACGGACAATGAAAAAGTTCGAGGAGGATGGATACAAACTGTGATTTATGTCGATGAAACTCGGGTGAATCAAAACATACTGTCAGCTCTTGTTGGATTGACTCAGAATCTGTAAAAGCCAAAGGAGTCAACCCACCCACTGGTAAAGGAAGTCGACTTATAATTTGCATGCTGGTTCCAAGAAGGATTTGTTCCGGCATGCAGATTTGATATTTAGCTAAAAATGATGGAGATTATCACCAACAGATGAATTCTGCAGTGTTTGAAAAATGGTTTAAACCCAGCTTCTTCCCAATATAGGGCCATCTGCCATCATAGTGTTGGATAACGCTTCTTATCATTCAGTTCGAATTAATAAACCTCCGACAGTGTCTGCCAAAAAGGATGAAGTTAAAGACTGGCTAATAAAAATTAGTAAAGTTGCAAAGACATTCATGTAAAGAAAATGATTACGTGATTGACAGACTGGCAAGAGATCATGGACATAGTGGTTAGGCTGCCTGCATCACCGCCAGTATAATGCAATAGAACTGCTATGGGCGCAGGTGAAATCATACGTGGCAAAGAAGAATCATTTAAAATCAGACCTGCTTCCTTTGGTCAAAGAAGTTAGACTGAACTTGGATATCTTCGACAACTGGGCTAATGATGTGAGACATGCCGAAGATATAAAAAGAGATGACGCTTCAAGAGATGTTTGCATTGATAACATATAGGATTCTTGTTATCGATTTAGCATCTCGACGAGGATTCTCTTCATAATGTCTCCTCATTTCGATTGTAAATAAATTTATTGCTTTCCTCTTTGTTGTGTGATATCCTGTTGAACACTGAAATTGGAAATAAATTGAAATATAGATCTGTTTCTTTTCGACAGAAAGTGGCAGAACATCTTTAAAATCTACATATAAATAGAAATGCCACAGCAGATGAGTATCATATGACAGTGTTTTAAAAGCACAGTAAATCTAATACTGTATAAATGTGTAATATATATATATATATATATATATATATATATATATATATATATATATAGTATATATATATATATATATATATATATATATATATATATATATATATATATATATATGGGTGTAAATAATACTTAAAGAATATTTATTATGAGCTAATTTATAGCTGCACAGTGAAATTCAACCTGATATAGCATGGAGGTAAAGACGGATCACGGCATACACGAAAGAAAACAATTCAAAGCTCCAAACTATATCACAATTATATATGACTTCGATAACAGCAAAGGAACAGACAAAAACTATAGTATGATGACGTAACCTGCTGAACATTGCCTAGTACAGCATCCAAATAACAAAACTGAAAATGAAAGCGCATCTAGGTTTCCAAATTTCTTTCATCTATCATTTTCATATATTGAATTTCTTTTTTTTTTATCTAAAATTTAAGTGGGACAACAAAACTTCATTCAGAACTTTCTATTATGGTACACGTGCTTGATAACAGGCGCAGACAATGAGAGCTTGAAGTCAGAAGGTTAATGGTCAATTTAAGAGGGGCAGTCTCTTCCACAACGGTCGTACTATGCAACCCCTCCCTTTCTTGTTTACTCTAACCTTTTGTTTACTCTTATTCAGTTTCATCCTCTGACTTTACTACTGAAGGTAATCTATTTCTTGTTTTGTCATTGTCATTTTTCAATCTTTAAAGCATTTTAATTTTGTAAGCTCTGTTGTCAGTTTTAATTAGTGTTTTTGTATCTTTAAGTTAGAAAGATGGGATATGGTGATCCTGAAGCGCACCTTATTAATAAATATATCAATGATGAGCTGACTGTTCTTCCTATTCGTACTCCCTACTATATATATGTATATATGTATATATATATATGTGTATATATATATATATATATGTATATATATATATATATATATGTATTATATGTATATATATGTATTTATATGTGTGTATATATATATATATATATATATATATATAGTATAGTATATATATATATATATATATATATATATATATATATATATATATATATATATATATATCTTTCTATCTATGCATCTATCTCTGTGTCTAACCATCTGTTAATACACACACTACCAATAACATATATGTATATATACGTATATATTACTTTATCACATACACAATTGTTCTGTGTATTATTCAATATTTGCAGTTATCCTGTTAGAATAGTGAAAAGTTTCAACTTCCTGACATTGCTGAGTCGGGAAGTTGGGGAAAACTCGCTGGTATGCAAGCAGTTAGCTTGCCCAGGTAATTCCTTGGGTGCAGTTGCTCTCAGGTTCCAACTTTTTTAGACTTGTATGGCCCAGTGGATAACGCCCTCGTTTTCCACCCGAGAGACCTGGTCTGATCCCGACGTCACCCTATTTCTGTTCCACACGTGATTGTGTGTTGATGATTTTTAATCTTATTCAATTGTGAAGGGATAATTCGAATGAAATGTTGTCCATTGTCATTAAGGAGTCGTTGGGGAAATGCTGGTATGCAAGCAGTTGGTTTGCCCAGGTAATTCCTTGGGTGCATGTCTGACTTCTTTAGACTTGTATGGCTCCAGTGGGTAACGCTCCTTGCTTTCCACCTGAGAGACCTGCCCGATCCCGACGTGAGTCAGAAATTTATATATATATATATATATATATATATATATATATATATATATATATATATATATAAAGCAGACAGACCTACAGCATGACTCTTTTCAGGACTAATGAAAGTTGATGAATTTTGTTTGAATAGCAAAGACAAAAGATTGTTGCTGTCACGCTAATTACTAAAATTTACTCTATGACTACACACATTGTTATTTATTAATGTTTCATTGATATTTTCTTGTGTTGAATAAGCTTTCCTAATGAGTTTCGCGGGACTGAGTTTCAGAATACAGTTCTAAATACTAAATATTCTGCGTCAGGAAAGCACAGCATAGGCCGACTTTTTCACACTGTTGCAGGTCATCGGGGCTTAGGTCAGGCACTGTCTATTTATACATTGTTTCTGACTGTTCTTCCATTCGTACTCCCTACTATATATATGCATATATGTATATATATATATGTATATATATATATATGTATATATATATATGTATTTATATGTATATATATGTATAATATGTATATATATATATATATATATATATATATATATATATATATATATATATATATATATATATATATATATATATATATATATATATATATATATATATATATATATATATATCTTTCTATCTATGCATCTATCTCTGTGTCTAACTATCTGTTAATACACACACTAACGCACACATATATGTATACATACGTATATATTAACTTTATCACATACACAATTGTTCTGTGTATTAACTAATATTTAATAAGAATCGCTTGCATACCAGCGAGTTTTCCCAACTTCCCGGACATTGCTGAGTCGGGAAGTTGGGGAAAACTGCTGTATGCAAGCAGTTAGCTTTGCCCAGGTAATTCCTTTTTGGGTGCAGTTGCTCTCAGGTTCCAACTTTTTAGACTTGTAGTGGCTCCATGATAACGCCCTTGCTTTCCACCTGAGAGACCTTGGTTCGATCCTGACGTGAGTCAGAATTTATTTCTGTTCCACACGTGATTGTGTGTTGATGATTTCTATCTTATTCACTCAGAAGGGATAATTGAATGAAATGTTGTCTATTGGGTCATTGCTGAGTCGGGAAGTTAGAAAACTGCTGGTATGCAAGCAGTTAGCTTGGCCCAGTAATTCCTGGTGCAGTTGCTCTCAGGTTCCA
>NC_089755.1:7867547-7875047 GCF_040412425.1 Macrobrachium rosenbergii
AGCCTGCCTTGGTAAAGCCTTAGGTACAGTTGTATTTAGGTTTCAACTTCTTTTATGACTTGTGTGGCTCAGTTGGCAGCTGCCTTGCCTTTCCATTGAAAAACCTGGGCTCGATCCTGATGTGAGTCAGAAATTTATTTCTGTTCCACAAATGATTTTATGTTGATTATCTGTATCATATATATATGTGTGTGTGTATGTATATAGATTTATATATATACGCACACACACAAAAACCGTCGAGATTTGTAATATCTAACCTGGAAAGAAATGGAAAAAGCTCCCACAACATCATCCATAAACCCACTTTGTTGTTCTGCCGCCTGGTGCAATTCAAAATTCAGCCCCAAAAAGGAATATTGGTTAGGCAAAATCACTAGCTAGAATATTAACAATTCTGGAACAAAAAGTCGCTTCCAGATTTATAGGATAACAGCTAAAAGTGATGTATGAGATGGTGACAAAATTAAAAAAGTTAAATAAGGCGTTTTTTGCCTGGAAAACATGCCTGATTGTCTCTCGAAGCATTCGGATCCAATAGTCGCCTTTAAATCTGGCGATTATTCCGTTTGTTTTCGCTGCCTTAGAAAATGTCGCCTGGAAATTCAAAAGTGAATACCGGAAGAACAAAATACAAATAATTTAAACAAATAATTGAATCTGCTTGTATGATAAACCTCTGTATCTGTGGCTCTAATTGTCATGGAACCATTTCCAGAGGTGTAACATGGTTTATGAAATATTAGAGGCTTTATATATTTGTCCCTTTATATTCAAATTCGTTTGGATGTGCTTTCTTTAAAACACAAAGTCAACGTAATTTTTCTCTTATGTACAGTACTGTATATAAAGAACAAATACACTCAAACATTTTACACACACACATTTATTTATTTATTTATTTATTTTCATGACATTGCCTTGTAATATGTATAGCATTCTGTGATTTTGATAGGTTTACTATTCTAGTTATAATGTGTTCTCTGTATTAACAAAAATGGTTGAAATATCATGAGCAGTGTAATGTCAGATCTCAAAAGAGTTAGTGATTTGGGTAATTTAACAGTGTGATTTAGAATTAGTAATATGTTTTAATAATAATGTAGTATGTGATCGCTCATTTTGTCCCCCAGCAACAAGTGTTCTGTACTTGTGATTTCGTATGTTGTATTTTGGTTCAGTTGTCGTTGCAAAAGATAGCACGTTAACAAGCAAGGGAATGGCAATCGAGTCATGTAAGGTTTTGCCTCATATGAAAAAAAGATGAATGATTTCACAATGTTTCATGTACTGTTCTGAAAACCAACTTTGGTTCTTCATCTTGTTTTGAAAGTGTGTCGTTTGTCGCTGGCTGGCTGCCATCTGTTTTGATCATGTTGAGATTTCGTTGAGAGCTTCGTCCCATCACGATCGACTACGTCATGTTTTGTAAGATTGCACTGCTCTGATCACGTATTGTTCTGACATGTTAGTTTTGGCCCCATGATGTTTTGCTCTGGTAATGACGTCATCTGAGTGTTTCATTTCTTGCTGGAATACTAAAGTTGTTGACTCTGCTTTCAGAGACTGTTCATGTTGGTTCTCTCTCTCTCTCTCTCTCTCTCTCTCTCTCTCTCTCTCTCTCTCTCTCTGTTTGCGTGGTCGATGGTGTTATTCTTAGCTTTTGAGATCTGAATGTAGGATAAGTGTGTAACGGCTCCTAACAAAAAGGTGTGTTTTGTGAATCTCAAGCAGCTGCATTTCAGGTGATTTTGTAAAATTTTTCACAAGCATATATAAGGTAAAGTGAATTTTACTTATTATTACCATGATATAATGAGGTATATTAGGAAATTTTGCCTTAGTGAAATTGTTATTTTGCATATTTTTGTGTCGTATTGTGTTTGCAATCTCTTGATTTTTCACATTTTATATATTGGTGATTTAACATTTGTTTACTTAGCATTTTAAATATTTCTTGATGATTTAACTTTGCATACTTGATTTAATTTTCATTTACTAAGATTTTCCCTTTTCAAATCTTAAGTAATTCTTAATAGTTTAAATTTTGCTTGGCTGATTTAATATCTTGATAAATTAACCGTAATTTAACTAAAAAATTAATTAAATTTTGTGTTATTTTCAAGTAATAGTAAATTTTTTCAGATTGTGAATTATAAGTCTAAATTTTTAATTTAAAAAAAAAATTTTGTTAAGTAAAAAAAAGTGTTTCATTTGTTGAATAGGATTAAATGTGTGCATAAGGCAAAGTGATAAACATGTTTGGTTCCTTTATTTTGCTGAAGTGAATTAAGACCAGGGAGATAGTTAAAAGTTGTTTGATGGAGTGATGCCCTTTTACTCTAGTATATTTCCTGCTTAACTGTTGATACCTCACCCTTGTCTGGAGAAACTTAGTTTGATTTTTCATGTGACTAATGAGCTTTTTAAGGGATCACTGTTACCTTGAGAGTACTCAGTCATAATTTTTATTGTAATGGAGTTCAGGTATATGGGTGAAGTGAGGTAAATTTTTGAATCCTGTGATGATTGTGCAATAACTAAGCACTTGGTACACATCGTGACAATATGTGTATATATATATATATATATATATATATATATATATATATATATATATATATATATATATATATATATATATATATATATATATATATATATATATATATATATGTGTGTGTGTGTGTGTGTGTGTAATGTTTGTGTGCATGAGGCCCTATGCATCCACGTGGTTGTGACAGGAAATGATTGATTGATTAATTGATGTATGAATTGCAATTAACACTGCAGGCCTTAAATCCTGATGAGAACTGAAAAGAACCTTTTCTTCTAGTGGTGAAATTGGAACACTCACATACACAGTAAAAGTGAAGCACTACTGTACTTAGTGCACATAGATATTTGTTAGACTGGTACAATTTGTACAGAATGACGACAATTTCTCCCAACAAAAAGATCTCCTGGACAAACCGCAAGTTACAAAGCTCTGACTTCTTCTTCATTCGTCTAGTGGTAATATTTCTTCTTTAGTTTTTCTCTTCTTTGTTTTCCTCTCATTCTCCTTCTTTACTGCCACTCGTGTAGGAAAGATACAAAGATACTGCAAGAACAATCTACTCCCTTTCAGGAAGAGCTGCAACGCCATGTGCAGAAATTCGACCCAATTCAGAGTGAGGCACCGCCCCCACCTCCCCGCCCAGCCCACCATTCGGTCCCTCGAGAGAAAGTGGACTATTCCGACACAGGTTTGTTTCGTGGACAGACAAAGACTATGAGAATTGATTTGCATGCAAATAAGATTTTCATGTTAGTGCCATTGTAATCCTCAGGATAATATTACTGTTGGATTACTAAAATGGAAAATGAAACATTGGGAATGAATTAGCGATTATTTAAAATAACTTCTTTACTGTTCTTGTATTCGTGCAGTTGTGCTATGTAATAATTAGGTTGGTTATTTTAGATATGTCCTTAACATTTTTGGAGTGTTTTTAAGTAACTTTTTAAGCACCAGCTTGGTTTTAAGTTCTTCTTCTCAGCCTAATCCCTAGTCGGGGTCGACGTTTTTAAAGAGTCTTTTCGAGGTGTATCTTTCCTGGGTCCTCCTTCGTTTATCCTATTGTCTCTCATGATCTGCAGTCTTATGTCCCATCCCTGCCTTGCCCCCGTAAGGGGATAGCGTCGTCAGTGTGCCTCATACGGTGCACTGTAGGCATTACTTAAGGTTCTTTGCAGTGTTCCTTTCGGCCCCCTAGCTGCAACCCCTTCCTTAGTGCAACTGTAAAAAGTTTTCCTCCTGTTGCACCTTTCAGAACTTTTAACTCCCAATTTCCGTTGCAGCTTTGAGTGACCTCACGGGTCACAGCGCTTGGCCTTTGGCCTAAATTCTACATTCTATTCAATTCTATCCCTGCCTTTCTGCCTTCGTCTGAACTTCCAGCTCTCAAAGGTCGAGATTTATCTGTTGGTCGCTTCCGGCAGACGCTTTGGCTTTCCTGCCTCACTCGTCCCTTTCTTCACCTCATCATTTGTTTGACCAGATGTTTAACCGACATTTGCCCTTCCTTCTTCACTCCAATACTCCTCATATTTATACATATATACAGGTATATGGGCCTGGTAAAATGGATGTTTGAAGGGGAAATTTTAATTTACTTTCACTGATTCGGAAGTGGGACTTGAAATTTCTTGAAATGTAGGTCAAATATAGTGTACCTTATAATGAACACTGGAACTCTGTTTCCTCACTCACATGTTACTCTGTTGTGATATATATATATATATATATATATATATATATATATATATATATATAGAAATCATCAACACACAATCACGTGTGGAACAGAAATAAATTTCTGACTCACGTCGGATCGAACCCAGGTCTCTCAGGTGGAAAGCAAGGGCGTTACCCACTGGGCCATACAAGTCTAAAAGAAGTTGGAACCTGAGAGCAACTGCACCCAGGAATTACCTGGGCAAGCTAACTGCTTGCATACCAACGAGTTTTCCCCAACTTCCTGACTCAGCAATGACCCAATAGACAACATTTCATTCGAATTATCCCTTCTGAGTGAATAAGATAGAAATCATCAACACACCATCACGTGTGGAACAGAAATAAATTTCTGACTCACGTCGGGATCGAACCCAGGTCTCTCAGGTGGAAAGCAAGGGCGTTACCCACTGGGCCATACAAGTCTAAAAGAAGTTGGAACCTGAGAGCAACTGCACCCAAGGAATTACCTGGGCAAGCTAACTGCTTGCATACCAGCGAGTTTTCCCAACTTCCCGACTCAGCAATGACCCAATAGACAACATTTCATTCGAATTATCCCTTCTGAGTGAATAAGATAGAAATCATCAACACACAATCACGTGTGGAACAGAAATAAATTTCTGACTCACGTCGGGATCGAACCCAGGTCTCTCAGGTGGAAAGCAAGGGCGTTACCCACTGGGCCATACAAGTCTAAAAGAAGTTGGAACCTGAGAGCAACTGCACCCAAAGGAATTACCTGGGCAAGCTAACTGCTTGCATACCAGCGAGTTTTCCCCAACTTCCCGACTCAGCAATGACCCAATAGACAACATTTCATTCGAATTATCCCTTCTGGAGTGAGTAAGATAGAAATCATCAACACACAATCACGTGGAACAGAAATAAATTTCTGACTCACGTCGGGATCGAACCCAGGTCTCTCAGGTGGAAAGCAAGGGCGTTACCCACTGGGCCATACAAGTCTATCTTATTCACTCATAAGGGATAATTCGAATGAAATGTTGTCTATTGGGTCATTGCTGAGTCGGGAAGTTGGGGAAAACTCGCTGGTATGCAAGCAGTTAGCTTGCCCAGGTAATTCCTCAGTTGCTCTCAGGTTCCAACTTTTTAGACTTGTATGGCCCAGTGGGTAACGCCCTTGCTTTCCACCTGAGAGACCTGGGTTCGATCCCGACGTGAGTCAGAAATTTATATATATATATATATATATATATATATATATATATATATATATATGTGTGTGTGTGTGTGTATATATATAGAGTATATGTGTATGTATATATATATATATATATATATATATATATATATATATATATATATATATATATATATATATATATATATATATACTATGAAAACAGAAAGAAAATCAAGAGCGTATTACCTTTAGAATCACATCAGACCTCCATTTCTGTACCCCTTTGCAAATCTAGAGATACTGATGATGAAATGAAGTAGCAAAATAAAACGAAATTTCTGTCCCAACGGGAGATGTTTGTGTTTCATGACCTTCCTCCCAAATCATTTCCCAAATCATTTTGCAATTCAATCGGAAACGTGACAAAGAGCAACAACAGGGAATCAGATGGAGCAGTTACCTTTAAGTACTTTGATGATTCCATTTATGAAGGACACTTTCTCTGTTGGCTCCATTTAAGCTCCTACTGTATAATTTTGTTTAAATTTTCCTTCCATAATATTTTCTCCCTCCTACAGAGGGTTCCAAGTTCTCATATTATCTCTTACTGAAGATATAATTATATTAATTATAATAACAGCATACTTTAATCACATATTTAAATATGCGATTTCTGTCTGATAATTTTATCATGTTTTCCTTCAATATAGCAGTACCCCTGGTTTGGGAAATACCTGGGAAGACTCTCTCTCTCTCTCTCTCTCTCTCTCTCTCTCTCTCTCTCTCTCTCTCTCTCTCTCTCTCTCGGGCAAACAATGGGCATGCCTTCGAGCAATTGTATTTTATCGCTCCCATGAGAATAAAGGCGACCATCCTTCCCTATTCTCGCTTCCCACCAACACAGAGTCCTTCGGGAGAGACTGGAGGGAATCCTTCGTCTCTTGTTCCTGAAGGACTCCCAAGGCATCCTCCAGGGTGTGTAGGATGAAGCATGTGCTAAAGGAGACACGCCCCTGTGGTTCCTTCATGTGTTTGTGGGCGGGGCATAAACGCTGCCCTCCAATTGCTTCCTATGTTGATGTTGGATGTTAAAATGAAATGCATTTATTCATTGGATTTCCGTGCTTGCAAGCATGCAGCCATTGGCAATTGTCGTGGAATTTATTTTTCAATTTGTTTTGTATTTTATTCTGATGTAAACTTTGGTTTTTATAAATTCTTTCTGTGCGGGAATGTAGTCTTTTATGAATATGAAATGAGGACCAACAGAGGTTTTTAATTTCTATTTTTAATTTCAATTTTAGTTTTCTGTAAAAGAAAACTATTGAGAGAAGGATGTTTGTCTGTCCGTCCGCACTTTTTCTGTCCGCCCTCAGATCTTAAAAACTACTGAGGCTAGAGGGCTGCAAATTGATGGGTTGATCATCCACCCTCCAATCATCATACATACCAAATTGCAGCCCTCTAGCCTCCTAAGTAGTTTTTATTTGATTTAAGGTTAAAATTAGCCATAATCGTGCGTCTGGTACCGCAATAGGTGCCAACAACACAAGCCACCACCGGGCCGTGGCTGAGAGTTTCATACAGCATTATATGGTGTACTAAAAACTCAATTGCGCGATTGCGCCGAAGATTTTTTACTTATTTTTAATTTAGATTTTTATATTAAATTTTGAGTTTGGTTTTGAATTAAATTTTTTTATTTTAATTTTATTTCTTATACTTAATTTATCTTTTATTTGTAATAACAATGCGTTCTTCATAATTCATAAGTCATACCCAGTTACATCGGGAATCACTGCCACTCGGGGGCTACTGCTGCCGACAGTGCACCTCACGTGGTGAATTGTAGGCATATCTTAAAGTTTTTTGCAGCGTCCCTTTGGCCCATATCTCCACCCACTTTCATTCCTTTTGCTGTACCTCCGTTCATATTCTCCTGCTTCCATCTTACTTTTCTCAACCTTCTCCTGACAACTGGTTCATAGCGCAACAGCAAAAGGTTTTCCCCCTGTTGCAACTTTCAAACCTTTTTCCCCTTTTTCCCTTTCAGCGCTGAATGACCTCATAGGTC
>NC_089755.1:7880047-7910047 GCF_040412425.1 Macrobrachium rosenbergii
TGGTATAAGAGGTTGCACACACACACACACACACACACACACACACACACACACACACACACACACATATATATATATATATATATATATATATATATATATATATATATATATATATATATATATATATATATATATATTCCTTATATAGTCTTAATTAGTAATAATTTATATTATTTTAACATCAGTAGATCAAAATTTGGCAATTACGTCAGTTACTCTGTAGCAACTGTTCCTTTGATCTATTCATTGAGATTTATAATTTTATTTTGCATAAACGTATTTATTACCCGACTTGTTTTCAATACAATGAATACAATGAAGATACGTGTATCGCGAGAATGATAAGTTACCACGACGTATGTAATACTTTTTTATTATGGTTTTTCTCACCATCATCTCCAGCCATCATTCTCAACAAATAGTTCTATAGAATTTTGCTCCTAAAGGTTTTAATTTCATAAAACACACACACAAAATGCAAATACCACAAAGTATTAGGACCTGTAACTGCCACACATCCTTGCTGTTCATTTCCGTTGGGTTTGACGAGTCCGTAGGCCCACACCAGGCTCCCTATTACCTTTCAACCTTATCTCAGGGCAAGAGTGAGACAAAGCCAGCTTTGTCTAAACCACCCGGGAAAGCCTTTGCCCAACAACCTTTACAGAAGCACAGTCGTGCGTTACCGTGTTCTAAGTTTGTGGCAGCTTATATTGTGTTGTAAATTGTGAAGGGGAGTGTAGTGGGGCTTAGCCTTCTTTTGTTAAGGAAGGAAGTGGAAACTGATTTGGTTTTGAAGAGAAAAACGGGAAGGGAAATTGAATGTTAGAGAATCATGATTCAGAATTCATAAAAGAATGTTATGTAAATAAATTTAATCCCATAAGGATTCTTGACAATCAGATTAGCGAAAGAGCACCGTGAGAAGAGGATAAGAATTCGTAAATCGTAAAAGTGAGAAAATACAAAAAAGATTCTCATACGTTAATCACTTCAAATGACACCCAGACTTCGTATTTCAATAAGTATGTAATCCATAATAACTTCAAATGAACCTTGACTTCGTATTTCAGTAAGTATATAATCCATACTAACTAGATGAAGAGGGATAATTCAGATAAAAGTGCTTCTGCAAAGTCAGAAATTTAAATTCAGTATTACAGTTACAACGTTTCATTAATTACCAATCCATGAGCGAATCCACACTGCCGGATGTGACGTCATTTTGAGTTGATGAAATGTGGACGAAAACACTTCCGGATCAACTAAGGAGCTTTGTAGCCAGGGTGTAGCAACCACTGGGTAAACAGTTACGTGTAGCATTATTACTGAGGATATTGATAAACAGTTTTGATAAAATGTCTTCACTAAACGCGCATTTCACAACAAGACTCACGTCGTAAAGTCTGAAACTACATTTGGGTCATTATCTTAGTACAACATTTATAATAACATGTTCGCGTCTGTGTCAAGCTAGAGTTACGTATGTTCTTTGTACTTGACTGAATGAGATACAGTTTTAAAAGAGGCTTGCAAAGAGAGAGAGAGAGAGAGAGAGAGAGAGAGAGAGAGAGAGAGAGAGAGAGAGACGCCAGCAATATCATAATTCCCCAGTTCCCAGCGACCACGATGCAAGATTATCGCAGTTCGCAAAAATTCATGCGTGCTAAAGTTAACACATGTCTCTCTCTGAAAATGAGTTCCCAAGGAATTATGCTGGAAATTCTTAGTTACGAGAGAAGTTGGGGGATTCTTTTTAGGAAGAAGAGCCTGGACAATGTCTGCGCGCGCGCGTGTGTATATGTGTCCCAAACATATGCATCCATTACATGAAAGAATGGAGACTTGGTCTCGTAAATCTAAAAAGCGAGAATCACAATTCGTAGACATGGCAGGATTTCAGAATCGTCTGAATTAATGAAATGCAGCGGAAATGGCGATGTGACAGTGTCCCTTATATCAGGTTGATCCTAAAGAGTTTATTTTGTAACTTGTGAAGGAAATATACGAAGAAAGGGAAGTTGGAATATGGTTTAAAGATGTCCACTGCTTAAGTAAGTGTTGGCAAAGATAATCACTTATTTTCTGGAAGACAGGCATCATCTCTAGATAGCTTGTCATAATAATAGAGGGAAATCATATTCGTAGCTTTTACTTAATATCTAAGTTCTGTGGGTTTAAATGAATTGCTTTCATTTTTGCTATTTCGTTGTAGGCACACTACTGACAGATTAGTTTATCTGGTAAGATATAAGTAATAAAATTCATAATTATATATATATATATATATATATATATATATATATATATATATATATATATATATATATATATATATATATATATATATATATATATATATATGTGTGTGTGTGTGTTACAGTCAACATGCGTAATCAGTCATTACGCGTAATGACTGAAATTTCAGTCATCACGTGTAATGCACTTAGGGGACATTTGATCCCCCCAGGAGCTAGTACTAAACACGGCGAAACAGTGAGTCACCTACACTGTTTCGCCGGGTTTAGTACTAGTCCCTGGTGGGTCAAATGTATTTCGCCATGTTTAGTACTAGCTCCTGGGGGGATCAAATGTCCCTAAGTGCATTACGCGTGATGACTGAAAATTCAGTCATTACGCGTAATGACTGATTACGCGTCTTGAATAATATTAAATATCTCAGTTCTATGAGAGAGTGAGAGAGACGGAATTGAACACTTGACAAATAATAATCCATTATTTCATTATTTTCATCCGAGTGTAGAATTTCTCTTTCCAAAATAGACACAACTGGGAGATAAAGACAGAATCCAGCCATTTGCAGAAAAGCAGATGAAGTATATTTGTTCGTGATCATGTAATCTGACAAAATGGGCTTTGGATTTCCCTGTAAGTAAATGCATTAATCCTCTCTCTCTCTCTCTCTCTCTCTCTCTCTCTCTCTCTCTCTCTCTCTCTCTCTCTCTCTCTCTCTCTCTCCTGACGTATTTTATCGTTAGGAATATTGAAGGAAATTATTCTAGATATAATCTGAAATTCTGAGAAGTATAGCTGTCATAAGAAACTTGAGTAAATGATTTATGAAATTGTTGTGACGTTTTCACTTTTAATTTTCAGTTGCTGACAGAGACTCTTACTTAATCACAGTTAGTTTCGTACTGAAATGTGATGAATTTGTTCATTTGCTTTTGGAATTTGTAACGATAATTATCGTATTGCACTAGGAGAGAGAGAGAGAGAGTAAAAATAAGTTACAGTGCAGACACAGTGATTTACTTTAATAACATTGATCAAAGTTTATTGCAATGTGAATAACAATCTTTAATTTAAATTATTTTCAGAAGTTCTGCATCGTCTCCGTTTTGGTGAGTGTTAATGCATTATTCTTTTATCGAGAGGTATTCGTTTTTAAACTTAGTTATTTTCCAAGTTCTTTATTATTAACGTGGAGGATATCCCAGTTAATTCTAGATCTTAGCCATTTATTATTATTACTGATTTGTACTTTCAAAAGCTCTTGGGGTGAGAAATCCTTATAAAAGTGTACTTTCACAGAGTCTGCCTCAGAACAGGCAAGGAGTGAAAGGAGCAGAAGAATCCTTCTCATGAAAATTCAAAAGGTGTTTTGGGGAACTGTCAAGGCGAAAACAGTCCGGAAACAGATGCTGGGAAGAACTGCCACAAGATTTTGGGCCAGTGAATAATTTGTATGACATTAACCATTTATGTATGAATGTAAGTATGTTTGTGTGTGTGATGAATATCTATATAGGTCAACAGATAATGCAATAAATGAGTGCATTGACTTAATGCAAAATGCAGTTAAAATTCATAGAGGTAAACGAAAAATGTCTTCGACAACAGACATTAAGGAACTGCAGAGATGATATTGACATTTCCATCCATCTATTATTGCAACGTCTGACTGACTCTTGCTTGAGTGTTGCATGATTGAATATCTCTTCGAGTTTGTGTATGACAAAAGATGTAAAACGCACGCAAGCACACAAACACACATGCACACACAGATAACTTAAGACGTGAATTGATCGAAAAAGTAATATGATGAATATACTCTATATAATTCTCTTCTCCTCTGGAGTTTCTGGTGGAATTTATTTTCAATGCTAGACGTACTTTGTTGTTTATTTTTACGGGAGACATTTTTCTTCAAGATGGATATTGGAAAACACAATTGATGTAGCGTAAAATATTTGAAATATTAGATCCGATAGCTACCATGATATTTCAAAGCTTTGGCAGTACTGAATTTAAAACCAATATTGTTATTATTTATCTTCGTTTGAAGGATAAAAAGGATTATTGTTCCACTTAAGGGTTTTCTTTATTCTTAAATATAAATAACGATGTTAAGCATTTGAGGACTATAAAGGTAAGTATTAAAGAGGATTTGTAACTCCTTATAGAGAATTACTTGAATTATTAAATGATGTCAGCTATTTTAGAAAATTAAAATTCACCAAAAATAATAAAACATATATGAAAACGGACACCAACTGTCAAAGCAAAATATATCATTATAATCCAAAGCTTCAGTCTCAAATAAAATCCACAGAATTAATCGGCCTAAAATCGTTTTAAATAACTAAACTCCAAAAGACAGTCCAAAGAATATTATGGTGTTCATTCAAAAGAAGTAACAGAAGGTAATGAAAAGTACAGAAAGAGGAGACCAGTTATTAGAAAAGCAGATAAATTAACAAAATAATAAATGATGTGAATGTAAGTAAAATATTAGAACACAAGTTGAATTGCATTAGGGTATTTATTAATGCACTGCATCTTCGCTTGAACTTATGGAGTTCCAATTGCACGACATCCTATAGATCTCAGAAGCGAAGGGGATTTTGTAACCATTGTTCTTTGACACAAAGAAGCGTTTGTTCTGAATGTGCCAGAAGTATTAGCATCATGGAAAAAAAGGACATTTTACAGAAATAACAGATGCTGTAAAAGATGGACAATGAAGATGCTTTGTGTGTTGAAAATTTTGACAACCTAGTAATAATAACAAGCAAGCAAGCAAACACAGCAAGCGAGCAAAGCTATCCAATCAAGCAAAGCAAGTAAAGCAAGCAAGCAAAGCAAGCATGCATGCAAGCAAGTAAAGAAAGCAAGTAAGCAAACAAACAAAGTAAACAAGCAAACAAAAAAGCAAGCAAAGCAATTAAAACTAGCAAGCAAGCAAAGCAAGCAAGCAAGCAATGCAAGTAAGCAAGAAAGTGAAGCAAGCAATGCAAGTAAAGCAAGCAAGTAAAGCAAGCAAAGCAAGCATGCATACAAGTAAAGAAATCAAGTAAGCAAACAAGCAAAGCAAACAAGCAAACAAAAAAGCAAGCAAAGCAAAGCAATTAAAACTATCAAGCAAGCAAAGAAAGCAAGCAAGCATTGCAATTAAGCAAGAAAGTGAAGCAAGCAATGCAAGTAAAGCAAGCAAGTAAAGCAAGCAAACAAAACAAGAAAGCAATGAAAGTAAAGCAAACAATTAAAGCAAGCAAGCACTGCAAGTAAGCAAGCAAACAAGCCAGAAAGCAAGCAAGTAAAGCAAGCAAGTAAAGCAAGCAAGTAAAGCAAGCAAGCAAGCAAATCTTCCAACCAAGCAAGCACTATAGCAAGCAAACAAATCTACCAAGCCAAGCCAGGAAGCAAGCAAAACTATCAACAAAGCTAAGCAAAGTAAGCAAAGCAGGCAAGCAAGCAAATCTATCTACAGTCCCTTTTCCCAATCAAAACCAGTTAGCGTGAATGATGAGTAACAAAGACGGAGCTTCGAGAGGCCTTCCCGAGATGACATTTCATCTGCAGAGATTTATGGTCAATTCCCTGAATATTCAATTGCACCGATTCCCTTCATATATATTCCTCCTACACCTGAACGCTGCATAACGAGAATCCGAAAAAATATTGTTCATGTCACTTCAGAGGAAGAAAAACAGGAAATAAATAAAAGAAAGCTCGAGTTTGCAACGTTTTTAATCACACTCGTGAAATGACGATGCACTATTAAATTATTTAAAAAATGACATCTAATTAGAGCATTCATTCGCATTAATTCAGATAATTCACGCGAAAATGCAATGCTTTACTACCCTAATACAATTCTCCTTGTATTTCAATAATTTACTTACATTTTAATCTTTTTATTTATAAATTTGTTGATTTTTTTTTGTTTTGTTTTTAATAAGTGGTCTGTTCTTTCTGTGTTTTCTTTTACCTTCTGTTATTTCTTTCTGATGAACACCATAACATTCTTTTGGAAGCTTCTTGAATTTCTAGTCAGTGACCCTTGTGGTGTGCTTCTTCCATATGAATAGAGTTCATCTTCTGAATAATAATAATAATAATAATAATAATAATAATAATAATAATAATAATAATAATAATAATAATAATAATAATATTTTCTTCACACCTATGAGTTTCGAGAACGATACATGGAATATCTGTATCATTGCCATTGAATTATTATTGTTATTGTTATTGTTATTGTTATTATTGTTATTATTATTATTATTATTATTATTATTATTATTATGTTGTTGTTGTTGTTGTTGTTGGTTATTATTCAGAGGAAGAAGCCTATTCACATGGAACAAGCCCACCAAAGGGGCTACTGACTTTAAATTCAAAATTCCAAAGAATATGGTGTTCAATTAGTCACTCCATGCATGTGTGTGCGTGTGTGCATATACTTTGTCTTTAAAATGTCGATTAAGAATTCCTTCAGACTAAATAATTCCACTCCCGGAATTTTCCAGGTTTATAACTCGTGTTTGACGGCAAAATCAATTTCAGAAACGAAGCCCAATAATTTCTTGCTTATGGAGGGCAAGGGACCAGTTCCTGTATTCCATTTACGTTCCATAAATTTCAATAAACTCTCCGAAATAAATTTATGTAAATGGCGTTACCTGCTTTCGTCTGAGGGGAAGAGATTTGTAAATTCTGCGAAAGATAGATGCTTTGAAGAGCCTCCCAGGGGACGTCGCCCAATTGGAACTTCAGACGTTCAAGCGAAGATGCAATGCATTACTACCCTACTACAATTCTCCTTGCATTTTAGTGATTTACTTGCATTTTTTTATCAGTTTGTTAATTTATCTGTTTTTTTTTTAATAACTGATCTCCTCTTTCTGTATTTCCCATTACCTTCTGTTACTTCATTCGAATGAGCACCATAATATTCTTTGGAAGCTTAAATTTCAAGTCAGTGGTCTCTGTGGCGGGCTTGTTCCATGTGAATACTGTTCGTCTTCTGAATAATGATAATAATAACTGAAATAAAGTAAGGGAATCACTTTGATGATGTTTTGATGATGACCATTTAATTTTGAATTTCTCGTGAGCAAATCTCCTTCATATATAAGTTATATCTTTATTTATTTTCAGTCTTTTTCTTATTATTACTGAGGCTGAACCTCAGTCGCTTAGCCAATTTCCAAAAAGCTATCTGAGTAATTCCATCCCCGTAGGGAGTTAGTGCCGTCAGTGCACCTCGCGTGGTGCACTGTAGGCATTACTTAATGTTCTTTGCAGCGTCCCTTCCATGGCCCCTAGCTGCAACCTCTTTCATTCCTTTTACTGTACCTCCATTCATATTCTCTTTCTTCCATCTGACTTTCCTCAACCCTCTCCTAACAATTGTTTCATATCGCAACTGCAAAAGGGTTTCCTCCTGTTGCACCTTTCAAACCTTTTTACTGCCAATTTCCCTTCCAGCACTGAATGACCTCATAGGTCCCAGCACTTGTCCTTTGGACTAAATTTTATGTTTCATTCTACTCTATTATATTCTGAGTAATTCCATGAGACTCTTTCTTAATTAAGAAGAAATTATTACCTGAAACTTTGGGCGGGACGGAAATCCATCTCACCTGAGCAGGTGAGTGTTTGTACCTGTCTCTCACCTTCCCCCTGTTAGTTAATTAATGACCCCTTTCACCCTCCGCTTCTTTGTTTGACCTCCTCTTCTCAGGTCAGCTCTCAGCTAGTTAGTACAGGTACTTGATCATGAACGCCTTAGATTAATGTTGAGTGAGGTTTTCATTTTTCGTTTGTGCATCCAGTGGAGGTATGTGTGTTTGTGTCTTTATATATATATATATATATATATATATATATATATATATATATATATATATATATATATATATATATATATATATATATATATATATATTTTGTTTCAGAGAACTACTTTCAAAGCGTATCATTAACTTCCTCTCTCTCTCTCTCTCTCTCTCTCTCTCTCTCTCTCTGAGTGGCGTATATTAACGTGGAAAGAAAGTTCTTATCACGGAAGTCCCGCTGTCATCATAAATCTCAAGTACGAAAACAGCCAACATCATATGTATGATTCTTACTAATGCTGAAAACACTTTTACTCTCTCTCTCTCTCTCTCTCTCTCTCTCTCTCTCTCTCTCTCTCTCTCTCTCTCTCTCTCTCTCTCTCTCTCTCTCTCTCGCATTGCTAATGACGTAAAATATGCATCAACAGTGGCACTAGGATGACGATGCACTTACGAGTTCTCATAAACTCTCACATAAGAAAAGATAGTCTGGAACATTGAAGGTTTCAAGTTATAATATTTGAAGTATTAGAACAATCATTCTTTTTGGGGTTGTATTAGATGCTATATAGTAATATTACAGAAATATATATATATATATATATATATATATATATATATATATTATATATATATATATATATATATATATATATATATATATATATATATATATATATATATATATATATATATATATATATATATATATATATATATATATATATATGTTATGAGAAGAGAGGAGGATTCTGTATGTAAAAGAACCATAATATGGAAACTGGAACAAGGAGGAGAGGTAGACCAAGAATGAGATGGAAGACACAATTAACAGGGACATGCAGGAGAAGAACATAGTGAGGTAATGATGCATGATCGCAGAAGATGGAGAAGACTAATAATAAACAGCGACCACATATAAAGATGGGAAAAGTATATATATATATATATATATATATATATATATATATATATATATATATATATATATATATATATATATATATATATATATATATATATATATATCATAAAAGAATATTTATCAACCCTTATCCCCTAATATGCATACTGTATTGAAAACCCCTTATCAGATAATTAACATAACATTAATTGCTTATCCAGTAAATGATTTCGTCAGACTCAGTTCTACAGTAAGAACATTAACTGGACTGTGGCTTATTTTCCTTTGAGAAATAAAGGAAAACTTTTCAGAAAAAATTCTCTCAGAGCGTGAAAATCTTAGATGTTCCCAGAAATTCTGATTAAATAATAGTAAAAAGTAATAAGAAAGCTTATTACAAAATAAAAGTGTAGAGAACTTCCTTTACACCAGCAAATCTGCTGTTTCATCAACAATAATTTTATTCCTGTTCATTATAAGGAAATCAACGGCAGAATGTATTTCCAGGATAAATTCCTTTTCTCCGAGAACGAATGTTGGCCATTCAATTTCCATCATTCCACTTTTTCAGTCTTTTGTATAGCATTTATTTTTGTCGAACGCAAATGCAGGACGTGGCGTGGCACCCTGGTCTCCATTAGGAAGAATTTATTGCGCTCTGTTTCTCTGAATAAAAAAAAAAAAAAACACTTGACTTGAGAATTTAGCCCTGAAAGGTGGAATGTATACAAGATTAAAGTTCGCCTTCACTCCCGAGAACGACGCGTGAAAGGTTTGTTTTATCTTTTACAATATTAGGTTTTTGTAAAGAAAATCTAGAATGTTGTTATTCCCGCCATAAGTTTCAAGTCTACAGTTATAAAGTGAAAGTTTATTCTTCACATAACAACACTCTGACATATCAGCAAGCATTGCTTCTTGTCACATCACATTTGAAGAGGATTAACATCTAACTGAACATTTCCTGAACTTCGATTTGTCCTCAAAAAGGCAAAGTATCTCAAACTCATATTTTGTTAAGTCATTCCTATAAATCTTATGATCCCAGTAATACCAAAATGGAAATATTATAAGAGCGTTCTTGAATATTTAGTTTTTATTTGAGAGGCCTTTATGGCAAACAGCAAGTTACCAAATTTATTAGTCATTTAAAAGGGAAAAGTACTGAGGACTAAACAGAAATTGCAAAAATTTCACAGTATCACTCAATCTGATTTTCTTTATCACATTTTATTTAACTAATACGTTTTTGCTTCCTTTAGCTTATTGTTTCCTATTTTAGTATATTAATTTTTTTGTGAATGTGTTTTAAGCAAAAAACTAATATTTTAGTCTAATATCCTCTTGATTTTTAGTCACACAGTCATATCTTTTTATCAATTTTTTTTCTGCCAAACTAGCGATGCTCTCCTGTTTTATGTTATGTCAAGAATTGTAGTTAATTCTAATTAGGATCAGTGTGATTCCCTCAACATTTCTGCAGGCCTTCATGATTCCCATTATACAACCACCGCACCTGCTTTTAAACTTTATGTTTTCCTTCACCTACAAAAAAAAACGAAGGTATGTCATCCTCCTTTGTCTCTTCCGAATATACACAGACAACAGACACCCACTGCGCTCTCGAGACTTCAAAGACAAGGCTGTTATCTATGCAGACTTCTCTTGGGCCAAATGTCTCTGAAACATGACGAAGGACATCAGTTTTCATGGAGGGTTTGAAGCGAGAATAATCATACACATTCTCGCCTGGGTGAGAATTTCGTTCTCAGAAAACCTCTTGTGTCTCTGAGACTGTAACTGGAACCGCAATTACACGAACGCTCTAATCAGGGAACTAATCAGAATCATCATGCTAGTATCCCCGTAGGGGGAGGGGTGGGTGGGGGAATGCCGTCAGTGCACCTCACGCAGTGCATTGTAAGCATTAGCCTACTTATGGTTCTTTGCATCGTCCGTTCCACTGCCCATAGCTGCAACCTTTTTCATTCCTTTGACTGTACCTTCGTTCACATTCTCTCTCTTCCATCTTACTTTCCTCAACCCTCTCCTAACAAGTGCTTCAAAGTGCAACTGCAAAAGGTATTCGTCCTCCTGTTACACCTTCCAAACCTTCTTTTCTCTCAATTTCCGTTTCAAAAATAGTAAGGTTTGGAATTCCAGTAAAATTGCAGTGTCTTGACAATATCCTAAGCTAGAACTTTGGTTCTTGCTAACGTGGCTTCTTCTTGACAGTTTTACAGAAAATCTCTCTCTCTCTCTCTCTCTCTCTCTCTCTCTCTCTCTCTCTAAATCATAATGGTACTCTCTAATCTCTCAGTCTCTCTGGAACTTCCCTGCTGTTGCCCAATCCGTTTTACGGTTGTTAGACGCAACAACATGAGATTTCGTGAAGTCCTGGAACAGTATGGTTTTCTGTGAATGAACATAGCCATGTCAGACGCATAGTGGATGCCAAGGGAAATTATCGTACCTCGGCCATGCGAGACCTTGTCCCGCAGAATTTGCGAAGGAGAAACTAAAGATCTTTTGGGTTTATACAAGGAGAGAAATTTTAACTTCTTGTGCGTAAAACATGGCTTTCGCATCATTTGTTAAAATGAAATTATTATGATTTGATTATGCTACTGAGTTATTTATTTTAGTGTGTTCATTCGGGAATTCTTAAAGAAAAATTTTGTCGAAATGAGAGAAAACTTCTTTAACGTTTCAGAAATATAAGAAATATGGTCAAAAATTCGTTTTAGCTAATAAAATTCGTAAAATATTTGAGTGCAGCTTCATTTATGAATTTTGGGTATAATATCTGTGACAGGCGCTGAGGGAATATTGCAATTTCGGAGGCTAAGAAATTCCGGGAACAAACGTTAGGTGCTCTTAAGAAACAACGCATCGAGGAGACTGCTCTCTTTAAATTAAGACTAACAATGAGCAACTTTAATCAGCAACAGACCTCCTCATGAGGTTTCATTCTTAATGAAGCTTGAGAAGGGAACCCATACATGACTGATGAAGTTCAGGCTTTGGTCTTTGTCACTTTAGCTTTTACCTTTTACTCTTTTTTTCCAATTCAAAACATTTCAGAGCCTGCAAATGATAAGGTGATAAAATAAGGTGTCCCTTTAAATCACTCGGTCACTTCACGGCAACTCTGCTGCCTGCCACGTTCAATAACCTAGACGTTGTGACGCCAGTTTTAATGGCCACAAATCAGTCAATCAATCTGCTGCCCAGGGTGGCACCCTCCCTCACCCCCCGCTGTGGCTGCCAGATGTTGCTTTCGGTTGACAATTTGTCTGAAAGTCTAGACATAGAGTATCGAGACTTTTGTGCGTGACTGTACAATAATCACTCCTTATGGGAAACTGAAGTCAGAGTCGAAGTCTTGCATACGAATGCGGTCTTCAATATTTGTTTTCTGAGCCACCCTGTCAGTCAGTCTGTCTAGCCTCGCACAGGCACCTCGAGTCAAGATGTAGTGGACTAGCCTCGAACAGACAGACAGTGAGCCAAGTGCTGGTTTGAACTCAAACATTCATATTTTCATTAATAAACAATAAATACTTACTTTCTTTATTTAGCATTATTTATTCTATTCAAAATAAAGTCAATAATGCCTCTTTTATATGGCATCTCATTTGGGCAGCAATTGAAGAGTGATGATGTGTTGGCATCACTGACCATATGTGATAAGTTGGCAACCCTGATACCAATGTATGTGTTTGCTGGCTGCCTTGATCAATATATTTATATACACACACACACACACACACACACACACACATGCAGGTCATATATATATATATATATCTCATATATATATATATATATATATATATATATATATAAACTCGAGCATTAAAGTGGAAATCAATGCAGAGGTCAATTGAAGTGAAAATCAATGATGAAGCACATTGAAATGAAAATCAATGCACTTTGAAAATCAGTGCAGAAGTGCAGTGAAGTGGAAATCAATGCAGAAGTGCAGTGATGTGGAAATCAAGGCTAAAGTGCATTGAAGTGGAAATCAATGAAGAAGTGCATTGAGTGGCAATCAATGCATAAGTGCATTGAAATGGAAGTAATGCATTGAAATGGCAGTAATGCATAAGGGTATTAAAATGCAGAATTGCAGTAATGTGGAAATCAATGGAAAGGTGCATTGAAGTGGAAACCAATGCAGAAGTGCATATTATCCCCATCCATCCCTCCACTTTCGGCCATTCAGCAGTGAAGACATTGAAAAGAGGGAGTTGGAGCAGTTGGACAGCAAGATAAAGAGATGAAGAATATAAACGAGACGAAAAACTCCACAATTACATATATAAGTAATAGTTAAGAGGTGTTGGACAGCAGGATCGAAGAATGGAAGGGGAACGGAGGTAAAGTAAAAGACTAAAAAGTGGGTGTAGCTGGGTGGTAGGAGAAGGGACGCTGCAAACACCTTTTAGAATGCTTACAGTGCACTAAATGAGGCGTACTGAGGGCAATACCCTCCTAAGGGGCAGAGGTTTAGGTATCACCTGAACAGCCTTTATCTTATGTACACAGGAGCAGAAGAAGCAGAAGAAGAAAGGGGAGAAGAAGAAGAAGAAGAATTAGAAGGAAAAATTATGAAAAGAGAAGTATAAGAAGGAAAAGAGGAAGAATAAAAATAATAAGATAACGAGAAGGAGGAGGAGAAGAAGAAGAAGAAGAAGAAGAAGAATGGAGAGAATAACTACAGGAAGGAAATGAGAAGAGATGTCTTCAACGATTCCTAATTCTCTCGCTTTATCGTTCCTGGAATGGGATGCAGTCTCTGGGTTATTCCTGGGAGTAACTGGAATCTGCTCGCAGACAGAAGAAAAGGGAGGTGGAATAAGAGGAATGTTCCACTTCAGCTTTCCTCAACTTGGAACTCTTTCCAGGAAGGGTTTCACCTGTATGTATGTATGTATGTTGTAATGTATGTATGTATGTAAGTAGTTTCAGTTACATCAATTATACGATAATAAATCTACTGTATAATTCTTTGAGGGCTGTAACATTGAATACACCCATGATAATAATAATAATAATAATAATAATAATAATAATAATAATAATAATAATAATAATAATAATAATAATAATAATAATAATATCTCTGGTATTACCATTGTTAAGTATTAATGTAAATAAAAAGAAGCAAGACTCCCTTGGTCAGAGAGCAGAATAATGAACAAAAATAAATAAAAAAAACGGAATTCTTTAATAGTTAACTTTACGGTTATTGTGTAATTCTTCTACAAGATATTATGCTCAGGTGGCTGTGCGTAACTTAAGAACATTACTATTTGCATTCACAGTGTATAACAGATAACTGTGTTTGTATACCTCAAATAAACCTATGTTTATTTGTTCTGTTTTTTGTATCTTTCCTTTAGACTAAATTTCAAAAGATATTTTGTTCCGTTTAGGTCAAATAACTTTAAATTAAATAATTATTTTCATTCACAGTGTAAAAAGGTTAAGTCCTGCTTATATACTTTTCCCAAGCCTATACTTATTTGCTCTGTTTTTCGTATAACTGCTGTGGACGCCAATTTCAGAGTTATTTCTTTCTGTTTAGGTCAAATTTGAACATTTTCCAGTTTGCCGTTGGCTGTCGTATACTTTAACTTGGAGATGATTTTATTTTACCTATTAACTATTCCGTTGCGTTTGAGTTTATTTTTTTTATTTTTTATTATTCTGTTTTCTGCCGAAGGGAATCTCTCCTATTATTTTTAATATATATATTGTTGAATATTAACAATGGTAATACCAGTCATATTATTATTATTATTATTAATATTATTATTATTATTATTATTATTATTATTATTATTATTATTATTATTATTATTATTATTATTATTATTATTATTATTATTATTATTATTTATCAAGTTTGAAGATTGATTTTTTCAAATAATGGTGATATTATTAGGATGATGTGACAAATAAGAATGGCCAAAATCTTTGAGGAATAATCTGAAATTTTCTTAAATCTCGGTTCCTAATTCCATATTTTGATACATCATAAACTTCCAATTCAATATCTTCAGTAAAAAACAAAATAATGAAAGTTAAATTCCTACACTGAATAACAATAGTTATTCACTTTCAGTATAAAGAAAAAATGTGTAAAAAGAAATTCTCGACTCACTTAAACTGAAATAGATTATACATTAAAAAAACAATTACTGTTATTACCAGATTGAAATAGACTATAAATAAGACACAATTACTGCCCTTATCATGAGAGAGGAAAGAGAGATGAGATCTCCCTCCAGGAAACACCTTAATAAAGCTTTTATTGAGACTTCTTCATCTTGCCAGGAAATGCTCGTAGCAATTTTCTTGTACCCTGTTAGTTGCTAATTGCTTTGGGCAAGTGAGATGTCTGAGTGGTTATACTTAAGTCTGGTATTATTGTTGGGGTATGTTATGTATATATAGATGAATATGTATATATATATATATATATATATATATATATATATATATATATATATATATATATATATATATATATATATATATATGTATGTATGTATGTATGTATGTATGTATGTATGTATGTATGTATGTATGTATGCATGTATGCATGTATGTATGTGTGTACTTGTGTGCTTGTGTGTGCGCGCATATACTCAAATGTGCACATATATGTAGCATATTTTTGCACATCTAACCGTTGATTCCTGACATGAACTTCATATTACTCATAAAAATGCGATATAAATTCTGAAAAGAAATGATGAAAAACATATAAAGCTTTTTATTTCCATTTCCCTAAGGAGCAGTCCTTCAAATGGTATTCCTGTATTGGGCCTCTCACATCTTGTAGTTCCTCGAAGGGGAAAACAAACTTCTTAGGAACCGAAAACTGTCTTTCTAGATTTGGTCGATTTCTCCGTCGGATTTGGACTATCAATGACCACTAACTTTCTCCTGGTGACGTCTCTCCAAAATGGAAAGTGTCAGAGAGAGAGAGAGAGAGAGCGTGCGAGAGGCAAACAGACGAGAGAGAGAGAGAGAGAGAGAGAGAGAGAGAGAGAGAGAGAGAGAGAGAGAGAGAGAGTTAAAAGGATTAGGATGTTTCAAAGACTTTTTAGTCCATCCGAGGAGGCATCATGCGCTCACTTATCTCAAGGAGCAGGTTTTGCTGTTCATTCACAGTGTTCTAATGATTTAGTCTAGCTTTCTTTTAAACTTTTCCACACTGTTGCTGTTGACAACTTCTGGTGGCAGTTTATTCTATATGTCACATATCTCGTATGTGAGGAAGTTCCCACAATGAGATGTGCTGTATCTCTTCAGTTCTAGTTTCCATCTGTGATTTCTTGACTGGTTTTCGTTTAATGTGAAGAGGTTACTCTCTACTTTTGTTATGACTTTCAGTATTTTGAATATTTCTATGAGTTGTCCTCGCAATCGTCGTGTTTCTAAGCCATAGATGTTCAGGCTCTCTAGTCGTCTTTGGTAACCTATATGTTTAAGTGGATTTAATTTGAGGCTCTTGCTTGTACCCCTTCTAATTTATTTATGTCCTTTCTTAGTGTTGGTGACCAAAACTGTACTGTACATTCAAGATGAGGTCTAACTATGGCTGTGTAGAGCTGCAGCACCGTTTCCTTGTTTATGTATTTGAACTGCCTCTTTATGTATCCCACTAGTGTAAAAGACAGACAGACAGACAAAACAAGAGAGAGAGAGAGAGAGAGAGAGAGAGAGAGAGAGAGAGAGAGAGAGAGCTATGATAAAGTCGTATCATACAGTAGTCATCTTCCTAGATCGCTATAATTATTCTGTGTAATCTCTGGTAACTTGTACTGCTTAAAGAGAGACAGAGAGAGAGAGAGAGAGAGAGAGAGAGAGAGAGGATATGGCCAAGTAATAGCAAACAGTAGTTACCTTCCCGGATCGCTATAATGTTGAAATGCTGATTTAAACGAGGAATTTCCTTCCAGTTTGGTCAACTGTATTTCGTAATAAATCCTGAGGTCACGACGGAAAACTTTTGAGTCCAGAGGCCCTGGGGTCATCCTCCTCCCCATAAATCATCTTTTATGGCACGATCTCATAAATGCTTTCATGGCCTCAGTCATAGCCAAAGGAAATGACAATCAGTGGGATATGAAGCTTTGGAAATCGCCCTCTGAATTGCGGCTCATTTGATTGGGAATTCCCGCTGGAATTTCTCTGCTCCCATCAGATTAAGTAATTTTTATCTTTCTAAAACCGTTTTTCTTTCGGTCGTAGATATTCATAGCAAATTTCACTTTCAGGGTGACTGGTTGGTGACAACAACCTTTTGAAGAAACTATCAAGCTCAAATAGTCAGCTAGTTTCTTGAGGATAATCAGTTATTTTCTTTTAAATCACATGACTGGATTACCAGTATCAAATACTTGAAATGCTTCCACCTAATTCTTTTGCTTGGTTATATAAGCATTTTCCTTTTTTATTACCATAACTGCTGTTATTGACTGTAGAATACACACACACACACACACACGCACACACGCATACATACATACATACATACATACATACATATATATATATATATATATATATATATATATATATATATATATTATATATATATGGTCACTCATACTTATCAGTATGATGAAATATAATTTTCTGATATAGACACTTTATCATATGATGAAAAATAATTTACTGATATAAACACTTTATCAGTATGATGAAAAATAATTCAGTCATATAAACGCTATCAGTAAGATGAAAAATAATTCAGTCATGTAAACACTTTATCAGTATAATGAAAAATAATTTACTAATATTAACACTTTATCAGTATAATAAAAAATTATTAAGTCATATAAATGCTATCAGTATGATGAAAAATAAATCAGTGATATAAACACTTTATCAGTATGATGAAAAATGATTAGGTCTTATAAACGCAATCGGTATGATGAAAAATAATTTACTAATATAAACACTTTATCAGTATGGTGAAAAATTAATTAAGCCATATAAACGCTATCAGTATGATGAAAAATAATTCAGTGATATAAACACTTTATCAGCATGAAAAATAATCCAGTGATATCAACACTTTATCAGCATGATGAAAAATAATGTGGTGATATAAACACTTGATTAGTATGATGTTAAATAATTCGCTGATATAAACACTATCATAAAAAGAGTTCCTGGCATCAGTAGAGCAAGGGGAAGAAGAAGAATAATAAAGAGAAAAAGTAGTCTTATCACCCATCCCAAAACCCACTATATATGAAAAAATCTCACCGGTGAGGCTATAAGCATCTCCTCGTTCCTTCATCTCCCCCACTTTTACTCTTTCCTTCCTACCTTCCTTCCTTCCTTGCCTCCTTCCTTCTGCGAACTTAACCGGCACAAATACTCCTATTTTACAGTCGATCCGTGGTTGATGTCGAGCAGAAATTGAGCTCGGTAACTGTTTTACCCAGAACGGTCTTCAGGGCTTTGCGAGGGGAAAGAGACCGGTCATTCTCTGAAGATGGAAGGCGGTTCTCAACTCTCAAGCAACAGGTGGGAAAATGGCTGAACTTCACATGGGAAGAATGAAAAGGGTTTTATTTATTGAGAATTGTCTTCTGCATTATGGAATTCACGAAGGTGGAACAGCACTTATGGCTAAATAAAATTGTAACAAGTAAAAAATGTGCCGATGTTTATTCGGCGCAATTGAGTTTTCTGTACAACCACTACAACGTATAATCAAGGCCACCACTAATAGATCTAAATTTCTGTGGTCTCGGTATAATGCTGTATGAGCCGCGCCCCATAAAACTTTAACCATGGCCCGGTTGTGGCCTGGCATATATATAGTTGCCAGGAGCACGATTATGGCTAACTTTAACCTTAAATAAAGTAAAATCTACTTAGGCTAGAGGGCTGCAATTTGGTATGTTTGATGATTAGAGGGTGGATGATCAACATACCAATTTGCAGCCCTCTAGCCTCAGTAGTTTTTAAGGTCTGAGGGCGGACAGAAAAAGTGAAGCCAGAAAAAGTGCGGAGGGACAGACAAAGTTATACAAAAGTTTTCTTTTCAGAAAACTAAAATGCATAAAAATAGTGTAGTAGAGAAGAGAGGTATCTCAAAAGTTCCATCAAGTTTGATGGGCGTCATCCAAGTTTCATCCACTGTTTCAAGGAAATCCTGTTTATTCTGAACAACTCTTTATAGATATGTACACTAACAGTTACTTGTTAGAGGTGGAGGTTCTTTCAGTGAGGCAGGATGAGGATTACCTCATCGAGGCCCTCCCGTTTACATGGTCTACGTTTCGAGAGAGGTGAAAAACACGTCTTGTGATTTCCTGAGATATAAATCATGGTGGGAAATATTTAAGAGAAATAATCGTACACGTCAGAGATATGTACCTATCAGTTTGAGATAAACTCATATAATAATAATAATAATAATAATAATAATAATAATAATAATAATAATAATAATAATAATAATAATAATAATAATAGTTCCAAAAGGATAGATTAATATCTGATCAGGTGGAATTTTCATTGCTCCATTTCTGCCTAATAATAATAATAATAATAATAATAATAATAATAATAATAATAATAATAATAATATAAAGGATACAGACCCTGTCTTAAACAGGTCTTATTGAAAAAGATGGCTGTATTATGCGAATTTATCCTATACAGGATCTTTTCTATTTCCTTATAATTTGCTCTTTCAGGCTCTGCTGTGTTGATCAGCAACTGACCAATATTCATACTGGAAAAAGGATAGTGTGCGGAATGCAGGAAGTCTTTTATTAAAATATCCAACCAGAAATCCGTGGAATCCTTCGTGGTCTGGATTCAGGTTCTTCTACTTCAGGTTGTGGTACCATCGACATGTTTCGACCAGCTCGTTGGTTGCGAGCGGCATGGTAGTGCTGTTGATGAAAGTGAGAATTTCGATCCTCAGATGCGGAATTTTGATTCGTTTGTTTGCTATGGGGGTCGCTCGGTGCAGGTCTCCTGGCAGCCGTGGGGAGGAGAGAGGTTTCCTGCTTAATGCTGAGGGTTGGTTTCTCCTTCTTAATGTGCAATGCTCCCAGAGGCGCAGGCGGCGGTGGTCCGTAGTTCGGTCAATTATTTCCATTTCGTGATTATATCTTTTCTTGCAATTCTCTGGTTATGGGCGGTCCTGGCATGGTTAAAAATGGCTCCCTCTTGTTTGTGGCAGGAAATCCTCTTGGAGAAACGCATGGTGGTCATGCCGATGTAAGAACCGAGGCATCCTTGGACAGGGCATGAGTACCGGTATACCACGTTGGTTGTCTTCAAGGGGTCCTGCTGAGGGGGGGGGGGCGGCTGGATTGTTACGCATCACCAGGCTGCTCGTCTTTTTGCTATTGTAATAAATGATCAGATAAATATTCTTATTAGGATCAACGGGGCAGACATATTCCTCGATGACGTTTTTGAGGGCACGTTCATCTTCTTTATGTTTATGATGAAATTGTCCTTTATAGAAGAGCTCTGTGCGTTCAGGGGCATCGGGACGAGGTTCCTGCCACTACATTTATCGATGTTCGCCTTGATAGACGAGGGTCTGGGCTACACGTTCCATTTCTTCGTGTGTGTCATTCCAGGAGGAGCAGTGCGAGAGGGCCCTCCTGCCGTAGGCGCTGATGGTGGAGCGCTATTACCTCTCGGGGCACTCGCTCACCCCGTTCATACACATGCTCAGGTTCGTCTGCTTCGTGTAGACCTTCGTAGAAAAAGAGGCCTCTCTCTGCTCCACAAGGACGTCAAGGAAGCAGAGGCAGAGGTTTTGGCTGTTCCATGGTTGTGGAAAGCACGACTCAGGTTCGATCTCCTCTTGCGAAATGGCGCTGACGAAGGTCCTGTATAAGATAAATTCGCATAATACAGCCATCCTTTTCAATAATAATAATAATAATAATAATAATAATAATAATAATAATAATAATAATAATAATAATAATAATAATAATAATAATAATAATGTTATTCGATATGGGCTTAGGATCCTATTTTTTTCCAACACTTATAATGAAATGAAATCCAGCTGTCTTACATTACAATAAATTATGCATTTATTGAAATATTAAGAGTAATATTTTTGCAAAATATGCGAAAACTAGAAAGAGTCTCATGTTGAATAAACTCAGCATATTTATATGATCGCTTCTGTTGCCCGTTTATTGCAAATCTTTCTCTTCTCTTCTTCACGAACGATTTATAGAGCCTTCAGCTCATTTAACTGATGTTGTAATAAAAGGTCTTACTACAACACAGTACATTACAACATGTTACGAAATGAATGATTCGCAAATGCCATTAAATAGTTCTTTCTATCTATTGACGAAAAGATAAAGTGCATCTTGCACGTTTTGTGACATCTGCCACTTTTTGAAATGCTGACAAATGCCAATAATTCTAATTGTCTGTGGTACTCAATGTACGTTTAACAGAGAGAGAGAGGAGAAATATTCTTTCTTGGCTATTCCACATTTTGTGGTTTTTTATAACTAGCACTTAGATTTCCGTTTTTGATAACTTGTAGGATCATATTAGGAAAACGAGAGAGAGAGAGAGAGAGAGAGAGAGAGAGAGAGAGAGAGAGAGAGAGAGAAGCGATAACGAGATCGTCTGTAGAAGATGAATAAATCTTCCTCTGTCAATTCAGCCATGATTTATTTCCTTCATATGTCCTTCTTCTTCTTCTTCTTCTTCTTCTTCTTCTTCTTCTTCTTCTTCTTCTTCTTCTTCTTCTTCTTCTTTATTAAAGGAAGGAATATCCCGAAATTCTTTTCGTGTTCTTCAATGTCTATGGGAGAGAGGCCATAAGCTAAATACATCTTTTGGGAAAGAACCTCATAAAAGCTTAATGCTAAGTCACGTTGCTGTCCAGGGCTGGGGTGTAGTGAGGGTTCGAGGTATGGTGTGTAGTGTGTAGGGAAGAGGTGTGGATGTGGGGTTGGGAATGGTGTGGGGTTGGGTGTGGGGTGGATGGGGATGTGGGGAGGGGTGTGGGTGAGGTCTGAGTGTGGGTGGTGTTGTGTGGTTGGGGTTTTGGGTTGGGTGTGGGGTTGGGGTGGGGTGTGGGAGTAGATTGGGGTGTGGGGTACGTAGGTGGTGTGGGTTAGGTGGTGTGTTAGGATAGGGAATGGAGGAAGTGTGTGGTGGGGTTGGGTGGGGTGTATGGTGTGGATGGGGGTGGGGTGTGGTGGAGTATGGGGTGTATGGTGGGATGGGGTGTGGGGTGGGGTGTGAGTATGGGGTGTATGGTGGATGGGGGTGTAGGGTGGGGTATGGAATGTGGGGTGTATGGTGGGTTGGGGGTGTGGGGTGGGGTGTGAAGTGTGAGGTGTATGGTGTGGATAGGTGTGGAGTGTAGGGGTGTGGATGGGGGTGTGAGGTGGGGTGGGAGTATGGGGTGGGGCAGTGTGGGGAGTTGTTGAGTGTGTTGGGTATGTGGGTGGGGCAGAGTGTGTCGTAGGGTGTGGGTGGGAGTGTGGGATGGGACAGGGCGTGGGAGTAGGTTGGAGTGTTTGGGGTATGTTGGGGGATGTTGATGGTGTGTAGGTTGTGGGAATGTTGAGTGGGATGGTGTGTGGGGATAAGGAGGTGAGGTGTGGAGGAGGTGGGAGGGGTGAGATGTGGGGTGGAGTGTGGGATGAGGTGAATATTTCTTTGGATATTACTGTCATTGTCTAGATGTCAAATAAACTCACTCTCTCTCTCAGCCCGTTGAAAGCTCTGAACTAGCCCATTGTATTCCTGAAGGCCCTTTGCCTCCATGTGCATTCATTCTCATTCCGTATGGAATCCACCTTTGTCAAACTTTGTGTTCGGATACGCGCTTTTCATCCAATGCCACTTCCAGTACTTCTACTGGGCCGGAAACCGGAAGCGTTATTCTGTAGTCGTATCAGCTGACATTATTACTCCTCTATTGTTGCTCTTTTTCGCTGGAAACTGTATCCGCTTGTGTCTGGAAACTGGAAAGGTTTTGATGCGCTCGCTTCCTCCCTCCCTTGTGCTTCTTTGAGCCGTTGGGTAAAAGGTTTCCAGAGATGGATGGTTTGAACAAATGATTTTGTTGAAGGAGAGTTTCTTCACCAAATGATGAGGGATGCTCATTTTTGTTCGTCTGATAATCGTAATTTTTTATTATTATAATGCCATGTTGAGGCATCTTTAAAATTAATTAGGCATTGGTGGTAGGACCTCTTTGAGGTTTGTTATATTTATACATCCACATTATATATATTTATATGTATATATGTATATATATATATATATATATATATATATATATATATATATATATATATATATATATATGTGTGTGTGTGTGTGTGTGTGTGTGTGTTTTTTGTGTGTGTGTAAATATAGCTTTATCTCCAAGAGCTCCTAAGACCATTACTACTCAATCATAAAATTGCCTCAACATGTCTTTATGATCATAAACATTATGATTATCAGACGAACAGAAATGAGCATCCTCACCATCTGGTGAAAAATCTTCAACAAAATTATTTGTTCAAACCATCCATCACAGGAAACCATTTACCCAACAGCTCAAAGAAGCACGAGGTAGGGAGGGAGAGATCGCATCAAAACCTTTCCAGTTTTCAGACCCAAGCGGATACAGTTTCCAGGGAAAAAGAGCAACAATAAAAGAGTAACAATGTCAGTTGATAGAACTGCAGAATAACGCCAACGGTTTCCAGTCCAGTAGAAGCACTGAAATGGCGCTGGATGAAAAGCGCGTATCCGAAAACAAAGTTTTCCAAAGGTGGATTCCATACGGAATGGGAATGCACATGGAGGCAAAGGGCCTTCAGGAATACAATGGGCCAGTTCGGAGAGAGAGAGAGAGAGAGAGAGAGAGAGAGAGAGAGAGAGAGAGAGAGAGAGAGAGAGAGAGAGAGAGAGAGAGAGAGAGAGTTTATTTGATACCTAGACAATAACAGTAATATCCAAAGAAATATTCACCTCACCCCACACCTCACCCCACACACGACCCCACACACCACCCGACACCCCTACCCTACAATCCCACCCCAACCCCACACCCCATCCCCATACTACAACCCTACACATCACTGCACCCTACACACCACCTTACAACCCCACCCCACACCCCACCCAATACCCTATCCTCACCCCACACCACACCCCAACCCACACCCCACACTCCTCCCCAAACTCCACCCTACACCCCTCTTACACCGCCCCACACCACACCCCACATTCCACCCCATACCCGTCCACACATTCCACCCCATACCCGTTCACACATTCCACCCCACACCACACACCATCCGACACAACCCCATACCCCACATTCCACCCCACACCAAACCACCCCCTCCTCACACTTTGCCCCTCACCACACCACACCCCGCATTCCAACTCACACCACACCAGACCACCAACTCACACTCCTCCCCAAACCCCACATTCCACCTCACCCATCCTCACTCTCCACCCCACACCCCAACCTAGACCCCTCAACCCTCTCTCTCTCTCTCTCTCTCTCTCTCAATGCAACGTTTGAGATATTTCCTTCTCTACTGCTCATTTTCTGTGTTTTGTTTTGCCCTAGTGCAGAAGATATCTCTCAATAAATAAATCTCGTTGTATTCTCCCATTAAAAATATCATCTGTTTCCCAACCGTATTCTTACAGTAGGAGCTGAGAACATCCTTCCATCTTCTGAGAATAGCCGCTTTCATCTCCTCGTAAAACCACAAAAAATCGTTCCTGAGCCATGAATCTCTGCTCTATATCGCCAACGTATCGAGAGTAAATGTGCATTTGTCCCACTGAAATGATATAAGGAAAAAGTAAGTAGGTAAGAAGGAAGGAAGGAAGGAATAAAAGCGTAAAAATATGAGATGATGAAACTAGAGAGATGCTTAATCAAGGTTTGAGATTTATATATATATATATATATATATATATATATATATATATATATATATATATATATATATATATATATATATATATATATATATATATATATATATATATATATATATATATATATATATATATATATATATATATATATATATATATATATATATATATATATATATATATACATATATACATATATATATATATATATATATATATATATATATATATATATATATATATATATATATATATATATATATATATATATATATGTGTGTGTGTGTGTGTGTGTGTGTGTGTGTTGTGTGTGTGTAAATATAGCTTTTATCTCCAAGCGCTCCTAAGACCATTACTACTCAATCATAAAACAGAAATGAGCATCCCTCACCATCTGGTGAAAAAAATCTTCAACAAAATCATTTGTTCAAACCATCCATCACAGGAAACCATTTACCCAACAGCTCAAAGAAGCACGAGGGAGGGAGGGAGAGATCGCATCAAAACCTTTCCAGTTTCCAGACCCAAGCGGATACAGTTTCCAGGGAAAAAGAGCAACAATAAAAGAGTAACAATGTCAGTTGATAGAACTGCAGAATAACGCCAACGGTTTCCAGTCCAGTAGAAGTACTGAAGTGGCGCTGGATGAAAAGCGCGTATCCGCAAAGTTTTCCAAAGGTGGATTCCATACGGAATGGGAATGCACATAGAGGCAAAGGGCCTTCAGGAATACAATGGGCCAGTTCGGAGAGAGAGAGAGAGAAAGTTTATTTGATACCTAGACAATAACAATAATATCCAAAGAAATATTCACCTCACCCAACACACCACCCGACACCCCTACCCTACAATCCCACCCCAACCCCACACCCCACAGAGGTTGATAAGTTTTAAAGTTTTATCTATGTGTAACTAACAACGTGTTTTCTTTCAATGGTAATTTTTACAAACAAAAATTTGGCTGTAGCATGGGAAGTCCCCTATCACCCCTTCTAGCAAACTTGTACATGGAATATTTCGAAACAGAACTTTTGTCGTCTATCAAACCCCATAATATGATCTGGCTTAGATACGTAGATGATATCTTTACTTTCTGGGACAATAGCTGGGGGGACTTTAATGAATTTTTTTAATAGGCTAAATTCGCTAGTTCCGACCATAAAATTTAAAACAGAATGGGAAAAGGACGGAAAACTGCCGTTCCTAGATGTACTGATCATAAGAAAACAGAACAGGTATGCATTTACAGTATATAGAAAACCCACCTTCGCTGTCTCCTACATTCATTTCTTAAGCTACCACGACGTCTCCGTAAAAATCATGGTAGGGTGCAACCTATTCCTCAGAGGACTTAGGATATGTTCAAATGAGTACCTGGATCAAGAATTTAACACGATCCGCCAACACCTAACGCAACTGCTCTATCCACCACACATTATCGAGAGGGCTATTAATAAAGCGAATAAAATATACTACAGAGGTCCCACTCACAACAGGCAAATAGATTTCAACAACAAAATAAAGCTTCCATACGATGAAAAACATCCAAAAGGCCACCGAGCAACTCAGTTCTAATAATCCTTTCATTTTCCATTATCCCAAATCCATCGGGAGTTCGCTCGTTAACGATACTTAAATAACAAAAGGGAAGAAGCCGGAGTTTACAAGATACCGTGTAGTAATTGTCATGACATCTATGTAGGCGAGACAGGTAGATCGCTCTCGCAAAGAATAACAGAGCACAAAAGATCAGTACGTTACGCTTTACGAGAGAGTTCGGGAATTTTCCTACATATTAGAAATACAGGCATGTCATTAACTGGAGTGGGGCGGAGTTGGTTTTCAAGAGTAGCTGTCCGTACAAAAGAAAGATGCTGGAATCTGCTATCATCAATCAAACCAACAATATGAACCTGTCAGGAGGACATTGGAAATCGGACGCCATTGACACCTTAATCCTCAGACCCCTCTTGAAGAAGATGACCCAAGAAACGCGACCGCCAGATCCATCGCCAAACGGGAGCTAATGAGGCCAAAAACCACTAGGGAATTTGGTCAATCTCCTCCTTCTTAAGAAACGCCACCTCCTTAACATCGGAGGCCTAAGGCCACACCTTCATGTTTTTGTATATATACCATTGTAACTTTCCACCTGTCCATATTCTACCAGTGAACAGGGGCACAGAAACAAGTGCCCGAAATATATGGTTTCAACGTTTAAATAGTGTTTTATGGGCCTTCTTATTTTCATATTACACTGTAGTATTACAGGAAAAGATATTCATATATATATATATATATATATATATATATATATATATATATATATATATATATATATATATATATATATATATATATATATATATATATATATAAATCTCAGCGCCTTAATTAAGCATCTCTCTAGTTCCATCATCTCCATACTTTTACGCTTTTATTCCTTCCTTCCTTCCTTTCTTCTTTCTTTCTTTCATTCCTTCTTTCCTTCTACGCATTTCAGTGGCGCAAAATGCTCACATTTACTCGATCCTGGCTGATATACAGCAGAGATTCAAAGCTCAGGAACGATTTTTGTGGTTTTACGAGGAGATGAAAGCGCCATTCTTAGAAGATGGAAGGATGTTCTCAACTCCTACTGTAAGAATACGGTTGGGAAACAGATGATATTTGTAAGGAGAATGCAACGGGTTTTATTTATTGAGAGTTATCTTCTGAATTAGGGCAAACAAAACACAGAAAATGAGCAGTAGAGAAGGAAGTATCTCAAACGTTGCATTGAGAGAGAGAGAGAGAGAGAGAGAGAGAGAGAGAGAGAGAGAGAGAGAGAGAGAGAGAGAGAGAAATGCTTTCTTGGCAAGTCCACATATTGTGGGATGTGGGGTGGGCTGAGGGGTAGAGGTTGGGGTGTGGGGTGGAGAGTGAGGATGGGTGAGGTGGAATGTGGGATTTGGGGAGGAGTGTGAGGTGGGGGTCTGGTGTGGTGTGAGTTGGAATGCGGGGTGTGGTGTGGTGAGGGGTAAAGTGTGAGGAGGGGGTGGTTTGGTGTGGGTGGAATGTGGGTATGGGGTTGTGTCCGATGGTGTGTGGTGGGGTGGAATGTGTGGACGGGTATGGGGTGGAATGTGGGATGTGGTGCGGGCGTGTAAGAGGGGTGTAGGGGTGGAGTTTGGGGAGGAGTGTGTGTGGTGGGGTGAGATAGGGTATTGGGTGGGGTGTGGGGTGGGGTTGTAAGGTGGTGTGTAGGGTGCAGTGATGTGTTATTCTGCAGTTCTATCAACTGACATTGTTACTCTTATTGTTGCTCTTTTTTCCCTGGAAACTGTATCCGCTTGGGTCTGGAAACTGGAAAGGTTTTGATGCGATCTCTCCTCCCTCCTCGTGCTTCTTTGAGCTGTTGGGCAAATGGTTTCCTGTGATGGATGGTTTGAACAAATGGTTTTGTTGAAGATTTTTTCACCAGATGGTGAGGGATGCTCATTTCTGTTCGTCTGATAATCATAATTTTTTATGATCATAAAGACATGTTGAGGCAATTTTATGATTGAGTAGTAATGGTCTTAGGAGCTCTTGGAGATAAAAGCTATATTTACACACACACACACAAAAACACACACACACACACACACACACACACATATATATATATATATATATATATATATATATATATATATATATATATATATATATATATATATATATATATATATATATATATATATATATATATATATATATATATATATATATATATATATATATATATATATATATATATATATATATATAGAAATTCAACGCCTTGATTAAGCATCTCTAGTTTCATCATCTCCATACTTTTACGCTTTTATTCCTTCCTTCCTTCCTTCTTACCCTACTTACTTCTTTCCTTATATCATTTCAGTGGGACAAATGCACACATTTACTCTCGATACGTTGGCGATATAGAGCAGAGATTCATGGCTCAGGAACGATTTTTGTGGTTTTACGAGGGAGATGATAGCGGCTATTCTCAGAAGATGGAAGGATGTTCTCAGCTCCTACTGTAAGAATACGGTTGGGAAACAGATGATATTTTTAATGGGAGAATACAACGAGATTTATTTATTGAGAGATATCTTCTGCACTAGGGCAAAACAAAACACAGAAAATGAGCAGTAGAGAAGGAAATATCTCAAACGTTGCATTGAGAGAGAGAGAGAGAGAGAGAGAGAGAGAGAGAGAGAGAGAGAGAGAGAGAGAGAGAGAGAGAGAGGGAGAGAGAGAGAAATGCTTTCTTGGCAAATCCACATATTGTGGGATGTGGGGTGGGCTGAGGGGTAGAGGTTGGGGTGTGGGGTGGAGAGTGAGGATGAGTGAGGTGGAATGTGGGATTTGGGGAGGAGTGTGAGGTGGGGGTCTGGTGTGGTGTGAGTTGGAATGCGGGGTGTGGTGTGGTGAGGGGTAAAGTGTGAGGAGGGGGTGGTTTGGTGGGGTGGAATGTGGGGTATGGGGTTGTGTCGGATGGTGTGTGGTGTGGAATGTGTGGACGGGTATGGGGTGGAATGGGATGTGTGTGGGTAAGAGGGGTGTAGGGTGGAGTTTGGGAGGAGGTGGGGTGTGGGTTGGAGTGTGGTGTGGGTGAGGATAGGGTATTGGGTGGGGTGTGGGGTGGGGTTGTAAGGTGGTGTGTAGGGTGCAGTGATGTGTAGGGTTGTAGTATGTTGATGGGGTGTGGGGTGTGGGGTTGGGGTGGGATTGTAGGGTAGGGGTGTCGGGTGGTGTGTGGGGTGAGGTGAATATTTCTTTGGATATTATTGTTATTGTCTAGGTATCAAATAAACTTTCTCTCTCTCTCCGAACTGGCCCATTGTATTCCTGAAGGCCCTTTGCCTCTATGTGCATTCCCATTCCGTATGGAATCCACCTTTGGAAAACTTTGCGGATACGCGCTTTTCATCCAGCGCCACTTCAGTACTTCTACTGGACTGGAAACCGTTGGCGTTATTCTGCAGTTCTATCAACTGACATTGTTACTCTTTATTGTTGCTCTTTTTCCCTGGAAACTGT
>NC_089755.1:7912547-7940047 GCF_040412425.1 Macrobrachium rosenbergii
TGGTGAAGAAACTCTCCTTCAACAAAATCATTTGTTCAAACCATCCATCTCTGGAAACCTTTTACCCAACGGCTCAAAGAAGCACAAGGGAGGGAGGAAGCGAGCGCATCAAAACCTTTCCAGTTTCCAGACACAAGCGGATACAGTTTCCAGCGAAAAAGAGCAACAATAGAGGAGTAATAATGTCAGCTGATACGACTACAGAATAACGCTTCCGGTTTCCGGCCCAGTAGAAGTACTGGAAGTGGCATTGGATGAAAAGCGCGTATCCGAACACAAAGTTTGACAAAGGTGGATTCCATACGGAATGAGAATGAATGCACATGGAGGCAAAGGGCCTTCAGGAATACAATGGGCTAGTTCAGAGCTTTCAACGGGCTGAGAGAGAGAGAGTGAGTTTATTTGACATCTAGACAATGACAGTAATATCCAAAGAAATATTCACCTCATCCCACACTCCACCCCACATCTCACACCCCACTCCACACCTCACACTCCACACCTCACCCCACTCCTTATCCCCACACACCATCCCACTCAACATTCCCACAACCTACACACCATCCAACATCCCCAACATACCCCAAACACTCCAACCTACTCCCACGCCCTGTCCCATCCCACACTCCCACCCACACCATACACGACACACTCTGCACCCCACCCCACATACCCAACACACTCCAACCACTCCCACACACTGCCCCACCCCATACTCCGCACCCCACCTCACACCCCCATCCACACCCTACACTCCACACCCCATCCACACCATACACCTCACACTTCACACCCCACCCCACACCCCCAACCACACCATACACCCCACATTCCATACCCCACCCTACACCCCCATCCACACCATACACCCCATACTCCACACCCCACCCCACACCCCCATCCACACCATACACCCCATACTCCACACCACACCCCACACCCCCATCCACACCATACACCCCACACCCAACCCCACCACACACTTCACTCCATTCCCTATCCTAACACACCACCCTAACCCACACACCACCCTACGTACCCCACACACCCCAATCTACTCCCACACCCCACCCCAACCCCACACCCAACCCAAAACCCCAACCACACAACACCACCCACACTCAGACCTCACCCACACCCCTCCCCACATCCCCATCCACACCCCACACCCAACCCCACACCATTCCCAACCCCACATCCACACCTCTTCCCTACACACTACACACCATACCTCGAACCCTCACTACACCCCAGCCCTGGACAGCAACGTGACTTAGCATTAAGCTTTTATGAGGTTCTTTCCCAAAAGATGTATTTAGCTTATGGCCTCTCTCCCATAGACATTGAAGAACACGAAAGAATTTCGGGATATTCCTTCCCCTTTAATAAAGAAGAAGAAGAAGAAGAAGAAGAAGAAGAAGAAGAAGAAGAAGAAGAAGAAGAAGAAGAAGAAGAAGAAGAAGAAAAGGACACATGAAGGGAAATAAATCATGGCTGAATTGACAGAGGAAGATTTATTCATCTTCTACAGACGATCGCTCTCTCTCTCTCTCTCTCTCTCTCTCTCTCTCTCTCTCTCTCTCTCTCTCTCTCTCTCTCTCTCTCTCTCCCTTGTTTTCCTAATATGATCCTACAAGTTATCAAAAACGGAAATCTAAGTGCTAGTTATAAAAAACCACAAAATGTGGAATAGCCAAGAAAGAATATTGCTCCTCTCTCTCTGTGTTAAACTTACATTGAGTACCACAGACAATTAGAATTATTGACATTTGTCAGCATTTCAAAAAGTGGCAGATGTCACAAAACGTGCAAGATGCGCTTTATCTTTTCGTCACGGATCATTTCATTTCGTAACATGTTGTAATGTTCTGTGTTGTAGTAAGACCTTTTATTACAACATCAGTTAAATGAGCTGAAGGCTCTATAAATCGTTCGTGAAGAAGAGAAGGAAAAGATTTGCAATAAGTAGGCAACAGAAGCGACCATCTAAAAACGCTGAGTTTATCCAACATGAGACTCTTTCAACTACCACTCTGTTGGTCGTGAGTTCGAATCTCCGAGCGGCCAGTGAAGAACAAGAGGAATTTGTTTCTGGTGATAGAAATTCATTTCTCGCTATAATGTGGTTCGGATTCCACAATAAGCTGTAGGTCCCGTTGCTAGGTAACCAATTGGTTCTTAGCCACGTAAAAATAAATCTAATCCTTCGGGCCAGCCCTAGGAGAGCTGTTAATCAGCTCAGTGGTCTGGTTAAACTAAGATATACTTAACTTTTCCTAGATTTCGCATATTTTGCAAAAAAATTACTCTTAATATTTCAACAAATCCATAATTTATTGTTACGTAAGACAGAGCTGGATTTCATTTCATTATAAGTGTTGGAAAAAATTAGGATCCTAAGCCCATATCGAATGACATTATTATTATTATTATTATTATTATTATTATTATTACTGAAAAGGATGGCTGTATTATGCGAATTTATCTTATACAGGACCTTCGTCAGCGCCATTTCGCAAGAGGAGATCGAGAACCTGAGTCGTGCTTTCCACGACCATAGCTCCTCAGTTTCACCATGGAACATAGCCAAAACCTCTGCCTCCCCTTCCTTGACGTCCTTGTGGGGCAGAGAGAGGCCTCTTTCTCAACGAAGGTCTACACGAAGCAGACGAACCTCGGCATGTGTATGAACGGGGTGAGCGAGTGCCCCGAGAGGTAATAGCGCTCCACCATCAGCGCCTACGTCAGGAGGGCCCTCTGGCACTGCTCCTCCTGGAATGAGACATGAAGAAATGGAACGTGTAGCCCAGACCCTCGTCTGTCAAGGTGAACATCGATACATATAGCGGCAGGAACCTCGTCCTGATGCCCCTGAACGCATAGAGCTCTTCTATAAAGGACAATTTCATCATAAACATAAAGAAGATGAACGTGCCCTCAAAAAATCATCGAGGAATATGTCTGCCCCGTTGATCCTAATAAGAATATTTATCTGGTCATTTATTACAATAGCAAAAAGACGAGCAGCCTGGTGATGCGTAAGAATCCAGCCGCCCCCCTCAGCAGGACCCTTGAAGACAACCAACGTGGTATACCGGTACTCATGCCCTGTCCAAGGATGCCTCGGTTCTTACATCGGCATGACCACCATGCGTTTCTCCAAGAGGATTTCCTGCCACAAACAAGAGGGAGCCATTTTTAACCATGCCAGGACCACCCATAACCAGAGAATTGCAAGAAAAGATATAATCACGAATATGGAAATAATTGACCGAACTACGGACCACCGCCGCCTGCGCCTCTTGGGAGCATTGCATATTGGGAAGGAGAAACCAACCCTCAACATTAAGCAGGAAACCTCTCTCCTCCCCATGGCTACCAGGAGACCTGCACCGAGCGACCCCCATAGCAAACAAAGGAATCAAAATTCCGCATCTGAGGATCGAAATTCTCACTTTCATTAACAGCACTACTATGCCGCTCGCAACCAACGAGCTGGTCGAAACATGTCGATGATACCACAACCTGAAATAGAAGAACCTGAATCCAGACCACGAAGGATTCCACGGATTTCTGATTGGATATTTCAATAAAAGACTTCCTGCATTCCGCGCACTATCCTTTTTCCAGTATGAATATTGGTCAGTTGCTGATCAACACAGCAGAGCCTGAAGAGCAAATTATAAGGGAAATAGAAAAGATCCTGTATAGGATAAATTCGCATAATACAGCCATCTTTTTCAATAAGACCTGTTTAAGACAGGGTCTGTATCCTTTATATTATTATTATTATTATTATTATTATTATTATTATTATTATTATTATTATTATTATTATTATGCAGAAATGGAGCAATGAAAATTCCACCTGATCAGATATTAATCTATCCTTTTTGGAACTATTATTATTATTATTATTATTATTATTATTATTATTATTATTATTATTATTATTATTATTATTATATGAGTTTATCTCAAACTGATAGGTACATATCTCTGACGTGTACGATTATTTCTCTTAAATATTTCCCACCATGATTTATATCTCAGGAAATCACAAGACGTGTTTTTTCACCTCTCTCTCGAAACGTAGACCATGTAAACGGGAGGGCCTCGATGAGGTAATCCTCATCCTGCCTCACTGAAAGAACCTCCACCTCTAACAAGTAACTGTTAGTGTACATATCTATAAAGAGTTGTTCAGAATAAACAGGATTTCCTTGAAACGGTGGATGAAACTTGGATGACGCCCATCAAACTTGATGGAACTTTTGAGATACCTCTCTTCTCTACTACACTATTTTTATGCATTTTTAGTTTTCTGAAAAGAAAACTTTTGTGCCAACTTTGTCTGTCCCTCCGCACTTTTTTCTGGCTTCACTTTTTCTGTCCGCCCTCAGACCTTAAAAACTACTGAGGCTAGAGGGCTGCAAATTGGTATGTTGATCATCCACCCTCTAATCATCAAACATACCAAATTGCAGCCCTCTAGCCTAGATTTTACTTTATTTAAGGTTAAAGTTAGCCATAATCGTGCTCCTGGCAACTATATATATGCCAGGCCACAACCGGGCCATGTTAAAGTTTTATGGGGCGCGGCTCATACAGCATTATACCGAGACCACAGAAATTTAGATCTATTAGTGGTGGCCTTGATTATACGTTGTAGTGGTTGTACAGAAAACTCAATTGCGCCGAATAAACATCGGCACATTTTTTTTACTTGTTACAATTTTATTTAGCCATAAGTGCTGTTCCACCTTCGTGAATTCCATAATGCAGAAGACAATTCTCAATAAAAAAACCCTTTTCATTCTTCCCATGTGAAGTTCAGCCATTTTCCCACCTGTTGCTTGAGAGTTGAGAACCGCCTTCCATCTTCAGAGAATGACCGGTCTCTTTCCCCTCGCAAAGCCCTGAAGACCGTTCCTGGGTAAAACAGTTACCGAGCTCGAATTTCTGCTCGACATCAACCACGGATCGACTGTAAAATAGGAGTATTTGTGCCGGTTAAGTACGCAGAAGGAAGGAGGCAAGGAAGGAAGGAAGGTAGGAAGGAAAGAGTAAAAGTGGGGAGATGAAGGAACGAGGGAGATGCTTATAGCCTCACCGGTGAGATTTTTTTCATATATAGTGGGTTTTGGGATGGGTGATAAGACTACTTTTTCTCTTTATTATTCTTCTTCTTCCCCTTGCTCTACTGATGCCAGGAACTCTTTTTATGATAGTGTTTATATCAGCGAATTATTTAACATCATACTAATCAAGTGTTTATATCACCACATTATTTTTCATCATACTGATAAAGTGTTGATATCACTGGATTATTTTTCATGCTGATAAAGTGTTTATATCACTGAATTATTTTTCATCATACTGATAGCGTTTATATGGCTTAATTAATTTTCACCATACTGATAAAGTGTTTATATTAGTAAATTATTTTTCATCATACCGATTGCGTTTATAAGACCTAATCATTTTTCATCATACTGATAAAGTGTTTATATCACTGATTTATTTTTCATCATACTGATAGCATTTATATGACTTAATAATTTTTATTATACTGATAAAGTGTTAATATTAGTAAATTATTTTTCATTATACTGATAAAGTGTTTACATGACTGAATTATTTTTCATCTTACTGATAGCGTTTATATGACTGAATTATTTTTCATCATACTGATAAAGTGTTTATATCAGTAAATTATTTTTCATCATGCTGATAAAATGTTTATATTAGTAAATTATTTTTCATCATATGATAAAGTGTCTATATCAGAAAATTATATTTCATCATACTGATAAGTTTGAGTGACCATATATATATATATATATATATATATATATATATATATATATATATATATATATATATATATATATATATATATATGTATATGTATGTATGTATGTATGTATGTATGTATGTATGTATGTATGTATGTATGTATGTATATATGTGTGTGTGTGTGTGTGTGTGTATTCTACAGTCAATAACAGCAGTTATGGTAATAAAAAAGGAAAATGCTTATATAACCAAGCAAAAGAATTAGGTGGAAGCATTTCAAGTATTTGATACTGGTAATCCAGTCATGTGATTTAAAAGAAAATAACTGATTATCCTCAAGAAACTAGCTGACTATTTGAGCTTGATAGTTTCTTCAAAAAGGTTATTGTCACCAACCAGTCACCCTGAAAGTGAAATTTGCTATGAATATCTACGACCGAAAGAAAAACGATTTTAGAAAGATAAAAATTACTTAATCTGATGGGAGCAGAGAAATTCCAGCGGGAATTCCCAATCAAATGAGCCGCAATTCAGAGGGCGATTTCCAGAGCTTCATATCCCACTGATTGTCATTTCCTTTGGCTATGACTGAGGCCATGAAAGCATTTATGAGATCGTGCCATAAAAGATGATTTATGGGGAGGGAGGGATGACCCCCAGGGCCTCTGGACTCAAAAGTTTTCCGTCGTGACCTCAGGATTTATTACGAAATACAGTTGACCAAACTGGAAGGAAATTCCTCGTTTAAATCAGCATTTCAACATTATAGCGATCCGGGAAGGTAACTACTGTTTGCTATTACTTGGCCATATCCTCTCTCTCTCTCTCTCTCTCTCTCTCTCTCTCTCTCTCTCTCTCTCTCTCTTTCTCTCAGTACAAGTTACCAGAGATTACACAGAATAATTATAGCGATCTAGGAAGATGACTTCTGTATGATACGACTTTATCATAGCTCTCTCTCTCTCTCTCTCTCTCTCTCTCTCTCTCTCTCTCTCTCTCTCTCTCTCTTGTTTTGTCTGTCTGTCTGTCTTTTACACTAGTGGGATACATAAAGAGGCAGTTCAAATACATAAACAAGGAAACGGTGCTGCAGCTCTACACAGCCATAGTTAGACCTCATCTTGAATGTACAGTACAGTTTTGGTCACCAACACTAAGAAAGGACATAAATAGATTAGAAGGGGTACAAGCAAGAGCCTCAAATTAATTCCGCCCAAGCATATAGGTTACCAAAGACGACTAGAGAGCCTGAACATCTATGGCTTAGAAACACGACGATTGCGAGGACAACTCATAGAAATATTCAAAATACTGAAAGTCATAACAAAAGTAGAGAGTAACCTCTTCACATTAAACGAAAACCAGTCAAGAAATCACAGATGGAAACTAGAACTGAAGAGATACAGCACATCTCATTGTGGGAACTTCTTCACATACGAGATATGTGACATATAGAATAAACTGCCACCAGAAGTTGTAAACAGCAACAGTGTGGAAAAGTTTAAAAGAAAGCTAGACAAAATCATTAGAACACTGTGAATAAACAGTAAAACCTGCTCCTTGAGATAAGTGAGCACATGATGCCTCCTCGGATGGACTAAAAAGTCTTTGAAACATCCTAATCCTTTTAACTCTCTCTCTCTCTCTCTCTCTCTCTCTCTCTCTCTCTCTCTCTCTCTCTCTCTCTCTCTCTCTCTCTGACACTTTCCATTTGGGAGAGACGTCACCAGGAGAAAGTTAGTGGTCATTGAGAGTCCAAATCCAGCGGAGAAATCGACCAAACTTTCTAGAAAGAAAGTTTTCGATTCCTAAGAAGTTTGTTTTCCCCTTCGAGGAACTACAAGATGTGAGAACCCCAATACAGGAATACCTTTTGAAGGACTGCTCCTTAGGGGAAATGGAAATAAAAAGCTTTATATGTTTTCCATCATTTCTTTTCAGAATTTATGTCGCATTCTTATGAGTAATATGCAGTTCATATCAGGAATCAACGGTTAGATGTGCAAAAATATGCTACATATATGTGCACATGTGAGTATATGCACACACACAAGCACACACATACACACATACATACATACATACATATATATATATATATATATATATATATATATATATATATATATATATATATATATATATATATATATATAGAGAGAGAGAGAGAGAGATATATATTATATATATAGAGAGAGAGAGAGAGAGAGAGAGAGATATATGTATATATACACACACAGACATATATATATAGATATATAGCAATAGATATATATATATATATATATATATATATATATATATATATATATATATTCTATATAAAGGACGTAGTGTCGAAAGGCCATTCCTGGAGCACTCCAGTGTTTGTTTCCTTTGTGGATTTTATCTTTATTTATATATTCATCACGTTCCATATTTTCGTGATTCAGTTATACATATATAATTTATATATATATATATATATATATATATATATATATATATATATATATATATATATATATATATATATATATACATACATAACATACCCTAACAATAATACCAGACTTAAGTATAACCACTCAGACATCACACTTGCCCAAAGCAATTAGCAACTAACAGGGTACAAGCACATTTCTACGAGCATTTCCTGACAAGATGAAGAAGTCTCAATAAAAGCTTTATTAAGGTGTTTCCCGGAGGGAGATCTCATCTCTCTTTCCTCTCTCATGATAATGACAGTAATTATTTATGTCTTATTTATAATTTATTTCAATTTGCTAATAACAGTAATTGTTTTTTAATGTATAATATATTTCAGTTTAAGTGAGTCGGGAATTTCTTTTTACACATTTTTTCTTTATAATGAAAGTGAAGAACTATTGTTATTCAGTGTAGGAATTTCACTTTCCTGCTCTTGTTCTTTACTGAAGATATTAAAATGGAAGTTTATGGGGTATCAAAATCGGGAATTAGGAATCGAGATTTAAGGAAATTTCAGATTATTCCTCAAAGATTTTGGCTATTCTTATTTGTCACATCATCCTAATAATATCACCATTGTTTGAAAAAATCGATCTTCAAACTTAATAATAATAATAATAATAATAATAATAATAATAATAATAATAATAATAATAATAATAATAATAATAATATGACTGGTATTACCATTGTTAATATTCAACGATATATATATTAAAAATCATAGGAAAGATTCCCTTCGGCAGAAAACAGAATAATAAAAAATAAAAAATTGTTAATAGGTAAAAAAAAATAATCAAGTTAAAGTACACGACAGCCAACGGCAAACTGGAAAATGTTCAAATTTGACAAAACAGACAGAAATAACTCTGAAATTGGCGTCCACAGCAGTTATACGAAAAACAGAGCAAATAAGCATAGGCTTGGGAAAAGTATATAAGCAGGACTTAGCCCTTTTACACTGTGAATGAAAATAATGATTCAATAAAAGTTATTTGACCTAAACGGAACAAAATGTCTTTTGAAATTTAGTCTAAAGGAAAGAAACAAAAAACAGAACAAATAAACATAGGTTTATTTGAGGTATACAAACACAGTTATCTGTTATACACTGAGAATGCAAATAGTAATGTTCTTAAGTTACACACATCCACCTGAGCATAATATCTTTTAGAAGAATTACATAATACCCGTAAAGTTAACTATTAAAGAATTCCGTTTTTTTTTTTTTTTTTTCTTCAGTATTCTGTTCTCTGACCAAGGGAGTCTTGCTTCTTTTTATTTACATTAATATTTAACAATGGTAATACCAGAGATATTATTATTATTATTATTATTATTATTATTATTATTATTATTATTATTATTATTATTATTATTATTATTATTATTATGGAAAATAATGGGTGTATTCATTGTTACAGCCCTCAAAGAATTATACAGTAGACTTTATTATCGTATATAATCGATGTAACAAACTACATACATACATACATACATACATACATACATAAAGCTGAAAGAGAGTCAGGAATGAAAGAGTTCTAACTTGAGGAAAGTATGTGGAACATTCCTCTCATTCCACCTTCCTTTTCTTCTGTCTGCGAGCAGATTCCAGTTACTCCCAGGAATAATTGTTCCCAGAGATTCCCGCATCCCATTCCAAGAACGATAAAGCGAGAGAATTAGGAATCGTCGAGAACATCTGTTCTCTTTTCCTTCCTGCAGTTATTCTCTCCCTTCTTATTTTCCTTCTACTTCTCCTCCTTCTCCTTCTTTTCTTCTTATTCTCATTCTTCCTCTTTTCCTTCTTATTCTTCTCTTTTCTTCATCTTTTCCTTCTAATTTTTCTTCTCCTCCTCCTCCCATTTCTTCTTCTTCTTCTTCTTCTTCTTCTGCTGCGTACATAAGATACCTAAACCTCTGCCCCTTTAGGAGGGTATTGCCCTCAGTACGCCTCATTTAGTGTACTGTAAGCATTCTAAAAGGGTGTTTGCAGCGTTCCTTCCCTCCCACCCAGCTACACCCGCTTTTTAGCTGTTTACTTTACCTCCGTTCCCCTTCCATTCTTCGATCCTGCTGTCCAACACCTCTAACTATTACTTACTTGTGTAGTTGTGGAGTTTTTCGTCTCGTTTATATTCTTCATCTCTTTACCTTGCTGTCCAACCACTCGAACTCCCTCTTTTCAATGTCTTCACCGCTGAATGGCCGAAAGTGGAGGGACAGATGGGAATACTATGCACTTCTGCATTGATTTCCACTTCAATGCACTTCTGCATTGATTTCCTCTTCAATGCACTTCTGCATTGATTTCCACTTCAATGCACTTCTGCATTGATTTCCACACTTCAATTGATTTCACTTCAATGCACTTCTGATTTCCTCTTCAATGCACTTCTGCATTGATTTCCTCTTCAATGCACTTCTGCATTGATTTCCTTCAATGCACTTCTGCATTGATTTCCTCTTCAATGCACTTCTGCTTGATTTCCTCTTCAATGCACTTCTGCATTGATTTCCACTTCAATGCACTTCTGCATTGATTTCCTCTTCAATGCACTTCTGCATTGATTTCCTCTTCAATGCACTTCTGCATTGATTTTGCACTTCAATGCACTTCTGCATTGATTTCCACTTCAATGCACTTCTGCATTGATTTCCTCTTCAATGCACTTCTGCATTGATTTCCTCTTCAATGCACTTCTGCATTGATTTCCTCTTCAATTTTCTTCAATGCACTTCAATGCACTTCTGATTTCCTCTTCAATGCACTTCTGCATTGATTTCCTCTTCAATGCACTTCTGCATTGATTTCCTCTTCAATTTCTGCACTTGATTTCCTCTTCAATGCACTTCTGCATTGATTTCCACTTCAATGCACTTCTGCATTGATTTCCACTTCAATTTCACTTCTGCATTGATTTCCAATGCTTCAATGCACTTGATTGCACTTCTGCATTGATTTCATCTTCAATGCACTTCTGCATTGATTTCCTCTTCAATGCACTTCTGCATTGATTTCCTCTTCAATGCACTTCTGCATTGATTTCCTCTTCAATGCACTTCTGCATTGATTTCCTCTTCAATGCACTTCTGCATTGATTTCCACTTCAATGCACTTCTGCATTGATTTTCTCTTCAATGCACTTCTGATTGATTTCCTCTTCAATGCACTTCATTGATTTTCTCTTCAATGCACTTCTGCATTGATTTCCTCTTCAATGCACTTCTGCATTGATTTCCTCTTCAATGCACTTCTGCATTGATTTCCTCTTCAGTGCACTTCTGCATTGATTTCCTCTTCAATGCACTTCTGCATTGATTTCCACTTCAGTGCACTTCTGCATTGATTTCCTCTTCAATGCACTTCTGCATTTTTCAAATGCACTTCTGCATTGATTTCCTCTTCAATGCACTTCTGCATTGATTTCCTCTTCAATGCACTTCTGCATTGATTTCCTCTTCAATGCACTTCTGCATTGATTTCCTCTTCAATGCACTTCTGCATTGATTTCCTCTTCAATTTCTGCATTGATTTCCTCTTCAATGCACTTCTGCATTGATTTCCAATCTTCAATGCACTTCTGCATTGATTTCCTCTTCAATGCACTTCTGCATTGATTTCCTCTTCAATGCACTTCTGCTTGATTTCAATGCACTTCTGCATTGATTTCCTCTTCAATGCACTTCTGCATTGATTTCCTCTTCAATGCACTTCTGCATTGATTTCCACTTCAATGCACTTCTGCATTGATTTCCTCTTCAATGCACTTCTGCATTGATTTCCTCTTCAATGCACTTCTGCATTGATTTCCTCTTCAATGCACTTCTGCATTGATTTCCTCTTCAATGCACTTCTGCATTGATTTCCTCTTCAATGCACTTCTGCATTGATTTCCTCTTCAATGCACTTCTGCATTGATTTCCTCTTCAATGCACTTCTGCATTGATTTCCACTTCAATGCACTTCTGCATTGATTTCCTCTTCAATGCACTTCAATGCACTTCTGCATTGATTTCCTCTTCAATGCACTTCTGCATTGATTTCCTCTTCAATGCACTTCTGCATTGATTTCCACTTCAATGCACTTCTGCATTGATTTCCTCTTCAATGCACTTCTGCATCCTCTTCAATGCACTTCTGCATTGATTTCCTCTTCAATGCACTTCTGCATTGATTTCCTCTTCAATGCACTTCTGCATTGATTTCCACTTCAATTGATTTCCTTTCAATGCACTTCTGCATTGATTTCCTCTTCAATGCACTTCTGCATTGATTTCCTCTTCAATGCACTTCTGCAATTTCCTCTTCAATGCACTTCTGCATTGATTTCACTTCAATGCACTTCTGCATTGATTTCCACTTCAATGCACTTCTGCATTGATTTCCACTTCAATGCACTTCTGCATTGATTTCCACTTCAATGCACTTCTGCATTGATTTCCTCTTCAATGCACTTCTGCATTGATTTCACTTCAATGCACTTCTGCATTGATTTCCTCTTCAATGCACTTCTGCATTGATTTCCACTTCAATGCACTTCTGCATTGATTTCCTCTTCAATGCACTTCTGCATTGATTTCCACTTCAATGCACTTCTGCATTGATTTCCTCTTCAATGCACTTCTGCATTGATTTCCTCTTCAATGCACTTCTGCATTGATTTCCTCTTCAATGCACTTCTGCATTGATTTCCACTTCAATGCACTTCTGCATTGATTTCACTTCAATGCACTTCTGCATTGATTTCCTCTTCAATGCACTTCTGCATTGATTTCCACTTCAATGCACTTCTGCATTGATTTCCACTTCAATGCACTTCTGCATTGATTTCCAATGCACTTCAATTGCACTTCTGCATTGATTTCCATTTCAATGCACTTCTGCATTGATTTCCTCTTCAATGCACTTCTGCATTGATTTCCACTTCAATGCACTTCTGCATTGATTTCCTCTTCAATGCACTTCTGCATTGATTTCCTCTTCAATGCACTTCTGCATTGATTTCCACTTCAATGCACTTCTGCATTGATTTCCTCTTCAATGCACTTCTGCATTGATTTCCACTTCAATGCACTTCTGCATTGATTTCCAATTCAATGCACTTCTGCATTGATTTCCACTTCAATGCACTTCAATTGATTTCTGCATTGATTTCCTCTTCAATGCACTTCTGCATTGATTTCCTCTTCAATGCACTTCTGCATTGATTTCCATTCAATGCACTTTTGCATTGATTTCACTTCAATGCACTTCTGCATTGATTTCCTCTTCAATGCACTTCTGCATTGATTTCCTCTTCAATGCACTTCTGCATTGATTTCCACTTCAATGCACTTCTGCATTGATTTCCACTTCAATGCACTTCTGCATTGATTTCCACTTCAATGCACTTCTGCATTGATTTCCACTTCAATGCATTGCATTGATTTCCACTTCAATGCACTTCTGCATTGATTTCCTCTTCAATGCACTGCATTGATTTCCACTTCAATGCACTTCTGCATTGATTTCCTCTTCAATGCACTTCTGCATTGATTTCCTCTTCAATGCACTTCTGCATTGATTTCCTCTTCAATGCACTTCTGCATTGATTTCCACTTCAATGCACTTCTGCATTGATTTCCTCTTCAATGCACTTCTGCATTGATTTCCACTTCAATGCACTTCTGCATTGATTTTCCACTTCAATGCACTTCTGCATTGATTTCCACTTCAATGCACTTCTGCATTGATTTCCACTTCAATGCACTTTCTGCATTGATTTCCACTTCAATGCACTTCTGCATTGATTTCCTCTTCAATGCATTGATTTTCCACTTCAATGCACTTCTGCATTGATTTCCTCTTCAATGCACTTTGCCACTTCAATGCAATTCTGCATTGATTTCCTCTTCAATGCACTTCTGCATTGATTTCCACTTCAATGCACTTCTGCATTGATTTCCACTTCAATGCAATTGATTTCCACTTCAATGCACTTCTGCATTGATTTCACTTCAATGCACTTCTGCATTGATTTCCACTTCAATGCACTTCTGCATTGATTTCCACTTCAATGCACTTCTGCATTGATTTCCACTTCAATGCACTTCTGCATTGATTTCCACTTCAATGCACTTCTGCATTGATTTCCTCTTCAATGCACTTCTGCATTGATTTCCACTTCAATGCACTTCTGCATTGATTTCCACTTCATGCACTGCACTTTCAATGCACTTCTGCATTGATTTCCACTTCAATGCAATTGATTTCACTTCTGCATTCTGATTTCCACTTCAATGCACTTCTGCATTGATTTCCACTTCAATGCACTTCTGAAATGCGCTTCTTCATTGATTTCCACTTCAATCCACTTCTGCATTGATTTCCACTTCAATCCACTTCTGAATTGATTTCCACTTCAAAGCACTTTTGCATTGATTGCCACTTCAATCCACTTCTGTTGATTTCACTCTTCAATGCATTCTGCATTGATTTCCTCTTCAATGCACTTCTGCATTGATTTCCACTTCAATGCAATTCTGCATTGAAATCAGCTCTGGTATTCTGCATTGATTTCCATCAAACTTCTCGAGACTTGATTTCCACATGTTAGTTCTTGAATTTCCACTCAATCTAATTTATTCACTTCTGCATTGATTTCCACTTCAATCCAAAAATTGATTTCCACTTAAACACATTTTCTAAATTGACACTTCCACTTCAAGATTTCTGCACTTCTGCATATTTCCAAATGCTCCAGATGCTTCTAAACATTCCTTTCCAAGATTTCAATGCACTTCTTTGTTAATTCACATCCATTGTGTATTGTAATTCATACTATACTTGTTTCTCTAAGCCTCACTTCACACACACACACACACACACACATATATATTTCCATATAAACACACACATTTCACACACACACACATATATATATTATATATATATATATATATATATATACATATATAATGCACATTTATATACACATTTCACAATGAGGCACACTGCATTATTTCCTCTTCAATGATTTGCGTGATTTTGTCATTCTTTATATTCCACTTCAATTTTTTTCTGCATGAACATTTCATATAATGACTACTGCGTATTTCCATTTAATATATATTCTGATATTTCCATTATAATCCATTCTGATAAAGACCGATGACTTCCATATATGATATATTCTATTATATCCTTGAATGAAACAAAAACATATCACTGCATTAGAACGAAAATAATGATTTGTGAAAGCCAGTTGTCACTGAATTCTTTATCATTCACCTTTTTTTTCATGAATGAACATTTCACAATTGGCGTTCGGTTGTTTGTGTTGGGGGAAAATTCGGTTGAATGAAAGTTTCAGTATTCGATTTGACTCTAATTCAATACGATATGGAATCTGATGAGATGATTCGAGTGGTATATAAATCAATTCTGATAAAAGACCGATGACTGTTATTATCATATGAGGAGCAAAGAACGAACGTATATTATTGAATATATATTATTGAAATGGTTCTCAAACACACAAACATATACTAAGCGTGATTATGACCAAAAGGGAATCGTGACATTGAAACAGTTAACAGAAATATAATGAGAGAGAGAGAGAGAACTTTTTCACACAGATCATATAATTATGATGAGAGAGAGAGAGAGAGAGAGAGAGAGAGAGCACCACTGGCACGTATATGAGTGCAGAGAAAACAAGAGCTTTTCCCATTGAATGCACATAAAGTGACAACACTCATTTCCCAAGGCAATAAAGCGGATACTTGCATTTACTGAGAGATATTCCATTTTTTTCCTGAAATAGAGAGAGAGAGAGAGAGAGAAAATGAATGACATTAAGAGAGAAAGTTAAATTATATAGAGAGAACAGAGAGAGAGAGAGAACTGAATTTTAATTCAATTTTTTCTGATTGGCAACTAATTTATTCGTGTGAATGTCACGGTATAATGATAAATCAAGGAAGGAGAATGGACGGGAGCTCTTTGGTCCCGTTCAGTTCTTCTGATAAAGACCAATGCCATTATCATATGATCTTACTTCAAACTAAATTGAATTACTCGTTGCATCAAGCGTCCTCTTACCCTTTTAGTGCTTCCCTTTTAGGCTTACCATTGATTTAAAGATTACCAGAACACTCATTTACCCTTGCCCTTACCATTTACCTTACTCTTACCCTTACCATTTACCTTGCTCTTACCCTTACCATTTCCCTTGCCCTTACCCTTACCTTGGCCCTTACCCCTTTGTCTTCCTTCAGGGATTTTGTGTCAATGGCGGAACATTACAGCGACATTTCCCTGAGTAATTAATGACATTTCCTTTCCATTACACTTACATTACATGAATATATATTTCCATATATTTACGACGGTAGTTCCCATGTATTTCTGAATCAGCTTCAGCCAGAATTTCCATCTCAGATTTGTAATCAAGATATTCAATTTCACTTTGACCGGAACCGGAAGGCTAATGGGAAAAGGTACATTTCATTTTGGTGTTTATGGGAGCGAGGGAAATTGTAATGGTAATATACATGGTAAGAAAATATTAAATGTCATTTCATACTGTATGTCTAGCAGTTAAGAAGAAATTACTCTTGAATATTTAAATGAGAATTATGTCGAATTATTTCAAGGCATCAGAGTTTATTAACTGAGGAACAAATGGACACGTGTCTTTGATGTCACCAAGAAGATATTAACAGATTAAGGGTTGCTGATTGACTAATTAACCTTAACATTTATATCAGGAGAAAGAGAAGTGATTGCCTTAATTGCTGATAAAGGTAAATTGTTCATTCAACCCTTAAAATGTAATATTACAAAGTGTGATCCATTAATGTTATTTGCCACTGAACTTGAAGTTACGTTCCATTTTATGTCTTGAAGACCTTTCTAAACTTTTACGAAGTTCATTATCTATCTATCTATCTATCTATCTATCTATCTATCTATCTATCTATCTATCTATCTAGAGAGAGAGAGAGAGAGAGAGAGAGAGAGAGAGAGATAAATATGCTGTTCGCCTCACCTGTGATGAATAGTTTTTCTATTCTCCTTCCATACTCGTGAGGTTTGGAAATGGCCAATATATCTTAATATATTGAGTTCATATTTCGCAGCAATGGATAGTTTCAAAGAGAGGCAGAAAGAGGAAGGAATCTGCTGGAAGACTCAAGAGGAAGGCACAGTTCAAAGTGTCATCCTTCATACTAGAAACCTTTGGCATTGCTTAAAGAAAAAACAATTGGAATCTTCATTTAGACTCTAATTACGCTTTCAAGAAGATTACCTTTTGAATTGTGCATAAAAGGCTCTCCAGACTATTTCTAATGTGGACTTTCACCACGGTGGTTTTCAATCTTCTTTTGAGAAACATAACAGACTGAATTGCAGGATATCCTGTTTACAAGTCCTTCACAGGAGAAAGATCAAAGGTGGTTTTTAGCCTTAGGTCAAATTTCTCCATCAGGAATCAACTAGGGAATGAAAACATATGAAACGATTTGAAGGTAATTAAAACTAGTGTTTAATGAACGATAGCCACCTCTCTCTCTCTCTCTCTCTCTCTCTCTCTCTCTCTCTCTCTCTCTCTCTCTCTCTCTCTCTCATTCCAGAATGGACTAAATCATAGATGATACAGGCAACAGCTAAATAAAGCCCCCCCAAAATCTAAATTTGACGAAAAAAATACTTTATTTATGATAAACATACCATCAGAATTTGCACAGGTCTTTTTGACATTTAGTACAGCTGTTCATTCCATTCTGGTGTCAGTAATTTGCAATATATGGTAATTCTGCATGCATGTGCGTGATGGGTGCACAATGTAGCGCTAATTCCACCGAGTAAAGGACCACACATTTCTTTTTTTGGCTAGATAACAAAACATACTTTCTTACTTAAAAGTTTTTTTTTCAAAATAATCTAAATCTTGCCTTCTGCGTTCTGAGTTTGTTATTTTCAATATGCTGATAGAATTGTTATATTTAATTTTTTATTTTTGGAATAAGTCAAAACTGATATCACTATAGAGTGACAAATAATAAGTATCAGCAGACAGAGCCATTATACATTTAAGTTATTTTTCAATAATTTGTAATTGATACCAATATAGAATGACAAACAATAAGTACCCAAGAGTTGCATCCCCACAGTTTTGGGGGTTCTCTCAAGTGGAGAATTATGGGTAAATGAGTGGTGAAACCAGCGATGCTGAGAGAGGATGAGTAAACATCTGATGATAAGGAAAACGCGAAGGAATAAGGGTAAAAGAAAAACCAAGAATATTCAAAGCAAAGACATGATAATCAGAGACAGGCGTTTGCTTTAGGTCGTAGAATAGTCTGACTCTCCATAAAATGAAGAGAGATGAATAATGAAGTCTCCAAAATGAAGATATCAGAATGAGGTGAATTTATATCAGAAATTTGCCACAAGGAGAAGATGAAACACGTTGAACCCAGTGGTTCCATGAAGTAATGCTCCCAGATCCCTAGACCCATTATTAGGTGGTTCGTGATAAAGAGTCAAAATTTGCCTGAACTCTGAAGCACAACCATAATTACCCTTTGTAGAACGAATCTTAAAACGCCATTGGAAGCAGACCAGAATAGCGTTAGGTGTGGCATGTCCATTGTTGCCAGAACTTTAACTGCAACTGGAATATAGAGATTTAGGCAATAGGCTCAGCGCTGGGACCTATGAAGAGGTCATTCACCCCTCAGAGAGAAATTGACAGCAAAAAGGTCTGAAAGGTCAAGTAACAGGAGGGAACGAATCTCTCTCTCTTCTCTCCTCTCACTGTCTCAACAATTGTTAAGAGGGGATAAATCATAGATGATGGAAGAGAATGGATATGAAAATCTAAAGGTACTGTAAAGGAATGAACATACCATTAGAATGCCTCAGTGCACCACGTCTTTTGCACTGACAGCACTAATCCCCAAACTGTGGGCCAGAACTTGAATTTGAGAAGAGTCTGAAGGAATTACTGTATAAGCACAGGCAAGGGGAAAGTCTTGTTTGATCAGGGACCAAAACATTCCCTCCTTTGAATTGAATGATAATCTAAATTTGCCTTCTCTAGTTTGTTATTTTCAATAGATAAGCACCGTTAATTTACTTTTTATTTTTGCAAACTACTCAATTAAAATAAGGGCCTTAGATGATTAAATTATCATAAATAGAAAATAAAATGTTAATAATGCCTTCTGTTGTCATAAAGTTTTTTCTTCAAATGCATTAGATGACTGAAAACACCAACATTTTCTGATGAAGACTATATATATATATATACATAATATATATATACATGATAATCAGAGACATATATATATATATATATATATATATAAAATATATATGATTATTATCAAAATTTTGTATCAGTGATTCATTTATATCACAAATTTGCCACTAGGTGAAAAATAAGAAACCCAGTGGTTCCATAGGTCCTGACCCTACACCCATTATTAGGTGGTTCGACTTTATTTCAAAATTTGCCTGAACTTGACGACAATCTGATACAGAGTCTTAAAACGAGAAGTCAGACCAAATATATATACTACAAGAACAGTACTGATGAACATACACAACCGTTAGGGACTACATATCATTCACCGCTCAAGGCCGGTGTCGAAAGGTTAGGGAGGCCTTTAAAACTCATTTTAGAGGGGATAAAAATCACAATGGATCTCAGGGGTACATTGGAATGATAAACAGTGCAACCATACGGCACACCTCAGATCCACACCTGACAGGTGTCACGGGAAAAGTCTTGTCTGAGTTTGGAAACTCATTAACATTACTATCTGCATTCGAGATGGACCACAATTTACAAATATGATAAATAAGGGCCTTAGATTTAATATCATCTCTAAAATGTTAATAATGCCTTCTGTTATCATATATTTTCTATATATATATATATATATATATATATATATATATATATATATATATATATATATATATATATATATATATATATATATGTATATATATATATATATATATAAGTATATATGTATGTATGTATATATGTATGTATATATATGTATGTATGTATTGTATACACATACATATACACGGTATATGTATCATGACATCCAGAAACATGACAAAAGACAGGAGTTTGATTATACTGATATTAAAACAATTTTCCCTTTTAAGTGAACACTTGTGAATACATCAGAGAATATTATACAATAGTCACTGTGAGAGTCAATTTATATTGGTCAATATTATTTAGTGAACCTTATTCTAGCTCCACCTGGTTTGCTAATGATATTATAGGAGTACTGAAAGGAATTTATTAGAAAAAGGATAAGATCCCTATGACCATAAACGCTGGAATTAAAACGGAATTTAGCAGAATATCATTCTTTAAAATGCCACAGCGATTAGTAATAGCAAAATGAAAGAATTTTGCACAAGACAATTTCCTCCTCTTCATCTCCCGTGTAAATGGAGCTTCCTTTTACAGTAAAGGAAGACATAAAAGCGTTTCCTAAAAGGGTGATAAAGGAGGATTTATGAGGGAGTTAGGGAAAATCGACGCTCTTTTATACTCGTTCATTCTTCTTCCTCATTTCTTCGCTTATGAACTCAGGAATTTGGACTAAAAAAGAAGTCTGTTTTTCAAAGGGAATGAGGTTTAGAATTCCAGTAAAGCTGCAAAGTTTCTTTATGGTTTCCTAAACGATCTTTTCTCTCTCTCTCTCTCTCTCTCTCTCTCTCTCTCTCTCTCTCTCTCTTCTGGGGCTCTGATACCTCTGCCTTGACTAGGACTCTATATCAAAATTTATTCTGATATATATATATATATATATATATATATATATATATATATATATATATATACATACATAACTGTATATCAAAATATTTGTATATATATATATATATATATATAAGATATTATATATATATATATATATATATATATATATATATATATATATATATATATATATATATATATATATATATATCAGTCTTTTTGGTATGATTGCATACTAATACATACATACACACAAGAAAACACGTTCCTATGTTTTTTAAGTTTACTGAAAAAAATTCCTGTTATTCCAAAGCAATGAAACATAAGAAAAAATATAATTTTGGAGCAACATCTCGATTGACGCCCGGATCAAGATCCATTTTTGATGGATCAAAATTGATACATAAACTCAAAATTGAATTTAAATGAATCAAAAATAAATCCTGCATCACTGTCTGGAAGAGAATTAGTATTCAAAGCCGGCCCAAAATACTTTCATCATGTTTTCTTCGACTCCCAGAGGATCTCAAAGGTTTAAAGGTCTAGTGGGTTGAAGGACTGTTAGGTCAAAGGTCACTCATGAGCGGTCATTGCCCTGGCATACATTGTCCTATTGGCCGAATATTTACAGCACCTCATAAACGCTCAAGTTCCCCTTTTCCACAACCCTCATTAATTTGTCCACAGGACCTCTTCAGGAGAGACCAGGCACATGCGGCCTGCCTTCATTCCTTTCAGGACCTGAGGGCGGGACATCAGGAACTCGTGGATTATCCACTTTTAGCAGAGTCCTCTCCTTCACGACTACCTCACTTAGAGAACTTTTCATGAAGTCATGTTTACTCTCTCTCTCTCTCTCTCTCTCTCTCTCTCTCTCTCTCTCTCTCTCTCTCTCTCTCTCTTATATCACGTCTTGGTTTCTTACGGTTATTTTTGATTCTACCTTATTTTTATTCTCCTTTTTTTTTTTACTATTGTTACATTTAGTTGGTGTTTTGTTCGTTTTTGTTGAATTAGCTATGACATGACTATTTACTACAGCATATAAAGTTATACCATGAGTTGATTGATATATATATATATTGATATACATATATATATATATATATATATATATGTATATATATATATATATATATGTATGTATGTATGTATGTATGTATGTATGTATGTATGTATGTATGTATGTATGTATGTATGTATGTATGTATGTATGTATGTATATATATATATATATATATATATATATATATATATATATATATATATATATATATTGTTATGTTATGTGGTCCTTTGGCTAACAGTAGCTCAGCATATAGTCTGACTTAGGACACCTCAATGCTACATAGAATGATTGCAACAGATTTATGTGCCTCTCAGATGCTTTATCAGGAATTTACTGCAAGGTCAAATTCAGGCTTCTCGGTACTAATGACGTAGATTCTTCTCCAAGAAAAAGGATGTTGCGCAGGCCCAAGGCATACATAGTTCTGGAAAAAGATATATCCAGATAACAATCTTGCATTACAGAAACCCTCACTTGTCATTATTTAATCACAAGGGGATGATTTCTTAAGATAGGAATAATACTTTTAACACCATGGAAGATAAGTTCTGTGACTTCACTAGACAACAGTAATTATACCTGATAGATGACTTCATAAATACGATATGTTTTATTAGGCTTTCTTAGTCAATGACTGTTTAAAGAAAAAATTACGATTAATTCTACATTGACTATTTTCTTTTACACCTCCTTTGGTTGTTGCGGACCACCAGTCCATTCCAGTTTCAATATGATGTGTGGTTTAAGAACCTGGCAGTCATATTGAAAAGTGACCATAACACAAGTTCTTCGAAATGTTATATTCCAGAATACTTAGTTCTTTTTATTCATACTTTTTCACTGAGTGGTGTTAATTACTACCCTAATACTATTCTTCCAGGCATTTTGAAATATTTTCATCTATTTATTAATTTATTTTTTTATCTTTTAATAAGCGTGATCTCTTCTCTCTGTATTTCCTTCTTACTTCTCCTCTTACTTCTTCCTCATGAACTCCTTATATTCTTTGAAAGCTTGAATTTCAAGTCAGTGGCCCCATTGGTGGGCTTGTTCCATATGAAAAGGATTCACCTTCTGAATAATAATAATAATAATAATAATAATAATAATAATAATAATAATAATAATAATAATAATAATAATAATAATGTATTAGGCAGTGTCTCTTCTTATTAGCAGGTAGCTTAGTTAATTTACAAATTGATTTATCTACTTGTTATCACTTATATGCTGCTGTGCCTCTGGTAAAAATACATACTCTGGTAAATACATTAAATACATTCGTTGCATGACATTAATTTGGCACTGCAATAATCGAAAGCCCCTGCCGCTGATTCATCTGGAAGATGATGAGAATTTAAAACATTCTTCTTTTTGTATTCAGGTAAAACGATTCTGAAGCTTAAAAAATAAAGTTTATAAAATGCAATTTCGTTTTTCCTCAACACTCAATAATCATCCCTGTATTTCACTATCCAGACAAATTCCTGGCTTACAGCCTTTTATAACTTTATAACCTAATCAGTTACGAATTACATTATAAAAATATCGTCGAATAAACATGAATATTAATCGAGGCAGCCCATGCAATATATTTGCGGTACTTTGGCAGGTTAATATTTTATCCACAATTGCAAAACTTCCCATTGAAACGTCGTGAAGTTTCCCAGACTTTAATAACTTGCTCTGAGCTTTCGTCGGGCGTTGAAATTTGTAGTAATTGAGAGTTCATTTGCGGTACAATGAGGAGAAATTGAGCAGAATAAATATGAGAGAATGTTCTTATTTCCAGCTCAGTGCGCTCTTTCAATGGACATCTTTCATAACTAGAGGTCTCTGGGAAGAAATGAGGCGAATTAAGCAAACGCTCAGTTTTAATGAATGGATAATTAGTTCTTTAATCTGGTGAACTTTGTCACAATATTTGATATTCATTGTTGTCTTACTGAGAATCTTAGAAAATGATGAAACTATAAACAATTTCATAGCAAATTATGTTGGAGCTTTTGACCGAACTTGTTTGTCACATAATTTTTCTTAGACTCAAAGCAAAGTTTACTTTAGTTCTGGGCAATAAACTTTTCATTTGATAAATGTACCTTGGGGTAATCAGTGATATCTTATGGGTCCTGCATATACATGGGCATATATATATATATATATATATATATATATATATATATATATATATATATATATATAATATATATATATATATATATATATATATAATAATATGTAACACTCAGTCACGTGTGGAACAGAAATAAATTTCTGATTCACATATATGGATCGATATATAGGTCTTTCAATTATATATATATAAGGCAAGGTATATATATATATATATATATATATATATATATATATATATATATATATGCTGCCCACTATATATATATATATATATATATATGTATATATATATATATAATATATATACCATACAAGTCATAAAGATGTTGGAACCTGAGGGCAACTGTACCCATATATAATTACCTGGGCAAAATAAATTTCTAACTAACTTATATATGTATATATATATATATATGTATTATCATATATATATATATATATATATATATATATATATATATATATATATATATATATATATATATACTATATATATAAATAATCAACACTCAGTCATACCAACGTGTTTTCCCCAACTTCCCGACTCAAGCCTGCTTGCATTACCCAACTTGACAGCATTACATTAGAATTATCCCTTCTCTCAGTTGATAATTGCTGAGTCGGGAGGTAGGGGAAAACACACTGGTATACAAGCAGTTAGCTTGCCCAGGTAATTCCTTGGGTGCAGTCGCCCTCAGGTTCCAACTTCTTTTATGACTTCTATGTCCTAGTGGGAAGCGCCCTTGCCTTTCAATTGAAAGACCTGGTTTTTGATCTTGATGTCAATCAGAAAACTATATATATATATATATATATATATATATATATATATATATATATATATATATATATATATATATATATATATATATGTATATATATATATATATACATATATATATATATATATATATATATATATATATATATATATATATGTATATATATATATATATATATACATATATATATATATATATATATATACATATATATATATATATATATATATATATATATATATATATATATATATATATATATATATATATATATATATATATATATATATATATATATATATATATATATATATATATATATATATATATATATATATATATATATATATATATATATATATATATATATATATATATATATATATATATATATATATATATATATATATATATATGTATATACATATATATATATATATATATATATATATATATATATATATATATATATATATATATATATATATATATATATATATATATATATATATATATACATATATATATATATATATATATATATATATATATATATATATATATATATATATATATATATATATATATATATATATATATATATACATATATATATATATATATATATATATATATATATATATATATATATATATATATATATATATATATATATATATATATATATATATATATATATATATATATATATATATATATATATATATATATACATACATATAGAGCTACATATAGAGCCTCTATGGCTCAGTCGGTTACAGCAGCAGCTTCGGACTTGGTAGAGGTCTGTGGCGCGGGTTCAAATCCGCAGCCGACTGATCAGAGAGGCAGACACTTTGCTATCCGTGTAGACATCCCGGGATTATATATGTAATCAACGGATAGGTTTGCTAAAAAGCAAATGGGTGTTACAGACTAAATACACACACAAAACAAAGCCACTACAACACCTTCTAAAAACATAACAAACATCTCACACGTCTCGAACTCTCGCCATACCCGGCGCAACAACTTCTCGCTGCTGGGAAGAAAGGGCGTTGGGTCGGGTATGATACATGAAACATACGCTACCGGGGTCTAAGCGATGTCAGGCAGGGCAGCCGATCGAGACCACAGGTCTACCCCAAAGCCAAATCAAAAGTCCTTCAAAGAAGGCATCGTGCTTACCCCATATCACAAAAATGGGAAAAAAGCACGTTAAAAGAAGAAGAAGATATATATATATATATATATATATGTATATATGTATATATATATATATATATATATATATATATATATATATATATATATATATATATATATATATATATATATATACATATATATATATATATATATATATATATATATATATATATATATATATATATATATATATATATTTATATATATATATATATATATATATATATATTTATACATATACATATATATATATATATATATATATATATATATATATATATATATATATATATATGTGTGTGTGTGTGTGTGTGTGTGTGTGTGTGTGTGTGTTTGTGTGTGTGTATGTATATATTTACTAACATGACCTCATTGATAACTGGATGTTATCAAGCGGAGTTATTTATTTATTTTTTTTTATTCCATCTTTCCAGGACTAACAGTCCTCATTGTCAAGTGTCCGTGGAGTTACCGGACACGTAGTCTAGCTATATTGATATCTGGACTACGTGTCCGGTCATTCCACGATACTACTGAGCACAACGAGGACTGTTAGTTCTGGAAAGCTTCTAATTGTTTTTTTAATAAATAACTCCTCTAGATACCATCCAGTTCCAACCGAGTCATGTCATATGGATCGATAGATAGACTAGATTTGTGGCCTTTACCGATCATGACTGATCTCACCCCTGGGGCATCCTCGCCAACAGAGCATCATCAAATGGGGCTTTATTTTTACCAGGGTGGGCCTTCCCCATTCTCTTCTCTGTTTAGCTTAGCCAAGAGCCTGTTGCGTCTCAGCTTTTATGTAGAAAACAGATGAATCCTTTGCAGAGTCCTGAATCCATTTTTTTCGCAGCTCTCTGTAGGAAACACGACATTCCGTGATGAGTATAGCAATGCCTCCTTGGGTGAAGGTAGAAAGCTTTCCACATCGCATTCAAGAGAAATACAGCGAATCCTGACGGTGTTCGTCTTGCCTGGGTTCCGAATTGGAAGAGCTATTTCGTATGTGAAATAGGTATCACTGCTTCACGGGGGTCCTCATCCAAAGGCGTCAGTTCGCTGCACCTCTGTCATGCGGGGAAGCTTCCTTCCACCTCCACAATCAGGACCAAGTTCCCTGAAGCATCGTCTTCCTTGTGTCTCCTACGTCGGCGTTGTCCTGGTTGCTTCCTCTGCAAAGTCATCATCATGTATTCGCAAAAAGCAGAGACCTCTTCGCATGCAGCTGGCTGTTCCCTC
>NC_089755.1:7947547-7977547 GCF_040412425.1 Macrobrachium rosenbergii
GAGATGTTTCTTTTATTTTTGTGTGATTCACGCTGCCTCCTGAGGTATTGTTATACTTCGGGACTGAACGTGGTATGCATCCAAACCTTCCAGATTCCTATTGTTCCCAATTCCAAAAATTATAAATATTCCAGTGTGAATCCTGAATGCCCGAACACATCTACAGAATCCTTTATGATATCCCTGAGAGTCTGAGCATTCGTCATACTTACAAGGCCGATTAAATGAAAGTTGCAATAAATATTACTTTTTGTAAACTAGAATTTTGAGAAAGAATGGCTGATATCCTTCACAAGAATAGATATCCAGCATGGATATACTACTAAGAATATCCAGTTTGCAGAAGACTTTGCAAAAGAATCATTCGACCGAGTCTGGATCAGAATTTCATTAGGTTGTACAAAATAAAGTTCACGACATTGTCTCACAAAGATGTTTCAACTACATCAAAGAGTCTGCACAGCCAATTGAAACTAATTTCCAAAACAGCCAAGCTCTTAACCGTGACCCAAATCCTCCTAGGAAAGGAATTATGGTCCATGACAAAGTTTTGGGGGAAAGAATTTTCAACTTCTAATCAAGGCTCAGCATCCATCTTATATTATAACTTCGTTAAGGAGAAACTCAGAAATTACGCAGAATATGAGATGAGCAGAACATTCAGAACAAAAAGTTCAAGCTAGTGAAATTAAACGTAGAATTTAATGATGATATTCACCCGAAAGAAGGTCGGTACACGTTGCTTTAATCAAGTCTAAAATTAGGACTTGCATGGTCCATAGACTTTCAATTCTTATTCTGATAAGTCTCTGAGACTGAAGAGAAATGAATCGCTGTGGCTGTGTAAATGGTAGACTTTGGTAGGTGGAATGTCAGTCAACACAGCATCAAATCAGACATGCAAATCCTTCTTTCAAAGTCACCTTCCCTCAACCTTCGCCAAAATACAACTATGTAAGCGGAGATATACAAATTAATCTCACACAGATTAACAACAAAAACCGGGAGTAAATTAGCTTTCAAATTTCCTGAATCAATATGAGAAGATATCACAGCTGACGCCTTCCAATCTCACCCAAATTAAGTTCTTTTAAAAGTCAAATGTCCTCTTTGAGGATAGTTTCTAATGAAAGTTTTTTTTTTTGAGACGAAATATATTATAAATTCATTCTTCCAGAATAAAAGACATCAGTGCACAGATATCCTTTTATATAGACCACTTTTAAAACGGACTCATACCTAACCCAATATGGTTATGATTGCCCGGGTTACCTGGCTTCTGTAATGGCCATATTTTGATTTGTCAAGAGCAGTTATTCAATTATGCTTCAGTATTACATTTCTCTTATTTCAGTACATATTTTGATATGAATATCAGGGTCTGTAGTCAAGTATTTACATTTTGCTGCGAAATGTTTATTTATCAATGGTCAGTTTTTAAAGCAAGCATCTCTTTTGCAGATCTTCCAAAATCAATTTATTAACTCATTCTTTTCATCAGTAAAATTAGGCACAAACTACACAATGCTGAAATAGTCATTAACTCCTACGCGTCCATTTCTGATTGTGTGTGTGTGAGTGTTGGTAATCTTGCTGGAGGTTATATCCTCATTCATATCAGTCACGATACATTAAAGGAAAATATCTGTAAAAAGAAAGCATTATTTCGTGGGCAAAACAACAGGAAGGATCAGAATTCATTAGGACCAAAGTGAAAGCCGTTTACAATACATCAGGCGGGAAAAAAATAACTCATATTCATTCACAAGTTCTGCACAATCTCAGAGTTTTTCTAAGGGAAACTATTCTAAAGGGGTTTGAGATATTATGAGATAGAGAGAGAGAGAGAGAGAGAGAGAGAGAGAGAGAGAGAGAGAGAGAGAGAGAGAGAGCGTCGGACTATAGATTATGAAACGAAAAAAAAAATGAAATACGAAGATGACCTGCAATACAATTTTCATCATGCTACTCTTGAAGAATTCTTGCTTACAATGAGAGCAAATGATATCGGTCTCCAAAAAAAGTTACGTTTGAATATTTTATATATTAAAAATCAAAGATCTAGAAAGAGTAGGTATCATTAACGCTATAAAGGTCTGAAATCACGAAATAATTAGATCTGTTTCTTCGTCGGTCGGAAGCTACAGATTTAATTCCTGTATCACAATCCCATCACCCCTGAAATTACGGTATTCCAAGTCACAAAGATGATTGTCTCCTCTAAGACACTAATCAGAACTTAGCAACTACTTTTGCGCTTTGCATTGCTCTTTGCTTTGTTAGATATATACACTTGGAATAATAATAATAATAATAATAATAATAATAATAATAATAATAATTATTATTATTATTATTATTATTATTATTTTATTATTATATAAAGTCGATTACATGATTCTTTGCCAGATATATATACCTTATAATAATAATATATAATAATAATAATAATATATAATAATAATAATAATAATAATAATAAAGTTGATTTGATTATAGATCTCCATTCCATAGATTCTCGTAGATAAAACAAAATATAATTTTCATTATATATATCAAACACATTTCCCATTTTTATATGAAAAATTATATAGCGTGAATATGAAAATCTTTATGATAATAAATAACTTATTTTTTTAGGTATGATGTCTTTTTATGACCTAAGCTAATTTCATATAGGCTATTTATTTATTTATTTTATTTTTATTGTCATTCAAAATTCTGAAACGCTTCGCTACCAGATGAAAAATGTAATCCAGGATTTATTAACAGCTTTCTATTTAATTTTTTTCTTTATTTAATGGAATGTTGTTAAATTATTTAATTTTGTCTCTAACTCTTCTCACTAGAAAGGGAAGTTGGATTTAATATTGAATTATTTTACCCAAACAGCGATCCAAAAAGACTTCTTTCTGTAGTTGGTAAATGGCTGGATTCATACCTCTTGGCAACTTTTTTTAAGCATTGATGACCCAAATATTAAACATATCTAACTGATATTCATTGAATTTACTAAAACAGGTAATATTAAGAGGCAAAATCATGAGACATTATATTTTCTGTACATTGCTGAATACGATATCCTTTGAAGCTTGAATTTCAAGCCAATGGCCCCTTTGGAGGGCTTGTTCCTTATATATATAGGTTTCATCTTCTAATAATAATAATAATAATAATAATAATAATAATAATAATAATAATAATAATAATAATAATAATCTTTATAAATTTTCAAAAGAAGCGTAAGACCTGGTTGAATAAACTTGAATTGAACAAAAATTCAGAACAGTCTTGCTTATTTAAGAGCATCAAAGTGTGAATAAAACTGACCTTATTCTGGCCTCCATCTAAAACCTTTACCCAGTTGTCTTTGCTGATATTTCTTTTTACTCTTTACAATCCCTTTAAAAATATGTACCCACTTCGTTGGTGTTTGTGGGTTATTGTCCATAATAAATCACTTTATTAACATTATCCTGTTTCACTTTCTTTTTGGCAAACATTAATGGAATGGCTACCTGGAAATTTTTGTCCTTTAAATAATATCCCATCCACTGGGATTATCTTCATTTCTGCTTCTGTATTTTGAATATCTCTTTAAATGCAAAAAATGTGACTTTTGAAATGATTTTTATTTTCAGGATCTTCAGGAGAGGAAATACCCACAGTATTGCAATTTTTTATTATTTTTGCCCTTTCAAACAGGTATTGTTGATTATTGGTTAACATTTAATTTATACAGAGTTGTCCCTATCTTTCTAATAACTGATTTCAACTACTGCATCGGGCTGTATCCTGATATCATCCATCTTAGGAGGAAAAATTGTCATAATCAGAGTATTTTTATTCGTATATTCAACTGGTTTAAAAATGAAGAATATCATGAGCCGTGGAGTTTTCTTCAATCCCAAGTCAGTTTGAAATATTCTGTTGTTATGCAACGTTTCTCTCACTTGCTGACTGAGTTTGGTCACGGCAGAAGGTGGAAGAACTGGCTGTTACTTGATTTTTGTTTAAGATTAGAAAAGTATAACTTGTCTGGCACGGGCTCTTGTTTCTGGAGCAGCCTGTAAATTCTGAAAAGACGATCTGGTCTGCCCATACAAAGAACAGTGCTTTCTTTTGTCTAGTCCTGAACAAGAAAGGGGTTCAGGCAGGATTGCAACCACCTTTTAAACGATGACAGGTCCCATAGTAGGAGAGAAAGTTTTATAGCAGTGAGTCCCAGCCTAGTGGGATTTAGGGCTCCAGAAGGAAAAGGAAGAGAACTTCCCTGTTTGAGGGTTAAGATACCAGATTTAGAAAAAAATGCCATCTATTTCCTCCGATATATTATATGGCTGTATCTAACTATATCATCAGTCTGAACATACAAGAAATGTAAATGGAAATATAGCAATATATATGAAATATAAAATACATGCATAGATACAGTACTATACTGTATGTGAGCAGAGTTATTTTTTCTGCTGGAGTTCTGGCCCTTTTATAAACACAATAGTTGAGCAGGGGTCGACTGCATGCTGACTTTTGATTGGCCGAGGCGGAATGCAGGCTGCCTATTGGCTGGCGAGAGATTCCTTCAAATCAAGTTCTCAGGCTTGATGGTCGCGCTGTTGCAGTCTTGCTGACCGGCGGGGATGGTGCGAGATGTCACGATGTGGTGTGCGACGTTGCGTGACGTCACGACCTGGTATTATCCTGCTAATATTCTCACTGGTCGCAGGATGGCTCACCTGATCTTGTATTGCTGGGCCGGGAGTGTCGCTTGCTCTGGTGTCAGCTGCAGGTCTCTGCATTGTTGATTGTCTTATATACAGTGGTGGAGGAAGAGAACTTCCCGGGTTGCATTCAGTGAGGGCTTTTCTTCTTGGATTAAGAGCGCCTCCAGTAGTCTTAAGCGCTGTGAGTCTGGGGCCCTTCCAATTATCATGGTGTTCTTGATAATTACATCTCGGGTGATGTTTTCTTGGTAGGAGTTTCCTCATGTGGAGTTTTATTGCACCTTCTTGTGCATGACAGGAATTCCTCTTAGACAGTTTCATAGTGGTCATACCTATGTATGAGCCAGGACATCTGTGGACGGGGCATTTGAAGTGGTACACCACATTTGCCGGCTTAAAAGGATCTCTTATCGGTCAGGCCGGGTTATTCTTCATAACCATGTCTCTCATGCGCCTATTCTGGTCATAGGTGACTCGGTCCAGTTTGGTGTCGGCTTCGGTGGTGGATACATTCTCAGAGATAATTTTTTTCATGGCATCCTCGTCTTCTCGGTATTTTGGGTGCATTCTGGCTTAGTAGTATGATCGGACTCTTTCTTGTGGATGGGGCTGCGGCTGTTCTCGTTAGTCGTACCACCAATCCAGTGCTGCACGTATTTCTTTGTTGACTTGCTTGTTGGAGCATCCATTGTTCACAAGCATTTGAGGGACGCAATCAAGTTCTTGGTGGGTGTGTGTCCTGCCAGGCAGAACAGTGAGTTAAGGCCCTTAATGGTGGAGCTCTTGTACCTTGCAGGGCACTCGCTGTCTCCGATTAGGCAGAGGCCTAAGTTAGTCTGCTTTGTATATACAGAGGTTCTTAGGTCGTCTTCCGTCTTGCAGATAATGACGTCGAGAAAAGGGAGCTGATCGCTGTTACTAAATTCATCTGTGTAGTTCAGCGAACTGCATAGCTGGAATGCTTGCTTCTAATCCTCATCGTCTGCCTGCACGAAGAGTCGTCGATGTAGCATACCCAGTCTTCAGTGAGGGGAAAAGACTCTTCTTCTACCGTTGCCAGAGAAGTTTGCACCAGAGTCCGCCCATTGCCACACCTGGGTGGAAAAATGGACCTTCTTTGTCCACATCTCGAGGAGGGTCCGCAGTCATCCTTCCGGGATATACACGTGGGGTGTAGAAGGGTCCCTATAGACACGTTCGATGATGAGGTCAATGGTCTCGGCTACAGGCACATTAGTAAATAGGGATTCAAATGTATATTGCGCATAAAAACAAAAATTATAAAAAATTATCTAAAATTTTAAATGGGGTTGGTGGAAACTTTCAAAGCTCAGCAAGTCTTGAATGTTTCCAACTATGAATGATTTATGAAAAGGTTTTCTGTATTCCTACGCCAGAGTACAAAACTAAAAGTCTTTTGGGAAAGTTATAGTGTGAGAAAAAAAAACAAGAAATCAATGCTTTTGATGGTCGTTCATACATCTTTAGAACCAGTTATTAAAATTGCAAATGAATGCTCAAACGCATCTCTTATTATTATAGATGAATGAAAAAATAGAAAATGATGGAAAATGAAAGAAAGTAGTATTTTTCGCACTTCATAAATACTCTGTAAAAGAACATTGATATGTTTTTAATTATTTTACTAAATCAATGAATAAGAAATTAAGTCCAATAAGTTTTTATCATTATAAAAAATAATGGCATAAGAAAACCAGTCACATAGGACCGAAAATAAACAAAACTATAAATTTAGGAAACTTAAGATTTTGTGAGAAGTTAACGTCACTGAATTGAAATCAATTCGCAGAGGAAATAGGCAGAACCCCTTCCCCCCTCCTCAAGATACTTAATAAAAAACTTGAAAAACTAATAATAAAAACGAACACCTTTCAATGAAAGAATAATGTACTAACACTCACAAAACCGAGACGATGCAGAACTTCTGAAAAAAAATTAAAGATTATTATTCATATTGTAATAAACTTTGACCAGTGTTATTAAAGTAAATCACTGTGTCTGCACTGCAATTTATTTTTACTCTTCTCTCTCTCTCTCTTCTCTCTCTCTCTCTCTCTCTCTCTCTCTCTCTCTCTCTCTCTCTCTCTTTCCCCTTGTCATGAAATCCAAAAGCAAATAAACAAATTCATCACATTTCAGAACGAAATTGACTTTGATTAAGTAAGAGTCTCTGTCAGCAACTGAAAATTAAAAGTGAAAATGTCACAACAATCATAAATGGCTCAAGCTTTATTTCAACAACAGTTTTCAGTTTATATCAGAATCCCGATTTCAAGTTTGTCTAGAATATTGTCCTTCAATATTCCCAACGAAAAAATACGTTAGAAGAAGAAGAAGAGAAGAAGAGAGAGAGAGAGAGAGAGAGAAGAGAGAGAGAGAGAGAGAAAAGAAGAAGAAGACGAAGACGAAGACGACGAAGAAGGAGAGAGAGAGAGAGAGAGAGAGAGAGAGAGCAGGAGAGAGAACGAGAATTTGAGACCTGTCCCAAAATATTAATCTTCATGAAACTATTTATCATATTCAAGTGACACTTATATTATTCTAGCATAACGCTATTTAAGAATAATTTCATATGAATAAATCGAGAAATGAAGAAGTCTTTGTTGGATGAATGATAAAAAGAAATAATTTTTTTTTTTTGCAGAGATTGTCGCGAATTGAATTCATATGTAAATCATTTCTTGGCATTGTAGACTACATTTCTGAATAAAATACTTTTTATATATACAGTAAAATGAAATGATATGAAGGGTCGAATCTCAAGACTGAATGGGTGAAATCAACGCACACATTTCTCTCTCTAACTGGATTCAAATATGAGACCGACGCTCGTCTTCACACCAAAACAATTTAAATTATTTAAATTATCTAAATTATTTAAATTATCAAGGACAAATATCTATCGACATTCGGCCAATGGAACTTACTCCCTTCCCTGCCTCGTGAGTTTAATTAACTGGCTGCCTATTTTAAATAGCAGTTCATTTCAAGACGGAGGCGAAATAGCCAACATGATAACCGAGCATGTGAATTCCAACGTCTTCTGCACAATATTCAGCATTTATAGATTCCTTATTCCCGTCTCCCCTCGTTATTAATCTATCTCCATTCCATCCCATTCCGTCACAACAATTCCAGTACGTCTTAGTATCCAATTCTCTTTATTCTCTTTTCCTTGCTTTCCCTCCGTCTGGGCCTGACACTCCAGTGTTGCTTTTATCGCTGTCTCTCTCTCTCTCTCTCTCTCTCTCTCTCTCTCTCTCTCTCTCTCTTCTCTCTCTGGTGTCTCTGTTTCTGTCTTCCTGGTGACAGACCAGCAGTTTCAGATGCTCTTTCATCCCGGTATTTTATGATTTTTCAATGATTTCAGGCTATATATAATTACTGTGTCATAATTACTCAGAAGATGAACCCTAATCATATGGACCAAGCCCACAAAGGACCCATTGACTTGAAATTCAAAGTTCCAAAAGAATATTAAGGTGTTCATTAGAAAGAAGTAAGAGAAGGTAAAGGGAAATACAGAAAGAAGAGATCTCACTTATTAAACAAGAACAAATAAACTAACAAATTAATAAAACAAAATAAAAATATAAGTACAACCTTGCTTTTAACCACAATCAGCTTGAAAGACCCTCATGTATTTGAATACATTGCTGATTTGCTGTCGACCATCTTTTTTCACCAAATATTTCAGTCTAGCAAATTTCCCAGCCTCTTCGAAGGAAAGAAACATTTTGTCAGCCATGCTGAAATCGTTTCTTCTTCTTTCCCGCCGTTATCCCTACGTTAAGGGGTCGGTTGCTTGATGCGCCTTCTCCTCCACTGCCTTCTATCAAGCTGACAACACTCTTGAACATCAACAAGAAATTCCTTGGTCCCACCAACAACCTCCCAGACATTTTCTCTCGAGCCCTCTCTTGCACTCCACGATTCTCTTCTCACGGTTTCAAATTTATTCACACGTTTTCCATAAGTCTTCATCCGTATATTCCCAAATAACTATATAATCTTTGGCTTCTCAGATTTCATTCTATCTTCTGCTTTGATTAAAACAATTCTGGTTTGTTCCACATCGTTCAAACGAAGTTGATTTGCACAGGGCTCTGCTCGTCCAACCATCTCTTTGATGAGTATCCTAATAGTACCTTTATCTGAGAATGTCAATAAACCATATATCACTATTCACTGTCCATTTCGTTCCATTTATCTCAGTGACTCCCGACTTCCCTTTCAGCGCACTTTCTACATTCTTTTGTCTCCGTAAGGAGCCGAATTCCTTCATTTAATCGCATGCCCTAACAGAGATTAATCCCTGACATTGCGTGTTCAAAAAGTTTACTAGTTTCTGACATCGTCTACGGCTATCATGCTATCAGTAGAACATATACGTTCTTATTCAACTAAAAACAGCAAACACCAACTCTAAACTCTCTCATGTGAAGGTAGCCTAAAAAAGAAGAATATGGACCCTCCTGGTAATGTGAACTGAATAATTTACATTTACAAAGGAAATATTTGCGTAGACTGACGTAAAAAGTCTGTTGATGGTAAAGTTTTGTTTTGATTACATCGTTTCTTTTCTGAATAATTTGGTAGCGACCAGTTTAAACGCTTCTTCAAGTTTAGAAATGATTATGAAATGACTGCATTAAATTTAGATGTTTTCAGTACACAAATCAACTTCCGATGCGTTCACGGGAAGTTCTTGTGGCAAGAGAGAAACTTGAGCATTGGAGGGATAGATCGATTTAGTCCCTCTTAAAAACACCACGAGATTCATGAGGTGTCACATGGAGAGAGAACGGCAAGGATTCACGAGACAGACAGACAGACAGAGAGGGGAAGGAGTGTTCACAGAGTTTGTTTTAAACACACAATGCATATATACATACATATATTTAATATATATATACACATATTGTATATATATATACTGTATACATATACGTATCAATATCATGTAATAAACATACTTGATATAAGACATAAATAAAACAAAACAAAAAAACTATAAGTTCTGTGCATTTGTAGAATTAATAAAAGGACCTCAAGAAACTGAGGTGAGGTATGCAAATGACATTTTTAGTTGCCCAAAGTTATGTACCCTCTGGGCCAAATCAGGTTTTATGGAAAGCCTCCTGAGAGTGTGCCCTAAAAAAAAAAAAAGAAATATTAAAACGAATAGTTGGAGGTTCTTTGCGCTCGCGGTTAAACGGAAGGCTTACTCGATGGAACGGAAATGGCGCCCCCCTCCCCCCAAAAAATGAGAAATTATATGAAGCAGCGAGGTTTTCTGCAATAAAGGATTTTATTCAGCAGTTCAAGGGTGAATGCGGCAGTCATATAAAGTATATATATATATATATATATATATATATATATATATATATATATATTTATATATATATATATATATATATATATATATATGTATGTATATAAGATACATACATAAATTATACATATATAATGTATGAATATATATATGTACATACACATTGTATTATATAAATACATGTGTGTACATATATATACATTTATACATACACATATATATATACATAAATATATATATATATATATATATATATATATATATATATATATATATATATATATATATATATATATATATATATATATATGTGTGTTGTTATATACATTTATACTATATATATGTATATATATACATATATATGTATGTGTATATATATTATATATATGCATATATATACATATATTTTATATATGTATATCTATACATATATATGTATGTATGTATGTATATATATATATACAAGACCATAATATTTAAAGCCGATCGTCTCTTATTCTTGTAATCAGACATTTCGATAGCTTTCCACATCCGTTATCAGTCTTCTCCTCCTCTCATTCTCTCTTGACTATCGCATCCCTACTTTAGCATCGAGCTCTCTTTCCCTCAATTCCTCTTCTTCCTCTTCCTTTGTTGTCGATGCATCCATACTCCTTTTATTTATTATTTTTTTATTTCGTTATTCCCTTCCAATTATATATCCGTGTCATAACTAACGTTCTCTTCAAACCTACATTAATATTTAGACTGAAATTCTGTATTGATGTCTGCAGTTATTTGACCCCTGATGTTTGCTCTATGCACAAGAAACCATTTCTTCATTCTGTCGCTTGATTGGTCCAGGGGTCCATATCAGGCATCTTAACCCCTTCTGCATCTTACTATATCCCACGGGCTTCCATAGAAGGGTCCGTGCTGACATAGAGCCTACCAATAGTACAATGAATTTTGTAACGTGTTTTCTATGTATATTCCCAAAAATATTTTGATTTGTATAATTCTAAATTTTATAATTTTAGGCGTAACTATATTTTTGAGTTTGACTCTTTCATGAACTGAATTATTTTAAAAATGCATTGTGTAATTGTCAATAATATTCCCTTCCGAATAATAATAATAATAATAATAATAATAATAATAATAATAATAATAATAATAACGCCATAATTTAATAATAATATATGAAGGGAGTCACCCTCTTTTAAACAGGTCTTATTAAAAGGATGGCTGTATTATGCGAATTTATCTTATATAGTGTCTTTTCTATCCTCCTTATGATTCGCTTTTCAGGCTCAGCGATGTTAGTCAGTAACTGGCCATATTCATGTTGGAAAAGGACAGTGCGGAATATTGGAAGTCTTTTATTACAATATTCAATCAGAAATCGTTCGTCTGGGTTCAGGTTCTATTGTAGGTACCGTCGACATGTTTCGACCAGCTCGTTGGTCATCCTCTGGACGTGGTTGCAGGAGGTCTGAAGAAACGATGCTCGGGTTGGTATTTATAGGGAGGTCATGATTGGTGCTGAATTATGATTGGCTGCCCGGCATGTACCGGGCGAATCCAAGTTCTGTTTTTCGTCTTAATGGGAAAATGCTGAGGATGAAGAGAAGAATTTCGATCCTCGGATGCCGAATTTTGATTTGCTTTAAAACATAACATGATCGCTAGACGAATGTCTCCAAAATTAACGTGGGAAAAGAAAGGTTTCAAAATTTGAAGTTTGGTTTCTAACTTCCCAATCACTAACGTTCCAAGAGGCGACGACGATGGAAATAATAAAAATCATATGGATGAGGGGATTATGTCTTTTCATGCGATCATAGGTTATGACGTTCCTGGCATGATTAAAAATGCCCCTCTTGGGCGTGGCAGGAAATCCTTTTGGAGAAACCATGGTGGTCATACCGATGTAGGAAAAATCCTCGGACGGGGCATGAGTACCGTTACCAAGTTGGTTTCTTCAAGGGGTCCTGCTGAGCTGGGTATCTTTAACCAGGAATGGTTTGTAAAAGATGACCAGTTGTAAAGTTGGAGTCAACAGGGCTGAAATTATTCTTGATGATGTTTTGATACGTGGATCGTCTTCTTTATATTTATGATGAAATTGGAAGAGCTCTATGCGTTCAGGGGCATCTTCCTGACATACCATCTATCGAAATTCGCCTTGAACAGATTCTTCTAGTATCCCGGTTTGAAGAATTGTCGACGAGGGTTTGGGCTAAATTCCATTTCTCCGTGGGTGTCCTGGTCCAGGAGGAGCAGGTGAGAGGGCCCTCCTGAATTTAAAATGATGGTGGAGCGCTATACCTCTCGGGGCAGAAGCCTGCTCACATGCCAGGTTCGTGTGTTTCATGTAGACCCTAGAAAGAGGCTCTCTCAGTCATAGGAAAGGAAAAAAGCGGTAAAAATAGGATTAAACTGAGGCAGCTATGGTTGTGAATGCACGCCTCAGGGCTTTCGATCTCCTTTGCAGTCCGCGACGAATTTTTAGACGAAGAGTTGGAATTACATCCTTGGTTGGTGATTTTTAGGAGATTAGGCCACAGTGCCCATAAGAATTGGCGAAGAGGACTCTGGGGGAGAACCCATCGCCACCCCGCCAAAGCATATGGATGGTTGGAAAAACTATTTTGGTGAGATTTCAGGGAAAGCGCGGAGGGCAAAGGGATGTTCAGGGATTGGTAGGGGTCCTAAAGAAAGATCATTTGGAGTTCCGGGGGACGTTGGTAAAGAGAGACTCCATTGCACCCATCAACAGGGGCGCCGCTCTTAAGGCCTCCAGGAACTCTGCACGACTTCAGACTAGGCTGCTCGGAAAAAGGGCATTAGGAATAAAATTTAGCCTTAGCCAACAAAAATGTCGGGGCAGTAGAATCTGGAAGATGGGGTGCAGGGGGGCTTTGACGCGCCCGTGGCAGATCGTGTCTAGGTCATAGTCCCCGAAGAAGGGGTAGGTATGGCGAAACTGGTCTCAAATCCTGTGTAAAGAGCGAAGCAAACAACATCTGCAGAACATAAGGCATTATAATCAGACGTCGGTCTTGTCGGCCCTAGTGATGCCAAACACTGTTGGGGGGATGATCACAGAATCGACTGCCAACAGGAAAATATGAGTTTTCTGTACAGGACACCAACAAAACATCTAGATCTGGTTGTCCAGAGAACGGCCTGATCATAACCCAATTGGATTTCGCCAACAACACGATGGCAGGGAACACCGGGAAACGGCTTCATAGAAGACAGCAATCTAGAAAATCGGGGACTACAGTAGGGTCTCGAAGAAAAACGCAAGAGAAACCCCTGGCGGAAAATCGGTCATCTGGAATACCAGGGATCAGGCTAGAAAGACCAAGGTCCGAAGAGAGGGTGGAGGTCACAGAGTTCAGGAAGAGCTAGGCTGATTATAGGATTAAGTCTCTCCCAGCACACATGATATAAATGACAGCCGGACCGTATGGGACCCTCATTGTATCCCTGAACATCCCGATAATGCCCTGGCCTGTTTGTCCAAGAAAGGCCCCTTCTAACTTTTTGAATAAAACTCCATTAGATACCATCCAGTTTGAATGAGTCCTCTTTAGTAATATATATATATATACTATAAATATAAGATATATATATATGTATATACATCGATATATATCAATATCAATGGAGATAAAACCTACGTGATATAAAATAGCTGAATAAAACTAAGATCGAGCAGAGCTAAAAATATTTAAAATTCCACGTCCTTTGGTACAACCTTTTCTCAAGAGGGTCTAGGTAAAGGTATGGGCAAATGACATGAGTTGCCCAAAGGTATAAGCGCCCACCATCAGCGCCAAACCAGGTTTGCTATCCTGGAACGACACCACGGAGAAATGGAACGTGGCCCTAAAATAAAAACCAGGATATAGAAAATATTAAACGAATAGTTGATGGTTCTTTGCCTCGCGGTTAAACGGAAGGCTTACTCGATGGAAACGGAAATAAAAAAAAAAAAAAAAAAAACAATCAAGAAATTATATTGAAACAGAAAACATACATCTGGTTTTTACTGCAAAAACGGAGCCTTTATTCAGCAGTTGAAGAAAACAACGGGGTATACCGGTGAATGCCCGCCGAGGATGCCTATAAATATATATATGACTATATGCGTTTCTCCAAATATTTATACGCCCAAGAGGGGGCTATCTTTAATCATGTCAGGACCGTATAACCAGAGGATAGCAAGAAAGACATAATCACGAACATCATATTGATAAATATACCACCGCCGCCTATATATATTGCACATTGGGAAGGATAAACCAACACTCAACATTACGCAAGAAACCTATCTATATATATAGACATGCACCGAGCGATATAGCGCATATAAATATATATCCGATATCGAAATTCTTCTCTTCATCCTTAGCACTATAACGCCGCTATATATATAACTTGATAAGGCTCCCCCGCCCGTACATGCCCGGCAGCCAATCATAATTCATATGACTCCCTATAAATACCAACAGCACATCGTTTCTTATCCTGCATATATCCAGAGGCATACCAACGATGGTCGATATATATATATATATAGAAATATGAACCCAGACGAACGATATATAATATTGCAATAAAGACTATATTCCGCACTATCCTTTTCCAACATGAATATCGGCCAGTTACTGACCAACATATATATAATATATATAGAAAAGACACTATATATAAATTCGTATATATATATATCCTTTATTAATAATATAATATAATAATATCTTATATTGTACAGATTCTATATAGCTTTTCCGTAGTTCAAGAACTATTGTGGAATGGCAGTTAACTGTCAGTTTACTTTCCCATTTTCTGTAAACCTAATGAATGAATGAGGGGAAACTTGTAAATTGACATTTATATAGCTGTATATATATATAACATGTTCATCATATACGTATTGTTCATAAGTATATTTTGTTCTTTATTCTCAGCCTATAAAACATTCTGTCTTGATAGGCTATTTATATACCTATATTATCTGATACATACTGTATTATATTAAGAATATATATAATATATATATATAACCTAAAATTATATTTATATGTTCTATATATCAGATGCTATACTTCTGATATGGTTGGCTAGATAATAAATGATAACACTATTATTATTATTCATAAATCAACTGCTATTGTTGCTATTATATATCAATAAAGATAAATTATATACAAAAAGAAAAATATAATTGTATTTATAAACTTTGCACTAAACATCCACCTTCATATTTCAGGCAACAGACGGTTATTCTTGTAATATTCAGATGGTGTGTTGCATTCCCCATCCGTTATCAACCCCATTCCATCCCATTCTCCCCACCCCTTGACTATCATTCCCAATACTTTGCATCGAGTTCCCTTTCTTTCCCCTCTGATGAAATTCCTCTTCCTCTTCGTTGTCCAATAAGCCGACATCACTTGATTCCTTTATTTATTATTTTTCATGAATATGGGTTTCCCTTCCAATAATATATCTTGATGTCAAATAACTAACGTTCTCAATGTCTGCAAAGTTATTGGATGGAATGATGTTTGTCTCATGTTTAAAATCAAAAAACCATTTCTTAAAATCAAGAGTTTGCTTGATTGGTCCAATGGTCCATATCAGGCAGCCTAACGTTCCACGGCCATTTGCTGACTTTGACATCGTAAATATCCCATGTTGGATGAAACTATTGGTTTTAGAAAAGTCCTTCTGCCTGATTTGAGGATAATAGACATGGATGCCATACTGCAACAGTAAAAACAGAATTTTGTAACGGTTTTTCTTTGCATGATTTGACCCAAAATGTTTTGATTTGTATAATTTTAAATTCATTAATTTTAGGCATAACTATATTTTTTGAATTTGAGGGGCATGATTCATGAACTGAGTTATTTATTTAAAATGCATTGTCATAATTGAAAAATCAAAAATAAATATCAAAATTATAAATAATTAAAATTGAAAATAAAGATTAAAATTGAAAATAACATTTGAAAATGCAAATAAAATTAAAATGCTTTGTCTTACCTTCCTTGTAAAGAGGTTCTACAGAACATTTTATAAAAACGTGACTTCAATAAAAGAACTATTGTTAAATGGCATTTAATCCAATGACAGTTTACTTTCCCATTTTCTGTAAAATAAAGCAAAACAATGAACGAGGGGAAATTGCATGTTTTGACATTTCAGATATTCTATTATTAACGCTATAACATAATTCATCACATTATTCTGCCTTGTTATGAAGTAATAATTTTGTTCAAATTATCAGCCTGAAATTGCATATTTAGTCTTGAGTCAGGCTATTTAATTACACCTAAATTATTGACAGTTGAAAACCTGGGATATTGCCAGTTTGAAATAAGAAAACAAAGTTATCAGCTGAAATTGATATATAACCTAAAAATAGTCTCACTATCACTGATATAATGTTTGGGGCCAAGTATCAGATGCCTGTAAGACTTTGAAAACCAAAACAAAACCTGAAATTGGCTATTTAATCATGATAAAACAGATATTCTGTTGTTCATAAATCAACTATTTATTGTTGCAGATTGAAATAAACCAACAAAGATATTGGCTAAATATAAAAATAAAAGATAATTGTTATTATAGCTATAGACATTGCACTAAACAACGTTTGCAGTATCAGGCAACAAGAAACAAAGATCAGGCTGAAATTGCATATTTAGACATGTGAGTTGATATTCTGTTATTATAGCTAATTCCCAACCCCATTTTATCCGCATTCCCACTGTTCCAGTATTGAAACAAAATCATCGGAAAAAACTGCATGTTCCTCATGTGAGGTCCATTCATTTGGCCTAGCGATGATTAAAATCGGCTGGGCGATAACCCATCTTTGCGTGTCCAATAAGCAAACAAACTTAAAAAATGATTTTATAGGTTCTATTCTGTTATTATAGTTTTTCGTTTGGTATGGAAAGGCTCTTGATTTAGGAGAAATAGACTGGGAGTTATCAGGCTGAAATTGCATATTTAAATGTGAGCAGATATGATGGAATAAATGCTATATTTAATTGCATATTTAAAATCTAAAAGTTGCAATAAATTAAAAACAAAGTTATGGCAGAATAATATGCAAATGTTATCCCTGACAGATATTCTGTTATTATAGCACAAACGTTCCAGGTATTTAGCAAGCCTGACGTGCTTTGATATCAAGCAAAAATATTGATGTTGGCTGAAAACTGCATGTTTTATTGAAATATTCCTTCTGCCTGAATAATTGAGGATAATAGCGTCGATGGATTGAAATAAACAAAACAAAGTCATGGCTGCCGAAATTGCATTTAGAAAAGCAGATATTCTGTTTAAAGCTAATATAATTTGGTCTTTAGCAAGCCTGAAAAGTTGCAGTTTGACCTAAAGCAAAACAAACGTATCAAAATGCTATTTATGGACATGTGAGATTTTGTTATTCATTAGCTTCATCTCCATTACATACATACATATCTGTCTATTGTATCCTGGGGGCAATTGATTTTAGACATGTGAGCAGATATTCTGTTATTTATCATGAATACCGCATTGTCATTTAGAAGCCTGAAAATTAGAATTAAAAATAAATATCAAAATTATAAATAAATTAAAATTGAAAATAAAGATTATAAATATAAAATAACATATTTAGAAATGGGTGTTGCAATTGAAATAAAGCTGTCAAAGTCCTCACCTGAAATTCATAAAAGACATGTGAAGATTTCTGTTATTAGAACATTTTAATAAAACGGTATTTAGCAATGAAAAAGATAAAAAAACAAAACAAAATTATCAGGCTGAAATTGCATGTAGACATTGAGCAGAGCCTGTTATTATTGCAGTATTGAAATAAATTGCAAAAAGCAAAACAAAGTTATCAGGCTGAAATTGCATGTTTAGACATGTGAGCAGATATTCTGTTATTATAGCTAATATAATTATATCTTAAGTAAGAAGTAATTCAAGAACTTGGAACCCTGTGTAAGAAGGGGGGAAATATTATGGAAGTTGAATTAAAACTCAGAAAATAACATAGGAGGGAACTGAATTGAAACTGACATTGAATATTTAGATATGTGAGCAAATATGCTGTATAATTATAAGTAAAATACACCAATTATCTGTTTTCACTTTCCTAAAATGACCTCAGGTCATTCAGGAACTGAGAAACCGATGCAGGATGGGAGAAAATATTAAGGAAATTAAAAGCAGAAAATAATCCTTCCGGAACCGAAAGGGAGCCAACGGGGGAAGCTTCCTTCAGAAATGGAATCGTTGAAGTGTTTGAAGACAACTGTTGCTCCATCTCATTCCCTGTTTCTGCTCTTTGTCACGATTCCGACTGAACTGCGAAATGATTTGGGAAATGATTCGGGAGGAAGGTCATGAAACACAAACATTTCCCGTTGGGACAGAAAGTGGCGTTTGTTTCGCTGCTTCATTTTATCATCAGTATCTCTCGATTTGCAAAGAGGCGCAGGAATGGAGGTCTGTTCGGATTTTAAATGGCATACACAATCTCTCTCTCTCTCTCTCTCTCTCTCTCTCTCTCTCTCTCTCTCTCTCTCTCTCTCTGTCAGGTAAAATCCCTGAGCAGAATATTAATAATAACTCTGGAACAAAGGACACCTCCCCATATATAGGATAACAGCTAAAAATGATGCATTAGTTAATGTAAAAATAAAATAAAAAATGACGGCGGTTTTTGCCTGAAAAATATGAGTGAGTGTCTCTGCAAACATTATCTAGGCGCCATTATTATTCCTGTTGTTTTCTTCTCAATAAAATTTCGCCTGGAAATTCAAAAAAGTGAATATTGAAAGAGCAAAAAGATTTAGACAAATAATTGAATCTGCCTCTGTATCTGTGGCTCTAATTGTCATGGAACGTCAGAGGTGTTATATGGTGTGTAAAATGGGGCATAGCTTTTTATTCTCGCTCCTTTTATATACAAATTCCTTAGGATATGCTTTTTCCTTTTATATAAATGTATTATTTATGTGTGTATATATATATATATATATATATATATATATATAATATATATATACTATATATATATATATATATATATATATATATATATATATATATATATATATATATATATATATATATATAATGTATATATATATATATTATATATATATATATATATATATATATATATATATATATATATATATATATATATATATATATATATGTATATATGTATATATGTAAGAGTATATATATATATTAACAAAAGAAATATAATTTGAATTCAGGCTATCCACAAACTAGTGGAAAGGTCCAGGAAACAAAAACAGTGTTTCGCTTTAGTATACTTTATGGCCATGGATTACGAACCACAAACCACAAATTCCACAGCGCAAAGATAAAATCACAACCCGAGATTAACAACAGGGTTATGGTACATGGTGTACATATAACCTTTAATGACCCAGTTTTCTCATTTCAGACTCCAATCAACCATGCAAGAACTAAAATAGAATCAGCAAGCGTTTTGGAAACAGGACCCTTCACATTCCATCAGACAGGTGCAGGTCACCAAGAAACGAAAGTTGCAACTTTTACTGCGGGACTGAATGAATGAAAGTGTGACTTTCTCCCTGGCTATGAAACTTATTGAGGAAAGTCAGCAGTTACATGGAAAGCGGTACTCAATGGACTTTTGGTAGGACCGGCCAAAATATATAAATTGAATAGAATATAGAATTTAGGCCAAAGGCCAAGCGCTGGGACCTATGATGAGGTCATTCGGCGCTGAAAGGGAAATTGAGAGTTTAAAGGTCTGAAAGGCGTAACAGGAGGAAAGGTTTGAGGAAAGTCAGATGGCAGAAGGAGAATATGAACGGAGGTACAGTTAAAGGAATGAAAGGGGCTATAGCTAGGGGTCGAAGGGACGCTGCAAATAACCTTAAATAATGCCTACAGTGCACTGCATGAGGTGCACTATCGGCACTGTCCCCTACGTGGCAAAATATATGAAGGTCTGTCTCAAAAAATAACCAAGATTTTAAAGGCCAAACTGAATGTTAGAGTATTATGTTCAAGTACTAGAATGAGCTATTCTGAACTGCACTTGTTGGAAAATAAAATAAAGAGAAAGCTGACGGTTAAGAAAACTAAATTCATATTGCAGTTCTTAGACATATAATGCAATTTAGCCTCCAATACCTCCCACAGTCTTCCTCTCTCTCCTAAGACTCCCCATCAATCACGCACGTCAGGAAAGCTCTCGAGATGACCATTCACCGGAGCTTCGGAACTTTTTGAAATTCAATTTCGCGAGCGTAACTCCCTTGGAGGATTTTATCCAAAGTTCGCTTTCCCTTGCATGTACAAACACAACAGATAAGAGCTTAGAATGAAACAGCTCACCTGGAAACTTCAATAATTTTTCGGTAACTTTTTATTCTGCTTTGCAAATTATTTTCTGTCTGGTACGATTTTCTTTCGTGTTGGTCAATCAGGAATGGGCTTAATTTCAAGATGCCTGTAATACAATGCTATATGTATCTGCGACGCGATTACGAGAAAGTCTCTAGATTGCTAGACTTTTGATGCTTATTACTTTCAACACTTTATTGTGAGGACTATTTGAATGCTTAGTATTCTGAACAACATGGCAGAACAACCATGATTAAAAAATGGCAGTGAAACATAATTGAAAAGTTTAGATGTCAGACTTTCATTGTCAAGTCTAATCTCAACCACAATATTAAAAAAAACCTATAATTCACACAGCGTTGAGGTCAAAGTATAGAAGCTTCTGAGGAAGACAAAAATCAAGTTCAAATTCATTTCTAGCTATATTCATAAACTGCAGAGTCAGCTCATTTGTCGGTAGAAATTGGCGGACATCTGTGAAAACACATTCGTCTAATCTTCAGTCAGTGCGATGCAATAGCACAGTGGTTCTCAAACTGGGGGTCGCAACCCCCCTGGGGGTCGCCAAATGCTTTTGGGGGTCGCGAGATGATGTTAAGAAAATATAAATATAAGTAAGCAAAAAATAGTATTATGGTCAACTTTAGTTTTAAGGCTAAATCATAATAATTCTGCTAAAATATTTCAAATCAATAATAAACCAAATGTTTATATTTTAGTACAACAAATATATATATATATATATATATATATATATATATATATATATATATATATATATATATATATATATATATATATATATATATATATATATATATATATATATATATGTATGTATGTATGTATGTACATACATACATACATACATACATACATATATATATATATATATATATATATATATATATATATATATATATATATATGTATATATATATATATATATATATATATATATATATATATATATATATATATATATATATATATATATATATATTTATATACACCCCATATTTTGTCATTTACCTTCAACTAGTTACGAATTGTTACGCATCTTTAAGAATAACACTGAAAAGAGAGCCGGGTGGGACAATAGTAACACCATGGGCCTTGCAAAACTAACCAAATACTAAACACTAGTGATTCCCCCACTGCTGCGCTGGGACTAAGTTTCTATGCAGTAGTGTCATTGATTTTAAGCTAGCATTATTAGTTTTGGAAGGTATGATTTATCAAACATAAACGTCTTTTTTTTGCTATTTTTGACAGTTCTGAGCAAGGGTGTATATCCGTCAGTCCGCGTGATTCTCATACGAGTAGGATATTCCTCGCTAATAGCATACTAGTTTTGCTAACTTACTCATATTTTGTCATTTTATTTTTCCTTTAAGCAAACGAGTCTGTTAACTATAAAACGAAGCAAAATTATTAAAGCTGATGGACTTTTCATGTATGGGTAAATGAATACATAATATTTAAATAAAACAAACTAAACATATAAAGAAATACAATAGTAATTATGAAATAATAAACGAATAAATTTAAGATATACAAAAGGGAAAATAAGTAAATAGCTGAATAGTTAAATAGATAAATAAATGAATTAACACATTTATAGATAAATGCAAACAAAAATGAATGAAAAAATAAGTAATTAAATGAATATATAAAATGTAAAAAATTAATGGATAAGTAAATAAACTGATTGATTGATAAATAGATTAGTTAATGAGTAAATAAATCAACTGATGAAATCAGTAACTGATTAGTTGATAAGCAAATAAAAAAACAATAAATATATATTTATATATCTAGCCACTGATAGTGTTAAACTATTATTCATAATTTTTTCCACGCATTACATTGTATTATACAATATACTTGCAATAGTTCCAATATTTTACCTACATTTCCTAGCCCTTTCATATCTGCATAGTTATCACATCACTGAGGGCACATGAGCCCCGATGTGTCTGGGAGCGCTCGACAGTGCGAAAAAATAATTATTTCGAAAATTCAGCAAAAATAGAAATTTTATGCCAACAACGTTCATTTTGCTGTCCTTTTTTCTAAATGTTTATATTTTATGGTGGAATAGTCAGAATAACAGTCCCAGCCCTCTAAATACAAAAAAATGTGAGTTATTTCACGAAAAAAAAAAATCTTTTACTTATTTTCATATTTTCGTTCGTAACCCAAAAAATATCAATGTCAGGCGAATGAGTTATTTTTTTTTGAGAAAGCCAATAAAATTCTCTAAATATCGACATATAAAAGAATGGAAAACGAATAAGTCCAGTTGGTGAAAAATTGATAGAAAAAGGGCAAGAAACAGAGCGCTCTGCCCGGCGTATGGTGAGAATTATCGCTAGAAAAAGATTTTTTGAAGAGCCCTATCTCGGTTATTTTTCATAGAAATTACTTTGTAAATATACGAAAATGTAGAGGAAAAGTTGACGAATAATGTGAGAGTCAAGAAAATGGCTTTGGTAACGGCAACAGTTTCATTTTGACGTTATAAATTGATTGAAACGAAAAAAATGTTACCGTTGTCAACATTATCGTTCGTAGCTCAAAAGCTATAACAGTTAGGCGAATGCATTATTTTTTTATGAGAAAGCCAACAAAATTCTCTAAATATTGATATATAAACAATGAAAAACGGATAAGTCAGTTGGTGAAAAATTTATAGAAAAGAGGGTAAGAAACAGAGCGATTGCCCGGCGTATGGTGAGAATTATCGCTAGAAAAAGTTTTTTTGAAGAGCCCTATCTCGGTTATTTTTCATAGAGATTACTTTGTAAATATACGAAATGTAGAGGAAAAGATGAGAATAAAGTGAGAGCCAAGAAAAATGGCTTTGGTAACGGCAACAGTTTCATTTTGACGTTATAAATTGATTGAAACGAAAAAATGTTACCGTAGTCAACATTATCGTTCGTAGCTCAAAAGCTATAACAGTTAGGCGAATGCATTATTTTTTATGAGAAAAAGCCAATAAAATTCTCTAAATATTGATATATAAAACAATGAAAACGAATAAGTCCAGTTGGTGAAACAATTTATAGAAAAGAGGGTAAGAAACAGAGCGATTTGCCCGGCGTATGGTGAGAATTATCGCTAGAAAAGTTTTTTTGAAGAGCCCTATCTCGGTTATTTTTCATAGAAATTACTTTGTAAATATACGAAAATGTAGAGGAAAAGATGTAGAATAAAGTGAGAGTCAAGAAAAAATGGCTTTGGTACAGGCAACAGTTTCATTTGACGTTATAATTTGATTGAAACGAAAAAATGTTACTGTTGTCAACATTATCGTTCGTAGCTCAAAAGCTATAACAGTTAGGCGAATGAATAATTTTTATGAGAAAGCCAATAAAATTCCCTAAATATTGACATATAAAAATGGAAAACGAATAAGTCCAGTTGGTGAAAAATTGATAGAAAAGAGGGTGAGAAACAGAGCGCTCTGCCCGGCGTATGGTGAGAATTATCGCTAGAAATTTTTTTTTTTGAAGAGCCCTATCTCGGTTATTTTTCATAGAAATTACTTGTAAATATACGAAAAGTAGAGGAAAAGTTGAAGAATAAAGGGAAGTCAAGAAAAAATGGCTTTGGTAACGGCAACAGTTTCATTTGACGTTATAAATTGATCGAAACGAAAAAGTTACCGTTGTCAACATTATTGTTCGTAGCTCAAAAACTATAACAGTTAGGCGAATGAATTATTTTTTATGAGAAAGCCAAGAAAATTCTCTAAATATCGACATATAAAATAATGAAAACGAATCAGCCCAGTTGGTGAAAATTGATAGAAAAGTGGGTAAGAAACAGAGCGCGCCGCCAGGCATACGGTGAGAATTATCGCTAGACATTTTTTTGAAGAGCTCTACCTCGGATTTTTCATAGAAATCACTTTGTAAAAATACAAAAATGTAGAGGAAAGGTTGAGGAATAAAGTGAGAGTCAAGAAAAAATGGCTTTGGTAAGAGCAACAGTTTCATTTTGACGTTATAAGCTGTTCGAAACGAAAAAATGTTACCGTTGTCAACATTATCGTTCGTAGCTCAAAAGCTATAACAGTTGGGTGAATGAATTATTTTTTTATGAGAAAGCCAACAAAATTCTCTAAATATCGATATATGATAATGAAAAATGAGATTCAGAGCCCTGCCTAAAATCCAGACGTCTCTATGTGATGCACTAACAAATTTCCGCTAGTTTTACCGCAAAAACTTTGCGAAAGCATGTTGAAACTGTTCTCGATTGACGTCGCTTTATGTAAACAGCCACACGTGTTTACCCAGCCTCATGTACGCATGGTCTCTGACAGAAGTGTGGCCCATGGTCTAAGAAAGAGAAGGTCTGTTCATGCGCAGGTAGGCGGAGCTACACCTACGTCACGCGGCGAGGTGGGTAGAGAAAGACTCACAAAAAGGAGTGTTTATACACCAAAAAGATTTGAATTTTAATAACGGGATTTACCCAAACTTTTGTAAAATGTGATTAAACAAAATGCAATAGTTTGTTTTAAGGTAATGGAAGGGCAATAAAAGATTTATTTCATTCATAGAATATTCAACTTTACAATAACATCAAGAATATAACCAAGAAACAACTCCCGGCTGGTAGTGACGTAACTTCCTGTAATATTTACAACTGTTATTTAGTACAAAAGAAACAAAAAGAGTTATAACTGGTGACTTACGTGCAACTGAAAAAAAGTTTATCATTACCTGTATTGTTAGGCCTAATCTTATAATTGGTGGTATCTGGTCAACTGCAATTATATTATTTACTGGGCAATGAACAATGGAAATATTGCCGAGGCATTATAAAAGATTAAGTAGGTCAACCATTTATTCTCCAAAGGAAACTTTGGTATTTTAATTCCCTGACCTAAAGTTCATAAATGGTGGCATCCGGTCAACTGCAGTATGTTTACTGGCAGAGAAACAAACGAAATACTGCTCAGGTACTATGAAAAGATTATCTAGGTGAAAAATTTATTCGCCGAAGGAAATTTTCAATTCCTGGCCCAAAGTCCATAATTGGTGGCATATAGTCAACTTAAATTATGCTATTTACTGGGCAAAGGAATAAGAAACTTTACGCAGGTACTGCAAAAGATTAACTAGGTCAGCAATTTATTCACCAAATGGACTATTGGTATTTTAATTTCTCGACCCAAAGTTCTAGTCCAGTAATTATCTTCTGAGTTTGAAAAAGGAAAAAATTCCTTAACCACACTGATGATGATTGTTAGCTTTAAAGGAAATCAACTGGAATGTTCAGACGTTTAATGTTAGCTTAATAGGAAATCAGCTGTAATGTTCAGACGTTTAATTGTATAGCAAATAAATATGAAAAATTTATTTACATTACATCTCCTATTTCCTGTACACCACCCAAAATCTAAAGTGAAAAACGTGACATGAAACCACTCGCAACATATGATTATCAATGGTAATAGTAAACACAGTAAATGTTAAGTGATAAATATATGTTACACTGTAAATATTTTCAACTATATAAACTGATTTATTATGAACAGTTAACTTTACTTCGATAGAATACCACTACATGAACTCTCTCCTCCGCACACCATCGAAAATCCAAATAAGGGAATCGTGGCATCTAATAATTTGCAGTATTCAGTTATAAATGGTAATAGAAAACATAGTAACTATTAAGTAGCAAATATTTGTCGCATTGTAATATATTAACAATATAAACTGATTCATTAAGAATCATCGACTTCATTTCAAAAAATGCCAAAATCTAAACTTGTCCTCTGATGCTGGCAGATGCATTGTTGGTATTGCTTCAATCTGTAATTGTGCAAGATGTCTTGGTATTGAGATTCCAAGTAATTCATTTGTAAGATCATTGCATAATCAGTTGATTTAAAATGCAAAATACAAATCTCGAAGAATCCACATTAAATTTGTCTCTTCTCACGCAGAGATGAATCCATTTCTTTCGGGTTTTAAATTCTTAGAAATTTATGAAAAGTAAGATCAGTATTTCGATGTGAACTGGAGTTACATCCATAGTGCACAAATATTGGGCATAGTCCTACAATGACGATGACCAAAATATACACAGTATAAAACCACGATCGCATTTACAGCTCCTTCCTTCTGCTATACCTCCTTGGACTGGCTGACAGGTAAATAGCCCATCCACTCGCACCGTGACGTCATGCGCGAAGTTGGTCGAATTTTGGGTCAGTTGTGAACAGACCTTCTCTTTCTTAGACCATGGTGTGGCCTGCCAGGCCTGCGTGGGTGCGATCAGCTGATGTCATTGTGAGAATTTTACTACGCCGTGGTTTGCGCATGCACAGTAGAGGAACTAAAAAAATTTATAGAAAATAGAGGATACCAAACAGAGTGTTTCAAATAATGTAATCCTACATTTTATAAAAAAAAAAATGTAAGATACGAGAGAGAAACGTGGGTAGGATCAGCTGATTTCATTGTGGGAAATTTACTATGCCAGGGAATTGCGCATGCGCAGTATAGGCACTGCTTGCCTGGCGTATCGATGCCTGAGTTACGGTCAAGGTATGCTTTAGCCTATGGAAACCACCAACTGTCCGAAAATAAAAAAATTTACCCCTACCACACGTACGAAAAATGTCGGTAAATTTTACGCTCAATTACGTCAGTCAGACAAGAAGGGGGTAGGGTTGTTGCGTAATATGACGTCAATTGGGCAGGAAAGGGCTAGAAACATCGTACAAAACCGAGATGTCACCTCCCCATCTCACTGTCAATTTACACTCGTACGTTCAGTACCTGTCCGTTTTCCAGTCCTGAGCTCCGTTGGCGCACAGTGAATGAGCGTGACCAGTTGCCAGATGCTTAATAACAATGCATCACCAATTTACAGTAAAATTTTGACTTTTGCTTGATACTCAGGGTCTCAGATTACGTGATGCTTAAAACTAAATGTCAGTATACATACTTTCAAATTTATCTGGTATTTAAATAACAATTAATTGATATTTTATCTATCTGATTATCAATATGGCATTTACTATCAGCAGTCCAAGACGGCACATGAGTCGAGTTAGTCAACGGTGAGTCTTTCCTCAGTCACAGCTGCCTCGTGTGTTTAGGGACAATTTTTGATAGCAAGCTATATACATATTAAGCAACATGGAGCGATGGATAATTCGTAGGACTGCAAACAAGGAAGGAACATCAGATACTGACAACAGTGTCTCAGAAACAACTGATGAGATTCCTTCCGAACTACCATCTACCAGTCCTACTTCAAATATAGATAAAAGGCAAGACAAACGTAAGGGTAAGACCTCCCAGTATGACCAATCATCCAAACCCAAACTTCGGAAATATCAAGCAGAATTTATAAAATTCGGATTCACTAGTTTTACCATTGATAAGATGCAGTACCCCCAATGTGTTATGTGCTCAAAGTACTTTGCAAATGAAAGCTTAAAGCCTGTGAAAATGAAAAGGCATTTGCAAAGCAAGCATCCTTCTCATGCTGATAAACCAATAGAATTTTTCCGTCGAAAGGAGGGGAGAGTTGCAGGGTCAAAAACAAGTGCTAGCTCAGAAAACCACCACCTCTGCCAAAGCTCAGATGGCATCATTTGAGGTAGCATACCTAATTGCACAGTCAAGCAGCCACATACCATTGGGGAAACCCTCATGAAACCTGGTGCAGTGACTATGAGTCGGATTATGCATGGTAATAAGATGGCCCGTGAGCTGAAAACAGTCCCGCTGTCTAACGACACCATTACTCGACGAATTAATGACATTTCAAATGACATTAAGTGTCAGCTGATTGAGAGGTTAAGGAAAGAAGTATGCTTTGCAGCTAGATGAGTCGACAGACATATCAAATTCTGCACAATTACTTGCATTCATTAGATACAGTTTTGATGGAAAACTTCAAGAAGACATGCTTTTTGCACTGTACTAGAGGGACCTGTACAGGTAGTGACATTTTCACAAAGCTAGACACCAAAATACAAAAGGGCTTGTCTTGGGACCAGTGTGTTGGTGTGTGCACAGACGGTGCTGGGGCAATGTTGGGTAAGAGGAAAGGACTTAAAGCAAAAGTTTTACAAGTGGCACCTCACATAAATTTTACACATTGTATTATTCACAGGGAAGCTCTTGCTAGCAAAGCACTCAATCCAGAGGTAAGCAGTGTTCTTCAAACTGCGATTAAAATAGTAAATTACATCAAAACACGTCCCATAAATGCCAGGCAATGAGATGGGCTCGGAGCATGAAGCACTGTTGTTCCACACAGAAGTCAGGTGGCTGTCCCGAGGCAAAGTTCTCAGCCGCTTGTACGAACTACGAGATGAGGTGCGCCTGTTCCTGATCAAATCTGAGTCCCAACTTGCTGACTAGGCTATCTGACTGACCCTGACTGGTTAGCAAGTCTAGCATATTTGTCTTGTATATTCGAAAGACTTAATCTGCTGAATTTATCACTACAAGGCCCAAACACGAACATCTTGATTCTTTCTGACAAAATTGATGCATTTACAAGGAAGCTGGAACGATGGGCTGTGCGAGTTGATGGGGGCAGTGTTGAAATGTTTCCCTGAGTGGAAGAATTTATGGCGGAGAATGAATTAAGCGTCGATAACGTGAAGGTAATGATCGACTCACCTACAAGGTCTTGTGGACCACTTCAAGAAATACTTCCCAAAAGAGACAACCCCACAACAATATGACTGGATACGGCAACCATTCACTGCTACAGGGGATCACTTATCATCCGACATGGAGGATGAGCTGCTGGAGCTCTCCAGTGATCGGACTTTACAGGCAACGTTTGGCTCAGCCACACTGGATGAGTTCTGGATTTCAATTGCAAGGAATATCCACGATTATCCATGGCAGCAATGGATGTATTACTTCCTTTTGGATCAACCTATTTATGTGAAAAGACTTTTCGGCGCTGACTTATATAAAAAACAAATACCGATCAAGACTCAGGGTGGAGGATGATCTCCGAGTTGCCATCTCTGGTATCAAACCCAGGATGGAGTTACTGTGCTCAAAAAAGCAGGCCCATGTATCTCACTAATTGATGTTAGTTATTCATGATAAACTTAGGCCTGTGTAAATACTGTTTTCACTGTGGAATAGGGATATAATTAACTAATCACTGCTAGTGGAGCCCCATAGTTGGGCCTAAATATTGATCATTGTCATTAAACTTCCATGAATATTGTACTTTTATTTTAACAGTTACTAAATAAGTAATTATTTCACAAGAAATTCATACAGTTCTTCTAAAGCCAAAAAAAAAAGAAAAAAAAAATATTATCTCAGACATAATTTCCAAAATTTTCCAAAATATTGATTTTGAAACCAAAAGGGTATGAAATAGCTTTGAGTCTACTGGATGTTTGTGTGGGTATACTGTCTCATATGAGAATTATAGATCATTAGCTGATTTTAGGTTTCAGCAAATTTGTAATATCAGCACCCAAGT
>NC_089755.1:7982547-7985047 GCF_040412425.1 Macrobrachium rosenbergii
ATAATAATAATAATAATAATGGAGTTTCTCCTTCCTTCCTCCCTCTGGTTATGTTACGCCATTGCGAGTCTGGTGACAGTATTGTTCTGTCAGTGTGTTGGCTAAGGAAGCCCACGACATAGAAGATAAAGGGATAAAGGAAAAGGTTAAAGTTCAGTGTAAGATTAACAATAATCATAATGTTTCTTGGGATACAAGTGAAGAAGTAGGATGAAGTTGTGAGTGAGCAATTAAGGGGTGAAAATAAATGCACGAATCGTGGAATTCTTTAACGGAGATGTCAAAAGTTCGAGAGCAGAAGGAAGCAAGTAAAAAATGCGCCGAAGTTTCTTCGGCGCAATCGAGTTTACTGTATGAGCCTCGGCCCATGAAGCTTTCAGTCACGGCCCGGTGGTGGCCCGTCTTATAGCGCTGCCAGAAGCACGGTTCTGGCTAACTTTAACCTTTAATAAAATAAAAACTACTAAGGCTACAGGGCTGCAATTTGGTACGTTTGATGTGGAGGGTGGGTGATCAACGTACCAATTTGCAGCCCTCTAGCCTTCTCAGTAGTTTTAAGATCTAAGGGCGAACAGAAAAAGTGTGGACTGATAAACATATCGCCATATCAATAGTTTTCTTCTACAGAAAACTAAAGCTGTGGTGGCTGTATTGAAAGAATAGAGTTTACATTATATATATATATACATACATATATATATATATATATATATATATATATATATATATATATATATATATATATATATATATATATATATATATATATATATATATATATATATATATATATATATATATATATATATATATATATATATATATATATACACAGTATGTATATATATATATATATATATATATATATATATATATATATATATATATATATATATATATATATATATATATATATATATATATATATATATATATATATATATATATATTTATTCAAGTACCATTTTTATAAAGACAGACATCCCAACAGGAGAAGAGGCGTATCCAAAGCAGATGTCTGTACTGCAGATAGAGGAAGCCAGTCATGCACTGCGTGAATTTCCGATGCCGTTTTCGGCATGCAAACTGAAACCTCTGATGTACCGAAAGCACCTTTTTTTCGGGACGATGCTAAATCAAATATGAAGTTCATCGAATCTGTCTCAGCTCCAAAGTAAAAAGTCTTTTTTATTTCACAGGACAGGAGTGACTGCCATTTTCAAATTGAATTGGACTGAGGGAATGAAAAGCCCGTAATATGAAATTTCTATGACTTGCTTTTTTTTTTACTTCTTTCACAGAAAAGTTTTTCTATTTCTAATATATATGGTTACGATAATTATCAAGTATCATATCCAAAGCTCAATGCGCTTTATGACTTAGGAAAATAAATAGATTCTACAATTCATTCCACTGCAAGCAATGTTCTTCATCACTCCACGTATCCACATACAAATGAAAATTCCAAAAGCTTAAAATATTCCCATGAAATGAATTTGAAGACTTTTGTGTGTCTGTATAATCTGCAGGAAATCCAAAAATGGTTTCTGGTCGCTCGGTTCAAAATTGGTCTTTGGTCCCCGAGTGAGAAAGCGCTTCAAGAAAGAAAGGGTCTTTGGTCACCTCTGGCCTTTGGTCCCTGGAAATCCTCCACCTCAGGACATTTCTTCTTCAGCAGGAATCTTGGAAAAAGCTCCTGCCAGGTCTGAAAGGACCTGATTTGGGAAAGAGGGAGGGGGGTAGGACCTTTGACCTCACAATAGAGCAAACGAAGGACTTCCTTTCATGGAAAGATCCTGTGGCCTCTGTGACGTCTCCCATTGGTCCTGCTGCCAAAAAGGATATTGTTCCCTTTTATGGATATGGGATGAGAGAGAAGTAAGGAGAGGTGGAAAAAGGGGACTGATTTTCCGTTATAGTAAGCCAATATTAAATGACCAAATCTATGTGAATTGTACAGTGACGTTGAGGCATTGGGGAAGTTACTGCTTTCATAAAGTATTACAATTTTAAAATGAATAATATGAATATGTTTAATTAAAACGATATACACATACACAAGCACATATGCATATGTATGTATGTATGTATGTATGTATGTATATGATACATATATATATGTATATATATATGATATATATGTATGTGTGTGTGATTATAATCACTTTTGTACGTGATTCATTTATCACACATTACCACAGGTGAAAAATAAGAGACGGAGTGTGTAGGTCCTGACCAGTTTCGTGTGTGTATTATATATATATATATATATATATATATATATATATATATATATATATATATATATATATATATATATATATATATATATATACACAGTATATATATATACTAACCGCTCAACTCTCCTCGCTGCTGGGAGAAAGGGAGCTGGGGATTTGGTGCGATACATGTACACATGCGCTACAGGGGTCTAAGTGATGTCAGGCAGGGCAGCTGATCGAGGCTACAGTCTACCCTAACGCCAAATCAAAGTCCT
>NC_089755.1:7995047-8010047 GCF_040412425.1 Macrobrachium rosenbergii
AGCTTCTTTCCTCTGAGTCACAAGTAATGCCTCGGGAGTCCTTGGCGCCTTCAGTGCACCCCGAGTAATTCAAACCCAAATTCCAGCATTAGATGTGTAACGGGGTCCAAATATCGTTTCAGAAAGACGCCTGTAGCAGAATTATCCTTGGTCCGTGTTCCTGGCATTCCTAAGCTCCCCCTTCGGGAGGACTTCTACGGCAGTAATTTACCGTATTTTCAGTTAATTTTCCTTTTGACCTTGTGTGCTATCAAATATAACTATTTTTATATCCACGTGTTTCACGCACTTCCCCAGTGAAGAGCCCTCCGCTCCGTGTACTTCTTTTTTTTTGTTTGTGTTTTATATGTCCTGGGTATCTTACAAGGCCATTTTTCGAGTAAAGTAATAATTGTGGAGTCATAAGATCCACCTGCACCAGGAAACATAAAAATGGCGACCTGACCAGTGATTCTCGTAATGATTGCATCCCCCCCTCTTCCCCTTTGTTGTTTGTGTTGCAATTTGTGAAATCAGCAATTAGCTCAGCTAAGCTGGATACGAGACAGATTACGAACCTTTGAAAAGCCAGCGCAACAGGCCAAGGAAATTCTGCGTAAGTAAACTGTGTTTATTTAGCGTAGGACGCTGTAGAAAACGTGACTAGTCCTAGGAATTTTTTTATAGTAGGGCGCATGTCCGAGGAAAACGAGAGAGAATCGCCGAAAACTTAGCTTTGGAAGCCTTTGCACGCGGCTTGCATGCCATTCAATTAGGTTATACAGGTGATAAATCATTAAAGGAATAGTGCGCATATTCCTCCTGTAGAAACGAGTGATTTCGAAACCGAATCATTAGATATAGGCGCGAGACCTCGACGTCAACCACGTGTTCGAAAGTCAGATTAGCATTGCTGACGCATTTTTACCCTCTCTCTCTCTCTCGTTTTAGAAATAGGAGCGAAAGCGTATATTATACGCCCAGGACGAAAAGGGTCAACAACCGTTGTCTCAGTTCGGGAAGTCCCCGGGTGTTTACGGGTTTACGTCGTTCATTCATTTGGCGCAGACTGCCTTGACCGTCCATTCCATGGCCCAGTTAGGAAAAAACATTTGTTTGTTTGATTTGCTTCGCTCTACCAAATTGTTTTGCATTATTGGGGTCTGACATTATATGTTCTGTGTTGTTCTGTTTTTTTTTTTGTGTTTTGTTTTGTGCTTTACTACGGCTGCGTGTGTTGCCTATCTGTTGTGAATGTGGGATGGCCACCCACCTAATTGCCCTTGAGAATAACACTTCTCCCATAAGTCATTAAAACCAGCGCCCTCGCTGATCAGACGTCGTCTGTGCGGAAATTCCCGGGCGCCTATATATTCTATTCTTGTCCCCAATAAATCCGTGTCGTCGGTCCGTTGGTGAGACCAATTCATTTTCCATTCAGTCCCCAAATGAGCCCGTTTCGTCGGTAATTCGGGAGACCTAAATATATATCCCAATCTAGTCCCCAAGTAAGCCCGTTTGTCGTTACCTTGGGAGACCAATCATTGCTAAATTCATCGTCCCCAATCAGCCCGCTTCGTCGGTAAATCGGGAGACCAATCATCGCAAATTCATCGTCCCCAATCAGCCCGCTTCGTCGGCAAATCGGGAGACCAATCATTGCTAAATTCATCGTCCCCAATCAGCCCGCTTCGTCGGTAAATCGGGAGACCAATCATTGCTAAATTCATCGTCCCCAATCAGCCCGCTTCGTCGGTAAATCGGGAGACCAATCATTGCTAAATTCATCGTCCCCAATCAGCCCGCTTCGTCGGTAAATCGGGAGACCAATCATCGCAAATTCATCGTCCCCAATCAGCCCGCTTCGTCGGCAAATCGGGAGACCAATCATTGCTAAATTCATCGTCCCCAATCAGCCCGTTTCGTCGGTAAATCGGGAGACCAATCATTGCTAAATTCATCGTCCCCAATCAGCCCGCTTCGTCGGTAAACCGGGAGACCAATCATCGCTAATTCTTCGTCCCCAATCAGCCAGCTCCGTCGGTAAATCGGGAGACCAATCATCGCTAATTCATCGTCCCCAATCAGCCCGCTTCGTCGGTAAACCGGGAGACCAATCATTGCTAATTCATCGTCCCCAATCAGCCCGCTTCGTCGGTAAATCAGCCAATCATTGCTGCTCATCGTCCCCAATCAGCCTGCTTCGTCGGTAAATCGGAGACCAATCATTGCTAATTTATCGTCCCCAATCAGCCCGCTTCCGGTAAATCAGACCAATCATCGCTTCATCGTCCCCAATCAGCCCGCTTCGTCGGCAAATCGGGAGACCAATCATTGCTAAATTCATCGTCCCCAATCAGCCCGCTTCGTCGGTAAATCAGCCATCGTCCCCAATCAGCCCGCTTCGTCGGTAAATCGGGAGACCAATCATTGCTAAATTCATCGTCCCCAATCAGCCCGCTTCGTCGGTCGGTAAATCATCGCAAATTCAGACCAATCATTGTCGGCAAATCGGGAGACCAATCGTCCGCCCCCAATCAGCCCGTTTCGTCGGTAAATCGGGAGACCAATCATTGCTAAATTCATCGTCCCCAATCAGCCCGCTTCGTCGGTAAAACCGGGAGACCAATCATCGCTAATTCTTCGTCCCCAATCAGCCCCGCTCCGTCGGTAAATCGGGAGACCAATCATCGCTAATTCATCGTCCCCAATCAGCCCGCTTCGTCGGTAAACCGAGACCAATCATTGCTAATTCATCGTCCCCAATCAGCCCGCTTCGTCGGTAAATCGGGAGACCAATCATTGCTAATTCATCGTCCCCAATCAGCCTGCTTCGTCGGTAAATCGGGAGACCAATCATTGCTAATTTATCGTCCCCAATCAGCCCGTTTTGTCGGTAACTCGGAGACCAATCATTGCTAAATTCATCGTCCCCAATCAGCCCACTTCGTCGGCAAATCGGGAGACCAATCATTGCTAAATTCATCGTCCCCAATCAGCCCGCTTCGTCGGTAAATCGGGAGACCAATCATTGCTAAATTCATCGTCCCCAATCAGCCTGCTTCGTCGGTAAATCGGGAGACCAATCATCGCTAATTCATCGTCCCCAATCAGCCCGCTTCGTCGGTTCATAGGGAGACCAATCATTGCTAAATTCATCGTCCCCAATCAGCCCGCTTCGTCGGTAAACCGAGACCAATCATTGCTAATTCATCGTCCCCAATCAGCCCGCTCCGTCGGTAAATCGAGACCAATAATTGCTAACTTATCGTCCCCAATCAGCCCATTTCGTCGGTAAATCGAGACCAATCATTGCTAAATTCATCGCCCCAATCAGCCCGCTCCGGTAAATCGAGACCAATCATACGTCCTTTGAAAAAGTGTCCAAGATTCCCACAGCTCTGGGAAATTAATTTGTGCGTTACTAGCGTCCTCTCCCGCCTGCAAAATGTCGACACGGTCTCACCAGAGCGAGGATTTCAAGTTCTTCATGTCCTCAGGGAAGGAACTCGGCCTTTCAGGAGAGAACTAAGAGACTGGGTACAGGAGAGGATGGACGCCACACAGGCAGAAAGACAGGCTCAGGAGAGACGAGACGAAGCCGCACGGCAGGAACGAAGCAGAGAGACAGGAACGGGAGGCAGAGAGGCTGGCTCAGGAGAGACGGGAAGACGCAGAGAGACAAGAACGGGAGGCAGAAAGACTAGCCCAGGAGAAACGAGAAGAAGCCGAGAGGGAAGAAAGGGACAAGCAGCGTGCCCATGAACTCGCAATGCTGCAACAGAGTGGCCCTTCGCCTCCACCTGCCCCCCAGGGAATGAGTGCCTTCAGCCAGGCTATCGCCTGCATGCCAAAGTGGACGGAGGCCGAGCCCGAGGTGTGGCTCGACAGCGCCGAGACAGTGTTAAAGGCCTGCCCCCTGAGTGCCGCCAAACTCTCCTGGTGTTGGGCAAGTTCCTGGAGGGAAGGCCCTGATTGCCTACAGGGCCCTCCCCTGCCGGAGGAGCAGGAAAATTGGGAGGTCGTACGCCAGACTATTGCCAAGGCGTATGAGATAACCCCTGAACGCTGGAGGAGGCGCTGGCGCGGGCTAGTGAAGGAGGCCAATCAAACCTGGGCAGACTGGGCCTACAAGTCCGAGCGTGCCCGTGCCAAATGGTTCGAGGCCGTGGGGGTTACGACCCTCAACGATGCCATCGAACAAATACAAATAGAGAACTTCCTACTCTACACCCCGCCGGCCCTCGCCACGCACATCGCCGAGAAGGAGCCCCCCACCTTAGCTGATTGCTGCCGAATAGCGGATCTATGGGACACCCATCACCCCCAGGAGAGCTCGCTGCAGCGCAAAATTACGCCACCCGCCTACCTATCGGGTGCCCCCCGCCGAAAAATGGGCAATCACAGAAGCCCGTCGTGTGCGGGTTCTGTAAAAGATCGGGCATGCCAAGGAGCAATGCCGCAGTAAACCACCCGCGTCTCTCTCTCCCGGACAGCCCCTAATAAGTCGCCTGCGCCCTCTGCCGGGCAGTGCGAAGAGATTTCAGCCACACCTTTGCACGGCGTGCAAGGTTTATGGCCACTCTTCCTCATGGGCAAAATGCCCTAGAAATAATAAGGCAGGAACTCCCGCCGTCGCCCTGGCAGTAACGAATCCCGAGTCCTTAGGCCCTCCTGCCGAGGGTCCCATCTATGTGGCACCTCCTCGAGGTAAATACTCAGCACGCCAGGTCAAGGCATTTGACGACTCTGGCGCGCAAATTTCCCTCATAAGGAGGGACAAAGTTCCCTATGGAGCTATAATAGACCGACGCAAGCTCGTCACCATTGAGGGCATAAACGATTTTAAAATGATCCTCCCTACGGTCCAACTGAGGGTCACCCGACCCCACAGAGCCAGGACCCTTCGTCTCGCCGTAGCGAAACACATTCCAGGAGGCTATGACGTCCTCCTGGGCCAAGACTTTACGTCCCATTTCAAGCCACAACCATTCCGGGGTCCCCATTCCCCAATAAATCATCCAAATCCGAGTCCAGTGCCCGGCACGGCATCAGTGCCAGTGCCGAGGCCTCAGCCAGATCTCCCTTCAGGAGAATCTCGGCCTTCAACTCCTCTGCCAGTGCCCCTTAGGCGCACTGAGCAGTGCCAGTCTCCGTCCGTCCAGACAGACGAGACCACCACCACATCGCCACCAGCACCAGTGCCAATGTCAGTGCCTGAGCTGGTCACCTCTGCAAGCAAATCGACCCCGCCCCCTCCGGCCGTCCCCTCTCTCTCGCCGCCCGCCGCAGATTCCTCCGCGAGTCATGATTCTGCCCCACCTTCCTGGGCCGATGAACTCTGCGATCTGCGCCGGTTAATGTCCGAGATGGCGAATAAAATTCCTGGGTCAGTTGTCGCAGCAGCTGACCCAGATGGCACCCCTTGCCGCCCTTTGGCCTCGGGCCCTCCGATTCCCGGCCAAGGACAACGGTCCAAGGAGGAGAGGTTCAAGGCGGAGTTACCACGGGTGTGGGCGATCGCAGGTAGTCCACAAGGAGCCCTGAGCTCTTCTGGCCCCTGTGCAAACTTGGCATAGGGCCCCTTCTTCATCTTTGAACGTCTTGGCACCTTTCATCCAGGAGAGATGTCAAGGCCTTCCGCCATCTTCTTCCTTTCCTTTGGAATCTCTATCCCTCATCCTTCTCTATCGATCTTTCCTTCACACTTTCCTCACTTACCACCGCAAGCGGCAGTTAATATATGGGATATCATCCCCTTTGAAAATGTATAAATCATTTTATTTTGAAGCAGTAAGAGAGACAGAGTGGGAAGTGGCACGCCCTTACGCCCGTCCTTTGGCACAAGGCAGGCGTGTCAACTCTTCCTGAAGGGGTCGCGCCCTTTGGGTTTCTTTTCCCCGCCCTCGGGCTGAGAGTTAGCTCTGACCGTCGTCTGTTGGCGACGGAAGTTAGATAAAGAAGTAAATCATAAATACCTCACTCTGTTATCCTTTATTTTCTACGTATATTATTTACTTTTGCATTTAATCTTTCCTTTTTTTTTACGAATCTTGAGTCACAAGACTCCTGCCCTTACGAATTTTAACGTTGCCTTTTTAATCACCGCGGTGCGGCCCGCCCTTTAGTAGGAAGTAATATCCTTCGTTGTTGTTCTGTGTAGTTTCCTTTATTTTTTATTTACATTTCTTGTTTTGTTAATTATCCCTGTGGAGAATGTTATCCTTGTCCATTTTCCCCTTCATTTGTTTATCCTCCCATTCATAAGTCGAGTAGTCTATTTATAGCTTACACCCGAGTTGTAAGCTGCAGACGTAAAAATTTAGCGTCGTTTAAGTTGGCGAATTAAAACCCGCGAATAATCTCTCTGCCTCACAGCTGTCAAGTTCTTGTCCCTTCAGATTAGCGTTCGTGGGAAATATTAGTTATGCTCGTCGAGCTTGTGAACAATTGGAGGTCGATTGAAAAGAAGAATTGAATTCTATTATTACAATTTTGGTAAAGGGGATATTATTTAATACCTACAGTGTATTGTCACGAATGCCGCCTCTTCAAGGCACAACTAATAGCATGCCTGTAATTCCAGGATAGCATTAAGGAATCAGTGGGTTTACATTTGTTTCCTTTTAAATTCTGCCTTGTATGTTTTATTTTGTTGTTGTTATTTTGAAATTTTGAAATGTTCTTTGTTTATTTTCTTTTGAGCGCCTTATTACCCCAGTAAAGTAAATCGAATAAAGAATGGGTAGAAACAGTACTTAGGAAGTATTTGAGCAATAATTAATTTGCAAACAAGTTTACCCTTTTATTGAATATTCTAAATTGCACTCTGCTCCTAAAGTAAACCTTCAGTTTGTTATTGATTAGTGGCATCAGAGTTTTACAAATAAAGTAAAGTAAAGGTTGTAGCAAAGTAAAAGATAGAATAAAGTCGAACGTTTTCTTCGCTCATTTTTGCTTTTGTCAATATTCGCACCCGTTTATAGGTGTGAATATTATCTTGCCAGGGGAGCTGTAAAGAGTAGCGCCAAAATACGCTAGGAAACTGTTCTCCTTTCCTGCTTTAGGTTGGTTTGAACCTTTGAAGGTCGGGGTATAGGGGCTCAGAGAATATAATAGTTTGGGGACAGTAATCCGGCTTTGCACTGTTTTCTTTGGTACAGGAAAGAAAATCATTTTCTATGATATAGTCGTGTCGTCGACCTGGGTCAGACATCGCCCCCTACCCCTGTCCAGAAGCAATAAAAGGTCAGGGCCAGGACAGCTCTCTCTCACACGCGGTCGCTAGTTTAAGCCGAGCAGTCACGCCTTCTGCAGGCCTTTGCCCCTGCCCTCCTCTTCCGCTCGCCGCCACGTGGATCCCATCGCCGCCCTGTGTGCCCCGTGTTCCATTCCACGTGGCCTTAGAAGACTGCAAGGGGGATTGCAAGTCTCCCACACGCGAGCTGACATTAAACGGTGGCCTTTTCATCATCCCAAGGGCGCCCTTTTTCGCCCCAATCTACGACTTGAAGAAATACCTTGGAGAGGGAGGCTACCATTTGTCCACGCTTCCACACGTGTTTCTCGGCAGAAGACGTCGTCAACCCTACGCCCCTACAAATGTGGTAATGTACCCAAAACGAGTTGCTAGTCACGATTACTTAGCCCTTTTTGCATTTATTAATCTCTGGGCCTATAACTTTGTGTTCCCTGATATTTCTTGGTTCAAGCCAGGCCCACGTGTTCACAGCTTCTTTCCTCTGAGTCACAAGTAACGCCTCGGGAGTCCTTGGCGCCTTCAGTGCACCCCCGAGTAATTCAACCCCAAATTCCAGCATTAGATGTGTAACGTGGGTCCAAATATCGTTTCAGAAAGACGCCTGTAGCAGAATTATCCTTGGTCCGTGTTCCTGGCATTCCTAAGCTCCCCTTCGGGGAGGACTTCTACGGCAGTAATTTACCGTATTTTCAGTTAATTTTCCTTTTGACCTTGTGTGCTATCAAATATAACTATTTTTATATCCACGTGTTTCACGCACTTCCCTAGTGAAGAGCCCTCCGCTCCGTGTACTTCTTTTTTTTTGTTTGTTTTTATATGTCCTGGGTATCTTACAAGGCCACTTTCGAGTAAAGTAATAATTGTGGAGTCATAAGATCCACCTGCACCAGGAAACATATAAAATATATATATATATAAATATATATATATATATATATATATATATATATATATATATATATATATATATATGTATATATATATATATATATATATATATATATATATATATATATATATATATATATATATATATATATATATATATATATATATATATATATTATTAGTTCCTCCCATGAAGTCTCATCTAAAACCCCGTATCCACATAACAAACCTAAACCTCACTCTCCACCCCTACAGCCTCTGAGGGCGTGACTCCAGAAAGCGTATAAAGCCCCATAACTCGCCCCTTCACCTCTCAGTGAAGCCCTTGCAGTTAGGGGTGCTTATGCCAGCTGTATCACCCATAGAGAGGGGGTCACAAAACCACATGATAGCAGAAGCAGAGCTGCTGCACTTCGATGGTCTGAAGAGAAAAGGGACGAGTGACTTTTACAGACACTGAGACGAAGGTGAAAGGGCAGGGTGTGCAGGAATAGGACAGACCAAGTCAAAGACGCAGACAAGTGTTCATCTGGCTTCCCTTAGAAGAAAGGCAGACTGGTTAGTCAGTGTGGTTACCAGCCTGAAGGGGAATGATTGGGTTAGCCATTTTGACCACTGGTTGATCGTTATCCTTGGTTATATCATCCAATGAATGGAGTATTGTCTGGGGGAATAGATTCATTACTGATGGCGAGAGAACACGATAATTGGGGCAATTGAATTTCTCTCCAATTTTCGTAAGCCTATACATTTCTATATTGAATCTGATTAGCAGGTAATATATATTGAATCTGATTAGTGGTTAATATATATTGAATCTGATTAGTGAGTAATATACACTGAATCTGATTAGTGGGTAATATACATTGAATCTGATTAGTGGGTAATATATATTGAATCTGATTAGTGAGTAATATACACTGAATCTGATTAGTGGCTAATATACATTGAATCTGATTAGTGGTTAATATATATTGAATCTGATTAGTGAGTAATATACACTGAATCTGGTTAGTGGGTAATATACACTGAATCTGATTAGTGGGTAATATATATTGAACTGATCAGTGGGTAATATATATAGAATCTGATTAGTGGGTAATAGGCTATATATAGAATCTGATTAGTGGGTAATATATATTGAATCTGATTAGTGGGTAATATATATAGAGTCTGATTAGTGGGTAATATATATTGAATCTGATTAGTGGATGATATATATAGAATCTGATTAGTGTGTGATATATATTGAATCTGATTAGTGGGCAATATATATAGAATCTGATTAGTGGGTAATATGTATAGAATCTGATTAGTGGGTAATATATATTGAATCTGATTAGTGGGTAATATATATAGAATCTAATTAGTGGGTAATATATATAGAATCTGATTAGTGGGTAATGTATACTGAATCTGATTAGTGGGTAATATATATAGAATCTAATTAGTGGGTAATATATATAGAATCTGATTAGTGGGTAATGTATACTGAATCTGATTAGTGGGTAATATATATTGAATCTGATTAGTGGGTAATATATATAGAATCTAATTAGTGGGTAATATATATGGAATCTGATTAGTGGGTAATATATATTGAATCTGATTAGTGGGTAATATATATTGAATCTGATTAGTGGGTAATATATATATAGAATCAGATTAGTGGGTAATATATGTTGAATGTGATTAGTGGGTAATACATATTGAATCTGATTAGTGGGTAATATATATACAGAATCTGATTAGTGGGTAATATATATTGAATCTGATTAGTGGGTAATATATATATAGAATCTGATTAGTGGGTAATATATATTAAACTGATTAGTGGGTAGGTAATATATATTGAACTGACTAGTGGGTAATATATATTGAATCTGATCAGTGGGTAATATATATAGAATTTGATTAGTGGGTAATATATATTGAATCTGATTAGTGGGTAATATATAATGAATCTGATTAGTGGGTAATATATATAGAATCTGATTAGTGGGTAATATATATTGAATGTGATTAGTGGGTAATATATATTGAACTGAATAGTGGGTAGGTAATATATATTGAACTGACTAGTGGGTAATATATATTGAATCTAATTAGTGGGTAATATATATTGAATCTGATTAGTGGGTTATATATATTGAATCTGATTAGTGGGTAATATATATTGCATCTGATTAGTGGGTAATATATATAGAATCTAATTAGTGGGTAATATATATAGAATCTGATTAGTGGGTAATATATACTGAACTGATTAGTGGGTAACATATATTGAATCTGATTAGTGGGTAATATATATTGAATCTGATTAGTGGGTAATATATATAGAATCTAATTAGTGGGTAATATATATAGAATCTGATTAGTTGGTAATATATATTGAATATGATTAGTGGGTAATATATATTGAATCTGATTAGTCGGTAATATATATAGAATCTAATTAGTGGGTAATATATATTGAACTGATTAGTGGGTAATATACTCGTATATTGAACTGATTAGTGGGTAATATATATTGAATCTGATTAGTGGGTAATATATATTGAATCTGGTTAGTGGGTAATATATATTGAATCTGATTAGTGGGTAATATATATTGAATCTGATTAGTGGGTTTTAAGTATACCTTAGTTTTACCAGACCACTGAGCTGATTAACAGCTCTCCTAGGGCTGGCCCGAAGGATTAGACTTATTTAACGCGTCTAAGAAATATATATAGAATCTGATTAGTGGGTAATATATATTGAACTGATTAGTGGGTAATATATTATACTGAACTGACTAGTGGGTAATATATTATATTGAACTGACTAGTGGGTAATATACTATATTGAACTGACTAGTGGGTATTATATATTGAATCTGATTAGTGGGTAATATATATTGAATCTGATTAGTGGGTAATATATATTGAATCTGATTAGTGGGTAATATATATAGAATATGATTAGTGGGTAATATATATTGAATCTGATTAGTGGTTAATCTAAAAATGTAAATTTGTCAAATGTTGATGGCAATGGGTATGGCAACATAGTGTCCTTACGTTGCCCAGGCCAGAGGAAAACAAGATTAAGATAATGTGGACAGTCCACTTATTTAGATTTGACAAGCAAATCATATTCACTTCATAATTATATTGACTTCATTGTTCTGTGGCTACACTGAAGCCGTTTCAGCGTACCCAAATGTCAGGAAGTGTTCCCACCGACCTATTTCGTGCCACAGAAATGCCCTGATAAAGGCCAAAATAAAAAAAAAAAATAAAAATTCTATTTAATATGCGTTTATTACCATATATTCGACTGCTAATTATCACGGCAGTAAAGATGAACTTGGGAAAATTCTGGTCAACGCTTTTGAGCTTCGCAAGTATGATTTCACTTTGGAGAAAGAAATTTGAGGTGTGTTTGATGAGGCTTCTATTGTTTTATATATTATATATATATATTTTCGACAATAGCCTTTGATTAGGTATTCAGTTACGCTCTATAATTACAGTTATTTCGCAATATGCTGTGAAGCTTTTGCTGAATGCCATGTATATTTTTCATAATAAGTGTGTGATACAGAGGTTAGGCTATACGAAAAACTGAGAAACATATATTATCAGTGAGTAAAATACAACTTGCAAAAGCCATTTTTGATCGAATATGAACAAGGTTTCATAAGCAATCACTTTTCAAAAAATTTAATTTTCAAAATAATATAACACTTCACTCAAGGGAAAATATCCAGATACCTCGATTTTGTAATAAGAAATTTAAAATGATAGAAATTCTCAATGATCAATAACAGTTCTCATGGCATGCCAATAACTAAAATATTAATTGGAGACAATGTCCATGTTTCCATGTGAAGTAAGAAAGTGTAAAGAATACCTGGATACCTAATATGAATATCTGATAAACAGTATCTCAAAATATCTTCACAGAATTATAGCCAGAGCCAGGACTAAATAAAGATGCTAACTTAGTCACTTCGTCTCAACAAACGCTTTTACTTCCCTTCAGCATGTAAGCAAAGGAAGTGTGGAATCATTTTTGGAACTTATAAAATTTGCAGACTACCATTTTACACAGTAAGCACATTCTACCTGTATAGGTACTGATTTTTTTTTTATAAAACAGTTATTCTATTATGTATGTAAACAAAGATAATATGGAACCGATTTTCTTTTAACTCATAAAATATACAGACTGTTATTTTGAACAGGCTAGACATATACCATCTGCATAGATATTCTGTTAGTGTGAACCAAATTTCCCTCCTGCATAGAGTTTGCGAGTATGAACCAATAAAGTCCTATTTAGTCTGTAAACAGAAAGTTTGAACCATTTTTATCATACAGAGAGTAAACACTTCCCTTCTGTATTGATATTCTGGGTTTATGAGCTAAAAGGAGATCCATAAAGTACCTTACTGCTCTGTATAATATTATGTAAACAAAAGAACTTCCAAGTTATTTTAAAGATTTATAAAATACACTATGTAAACAAAATAAGTTTGGGACTATTATTAAGATTCATAAAACATACAAACTATTGTCTTTATTAACACAAAAACAAACGCTTCCTCTCTTGCAAAAGAAACCATTTTTAAGACTCTATATATATATATAATATATATAATACTATATAAAAATAATAATATATATATAAAAAAAACTATTAATTGACTCATTCCTGCCTTCCCCACCGAATGCCACCAGCTTCCACCTACAGAGTCGAAGGCAGAATGAAAGAGAGAATTAAGTTCGTGATTGACAGATGGAATGCCTTTTACTGACAATGGCGTCGCTCACAAAGGTAATATCACTTTCCACTTTTCCCCAGATCTGAATTCACGCCAGGTCTGCCTTCCTTCCTTCCTCCCTCCCTCTCTACAAAAAAAGAGGAAATAAAAAAAAGCTAGAACTGAAAAGAAAAGGCCTGTCTCCACAAAAGGTAAAACGTGTTTCAAATCCTGAACACAGTATTAACCGCAGCCTGGCTTCTGTCAGTCGAAGTTTGTTTCCGTCAAGCGATTTTGTTTCTGTTTGTGGTGCAGTTTTTTTTGTTTTGATTTATGTTGTGCCTTTACTTGTTCGTGTCTGTGTTTATTGTTTCATGTTTTTGTCATGAATGGTCAAGAAAAAAGCCAGAGAAAGTTAAAGTGAATAAAGAGCAAATCAGCAGCTTTCGACCTTCAGTGGAGGTCCTCCTCTTCAGCTGCCAAGTTCCAAAGCTCCTGTTTTTTGTTTTTATTTATTCACTTAAACTTTGTGTTTCTATGGTGGCTTTTAGAGAGAGAGAGAGAGAGAGAGAGAGAGAGAGAGAGAGAGAGAGAGAGAGAGAGAGAGAAACAAGAAAAAGTATGAAGAAAAGACCAAATTAAGAGAGAGAGAGAGAGAGAGAGAGAGAGAGAGAGAGAGAGAGAGAGAGAGAAAGAAACCCCCATAGGGAATATCACCCTCTGAGAAGCAGATAAGATGGAGGCGGCCAATAAATGGGATAACGAGGCAAATAAAAGTAAAGAGAGAGAGAGAGAGAGAGAAAGAGAGAGAGAGAGAGAGAGAGAAGAAAACCCCATAGGAATATCACCCTCTGAGAAATCAGATAAGATGGATCGGATTTATATTAAAAGGGATAACGAGGCAAATAATATTAAATGTAAAAGATTAGAGACAGAGAAGAGAGAGAGAGAGAGACAGAGATACATACACACACACATATATAAGATATATATATATATATATTAGAGAAACTATATATAAGAAATCATATATTGACACTCTGTAAAAATCATTATGGATTATGATTGATCGATTGATTTATAGTTATCAAAGCTATATATACAACATATATATTGATATATATATATTAAATAAACTAAAATAATTATATATATATTGAATATATATAGTTTATATATATATATATATATATATATATATATATATATATATATATATATATATATATATATATATATATATATATATATATATATATATATATATATATATATATATATATATATATATATATATATATATATATATATATATATATATATGTAAGTTTATATTCTAGAGTATGACTGAGACAAACTAAACCAACATTCCAGGAAGCAAAACCATAATGGTTCAGCAATATCCTGAGACGAAGACCATTTTCAAACCAGACATGGTCAGTCTTCCAGCCATAAACCATCTCCTCAGGAAAGCTGACTCCCACAATGCACCATCAGGTTCGAACGTTCATAGAAAATTCTCGTATATCTGACAAATCTATTTTGATTGCCTCTCCCATAGTGTCTATAGTTTGTGCTTCCTTTGATTCCAAAATCTCCCTCTATGCAGTTCTTGTGTTGCTTCTCATTTCTTCAATTTTGTCTGTTTTTCCAGTCATTTGTTTTTACTGCTACAGTTAATTTCTCCAACCAGATTTTTGGACATTCTCTCTTTCCGTACTTTATCATATTTTCTCTCGTACGTCTCTCCGTCTTATCATGCGTCAGATGATTAATTCGACCTTATATTTCATCCCAAAACTCCTTCATATTCTGCCAACCATTTATCAATTCATTTTCATCTGCAGAAACCATTTCTTCTTCTTGCGATTCTCTTATTGGATTCCTGCTCTCACAATTATTCTTCTCGTTCCATCGAGTCATTCTTTTCGCCATTCCTACACTTTTCCCTCTTCTTTATTATCTTCTCCATTTCTTCCGAGTTCGGGTGATCTTGCTTTTTATATATTTGATCCTTCTCGTATTTTCATTCCCCGCCTCTCGACATTCGAGAAACTTCACACTTATTCTCTCTCTCCCCTTTCCTTAAATATCTGATCGTCTTTCCACTGTATTTATCTTT
>NC_089755.1:8015047-8262547 GCF_040412425.1 Macrobrachium rosenbergii
ATTTCCACGTGAAAGCGGAGAAAACCCTCAGTTCTGAAACCATACTATGACAGATTCTCCAGAAGTTTGCGAGAGGTAGACCCTTTCCTCCTTTTATTTATCTAATTTATAATTTATCTCTGACCAGTTCAGAAATAAAAGCATCAATGATAATAATCAGTCGCTGTATAAAAGAAAATGTCCGTGGTATAAATTTTCTGGAAATATCTCTTGTGGTTTCACCTAATTCTAGTGTAATGATCATCCTCATGCTGTCCTGTATATAGGCCTATACCTTCGATAACAAATCAGTGAAAATAAATTTTAAATTTAGACTTTTCAAGTTACTGATACTGTATTTTTTTTTTTATATTATTACAGAGCTTCCAATAAAAAGAATGATAGAACAACATCTTGCGCGATAATATTACCCCTAATTCTAATACTAATGCACCAAAAATTCATGGTAAATACGATAACTTTCCAAGAGCCATACAAGTGTCAGGAGGCAGGTGGTAGGCTGGCAGGACACTGGCATTCCACTGGGTAACAGCTCAACTCATGATGAAGCCAGTCAGTCGTTCGGCGTTGCCCAGTTCTCTCTCGTCTAATTAGAGCACTAAATTTTACGTTTAAAGTGTTTATTTAAATTTCATTCCTCCGATCGTGTGTTCTGGTGCTGTTGCTGAGCACTTAAATACTATTACTGAAGTGCACAGATATTTAAAGTGTCCTTGGGAGGAAGCGTTCAAATAAGAATTCATTTACGAATCAAAATCCCGGTGGCGTCAGGCAAGGGGAGACGATGCCACACAGCAGCAGAAAGTAAGTTCTGCCATTTAAAGGTTTCAAATGACATTTCTTTAACTCTGCACCATTCTGGATTTCAGTGAGACTAACTAGGGAGGAGGCTAAGTTGAAAATAAAATGGTTCGTGCAGGAATGTTTAAAATAAATATAGACTCATATTTTACTTACATAATAACAGACTTATCGATAAGCAACAAATAACATTTAAGAATCCAAGGTAAAATTTTACTTGAAACCATTACAGTACTGTTTGAAATAAATGGTTCGTACAGGGCTATTTCAAGTAAATATAGATGTATGTTAACTTCTATACTCACAGATAATAATAAACAATAGATAACGCTGAATGATGAATTGAAGGTAAAATTCTACTTTAAACCACCACATTTTGGACATGGAAACGTTAAGTTTTCTAAGTTTTAATGTGTGCGTTGGACGTTTCTGACGTTCGTTTATTTATTTGTAATGTTTTATATAATAATAAGCACCACTCCCAAAAGCCGTGTTCAGTAAAACATAAACAAAAGACGGTAAATATCTCGGTAACGGTAAATTTGCAATAGATTTGAGCGTGAGTTTTTTACTAATGTTGAAGGAGACTTTGGATCACAGCATAAAAAACTCCAGTATCAAATAATTGTTTAAACTTAAAATAATACTGAATTTACTATACATTGTGAATAATATAAACCCAATTACCACTCTGCTTATCCCATACACACAAAAAAACACTTAAGTGTATGAGATTAACTTTCATATTTAAGTGGTTTCGTTCCAAGTGTCGAATCTGAGCGAAGGCGCTTTGACAGTCTAACAGCCTCAGAAGAAACTCAGAGGCTGAATGACAGCAGCGGTTGTTGGAGTCGTTAAATTGGAACTGCTTCTTTGCTGAGTCCTGGCCTGGGAAGTACGGTACAGTACGGTACGTTATTTATGTTTAAAGTATGGTACGAAATTTATCATGTAGGGAACTGGATTTCCGGTATTGTAGTGTACGTCATTTTTCAGGTACGGTACGGTATTTTAGTGTACGGTACGCCAGATACGGTATGGTATTTGTTAGTGTTATGGTACGAAATTTTTCAGGTACGGTACAGTGCGGTATTTCGGTTAATGTACGGTACGACATTTTTGAGGTATGGTACGGTACGGTATTTCTGCTGGTGTAAGGTACGAATTTTTTTAGGCACGGTACGGTATGGCATTTCTGCCTTAGTAAGGTACGGCATTTTTCAGATACGGTACGGTATTCGCTAGTGTACGGTACGATATTTTTAGATACGGTACAGTATGGTATTTTTCAGGTACGGTACAGTACGGTACGTTTACGGTACGACATTTCCCAGGTACGGGAAAGGATAAATAGACCTTACGGTACTTTTAACCATTGTTTCTAGTTGCCATCCGGCAAGTTTTTGCTCAATGATTGTTCTTCATCTTATTTGATTGATTATTGTTTTTGAGTGTAATGATTTGTTTTGTTCAGATAAATGGAATTTTTACGATAATTTCTAAAACTTGCTTTCCTTTGTCGGCAGTCATTCTTGTCACTTTGTTCTTATATAATTGTTGATAGTTACAGCAACCATGATATTGGAATATGTCATTCAGAATGAGTGTTCATATTTTCCCCCATAAATTGAAATTTTATATATATATATATATATATATATATATATATATATATATATATATATATATATATATATATATATATATATATATATATATATATATATATATATATATATATATATATATATATATATATATATATATATATATATATATATATATATATATACATATATATTTCATATATATATATATATATATATATATATATATATATATATATATATATATATATATATATATATATATATATATATATATATATATATATAACTATATATATATATATATATATATATATATATATATATATATATATATATATATATATATATATATTTTATATATATATAATATATACCTATATATATATTTATATATATATATATATATATATATATATATATATATATATATATATATATATATATATTAGATATATATATATATATATATATATATATATATTATATTTATATATAATATATATATATATATATATATATTTATATATATATATGGGAATTATATTCGATATATATATATTGTCATGTTTATATATATATATATAATATATACAAACAGTGATATTTTTTAATATATATATAATGATTTAAAGTCACTGTACATCGTCGTTTCTAACTAGACAGTCACATATTAATCCCATTTACATATGTAACAAATACCATTTCAAATGTATTAATTTATTTTTTTGATATATATGACGAACATCATTTGTATGGATTCTGGGTTGATGTTGAGACGTAAGATTCCGATGAAATATATATTATTTCATATAGTTACAATGTTTGCTTACTTATATATATATTTATTATTCAGCAATTACTATTTTTTTTATTATAAGTTTCCCAGTTTTCAAAATGAAAGACCTTCCTTGGTGTTATTCAAGTATCAATGGTATATACTGTATATACCTTTCAACTAAAATATCAATATTAATGTTTGTGATAATATATTACAGTGACATTAGAGTAGAGTGTTTTTGATAATGAGGAATTTAATGATGGTGAGAATCTCTCTCTCTCTCTAATCTCTATCTTATCTCTCTTCCTCTATCTTCTGGTGTCTGCATTAACTTTTGAACAAATGATTTCATTGTAATCCTTGACACTGCCTGATAGATTCATAATTCATAATTAATCATAATTAATTTGAAACCGTTCAGTATTGCATACTGATAAGTTTGAGATGTATAATTTGACTGCTGACCTATTAATATTATTTATTAAAAAGTTCCAGTCAAAATAATAAAAATAAAATAGATAAATGATTTGATGATTGATCATCATCATCATCAGATATTTTATCAATATATTTATATATAATAATAATATAATAATAATAATAATAATACAATAATAATAATAATAATAATAATAATATATCCTAAAATTACGTTTGATTTTATTTGTATATATATATTTCATATAAATAATAATATAATAATAATAATAATAATAATAATAATAATAATAATAATAATAATAATAAAATTATAGAATATATATAAAAAACTGATTTTAATTTGGGAGATGGTAAAACTATACACTTTACAAAATCTACTGGAACAGTGTGACAATTGTCCTGAAATTCAAATTTCGTACAGTCTATCAAAGCCAATTATATAATAAAATAATATTATCAATAATAGTTTTGTAAGGATATTGTTAATATTCAATATTATTGAAGATGGTAAATAAATTAACTAGAAATCTGGTCATTCTGTATACAGCTATATGAATACCATCTTCATCACATTCATTATGTCAAAGAATATATAAATATTTAGTTTTAATTAGGAAAGAGAGAGAGGGAGAGATAGGGTTGTCTTCAACATCATTAAATTCCTGTCTCAAAAACACACTCCACTTATTTTAATGAACGGTTGATATGATTATTCAAATATATATATATTTATATATATATATATATATATATATATATATATATATATATATATATATATATATATATATATATATATATATATATATATATATATATATATTATATTATATATATATTACTATGAATAATTATATATTAAATATATACAATTTGGTATTTATTGTATATGAATCAATATGTGATAAATTCATAGATATTTAGTAGAATACATATAAACACTATCCGGTAACATGGCAGAGATGGGTGGATATATTAAACAACAAACGATTGAAAACACCTGATGTTTTAATATTATATGTGGTTGATATATATTATTATATATACTTCTATTTGGTTATTGTGTCACTGTATATTTATCTTCAACTGGTCAACTAACCCGTAATATATATAGACTTCTTATTAACTGCATATATATTTAAATAATATATATATTATATATATATTATGATAATGAAATATATATATATATATATATATATATATATATATATATATATATATATATATATATATATATATATATATATATATATATATATATATATATATATATATATATATATATATATATATATATAAATATAAGTATATATATATATATATATATATATATATATATATATATATATATATATATATATATATATATATATATATATATATATATATATATATATATATATATATATATATATATATATATATATATATATATATATATATATATTTATATTATGTATATATATATATTATATATACAAAATGTATATATATATAAGTATATATATATATAAATATATGTATATATATATATATATATATATATATATATATATAATATATAATAATATAGATATAAGTAAGATAAGTATATATATATAGTAATATATATATATGTGAGTCATATATATATATATATATATATATATATATATATATATATGATATATATATATATATAATATATATAAGGTATAATATATATATGATATATATATAGGATAAATATATAATATATATATATATATATGATATATATATATATATATATATATATAATGAGTCATTAGGAAGTAGAATATATAATTCCCTGAGTCAGAGAGAGAGAGGTAGAACTTCCCTGAGTCATAGAGAGAGAGAGAGAAACCTGTCTTATAAAGTCAGAATTCTCTATATCTAGGGAATACCTACACCCAAGGTCATTATAATTGATAAGTGCTTCGTCGTCAGTGGTGGGATTCGAACCTCTGCCTGGTTTAGAAACAACAACACACAGTGACTTTAACCACTCAGTCAGTGATTTAAAGTCACTGTACATCGTTGTTTCTCAACTAGGCAGCGTTCGAATCCAGCTGATGACAGTTATGTAACAAATACCATTTCTAATTTATTTATTTATTTTGAGATAACATGACAAACATCAACGTGGATTCTGGGTTGATGTTGATGCGTCAGATCACGATGAAATAGATCATGAATTCATCCAGTTAGAAAGTTTGATTACATTCATGATTTTAAGTCGTATTCAGCAATTACTGTTACTTTTTTATTACGAAGTTTTCCAGTTCTAAAAATGAAAAACCATCCTTAGTGTTATTCACATCAATAGCATATACATCTTTCCTGCAATGTACTGCTTTGCATAATGGACACATTCATTGAGAGGGGAGTCGCAACTTTGAGGGGGTGTCTTGTCTTCAACATCATTAAATTCCTGTCTCAAAAAAAGTCGACTCCATTCTTAATGAACGTGTGCATTATGAAAGCAGAAGGTATAATATCAGGAAGTAGGTCAGAAGGTACAACTACAATGAATCAAACTATGAATAAACCCTGCAACTTTTTTTTTGAACTGGGAACTTCAGGAATTGAACAAAACAAAAAAAGTCAGTAGGAAGTGCAGAAGGTACAACCTCAGGTCAGAAGGAAGGTACAACTTCCCAGTCAGTTGGAAGTCAGAAGGTACAACTTTCCTGAGTCAGTAGGAAGTCAGAAGGTAGAACTTTCCTGAGTCAGTAGGAAGTCAGAAGGTACAACTTCCTTGAGTCAGTAGGAAGTCAGAAGGTACAAGGTAAAACTTCCCTGAGTCAGTAGGAAGTCAGAAGGTAGAACTTTCCTGAGTCAGTAGGCAGTCAGAAGGTAGAACTTCCCTGAGTCAGTAGGAAGTCAGAAGGTAGAACTTTCCTGAGTCAGTAGGCAGTCAGAAGGTAGAACTTCCCTGAGTCAGTTGGAAGTCAAAGTACAACTTCCCTGAGTCTTTTGTAGGAAGTCAGAAGGTACAACTTTCCTGAACACAGTGAAGTCAGAAGGTACAACTTCCCCGAGTCAGTAGAAAGTCAGAAGGTACAACTTTTAACTTTCCTGAGTCAGTAGAAAGTCAGAAGGAACATTCTGACAGAACTTCCTGAGTCAGTAGGAAGTCAGAAGGTACAACTTCCTGAGTCAGTTGGAAGTCAGAAGGTACAACTTCCCTGAGTCAGTAGGAAGTCAGAAGGTGCAACTTCCCAAAGTCAGTAGGAAGTCAGAAAGTGGAACTTCCTGAGTCAGAAAGCACAATGAAAACTGACCGAAAAGAGTGGAAAACGACATATTGAAAATTTTAGTGAATTAACTTGACGACTGGATTTATACAATAATACTTCAATAAGGAAAACCATTACTCTGTCATGTTTTATGACTAGACAAACCAGCAGCAAAAATGGCTGAGGTTTCTGACAAATTGGAATATTTCTATTTTAAAGTGAAACTGAATCCTTTAGCATGTCCCAAGAGTGTGTGAGAAATAGATCGCCTACAAGTTGATGACTGCTCACCCACTTCAAAGAAACTCTAAAGTTTTCAAACTCTCCCTCGTTTCAATCCGTAGAAATTCAATTTCCCTGTGCAACTGACGGGAAGATCCCAGCTATCAGTATAATTAATTGCAAAAGGAGTGAGATAGCATTCCTGGGAAACATCTGCTCTCCTTTGCAGCCTCCTAATTCTATTTCCTCTCCTTCCCTCCAGAGGACCTGACGCAATTTCACTCTTCATCTGCAAGTTTTTATGTTTTTATCTCCCCTTAGTTCCAGGGATTCCCCTCACGTGTGTATCTTCCATTAAAGCGAAAGGATATTCCCAATTAGGTGCCACTTGTTAAGGAAAAGTAAATTTTGCCCCGAAGGTTTTTGGCCTCGTTTGTTTGTTTTGGGTAACTGCTTTTGGGGGAACACTGGGTGAAGTTCTGTTTCTTCTGCTGTCAGGGATTTTCATTCACTCGAGTTGATTAGAAGTGAAGAGTTACTTGTAACTTGTTAATAATGTTCAGTGGTGACGTGGATGGGTGTTTGGAGTCGTTTTTGGAAAAAATTGTTTTGTATCAACTCCTGAAACTGCCTGGGGTAAAAATGAGATATATATAATATATACTAAAGGAAACGGTCGCTTTTGTTGAAAATTGTTGACACTCAATTTAGTATTGACTGATGGGTCTCTCCACCACCCTCTCCTTGTTACCAATTTGTTCCTCGTTCATTACTAATATTGACGAAGGACCCTCTGTTCCAGTGACATGGCATTCAAAAAGCCTTATGTGACGGATGAAGATAAATGGATACAGTCATTCTATTTCTGACATTCCACTGGCTATTATTCCTAGAGAGGTTTCAGATATAGTTGGAGCTAAATCTGTAAGTGTTGTATAGAGACGCCCCAGCCATTGTAATATATCTGTATGTTCCCTTTAACGCTTAAAATAACTGTTTGTGTATAGACTCGAGCCAAAATGGAAATAACAGTACGAGATTGGGTATATAGAACAAAAGTTATATGAACCCATATTACTGACCAGTCGTGGTTTAATGATACACAGAGACGGAATTATATAAAAAAAAAAAAATAGGCAATTTTAAAACATGGGCAAAACACAATAAATATATATATATATATATATATATATATATATATATATATATATATATATATATATATATATATATATATATATATATATATATATATATATATATATATATATATATATATATATATATCATATATTATATATATATATATATATATATATATATATATATATATATATATATATGCAGGAGAATAGTTTCAACGGGTGAAAGAATAGTTAGTTTAACATATTTCCTAATCAAAAACCAACGTGAGAAGAAATGGGAAGGATTTTGTGCAAATTATCGCCTGCTGTCGATCAGATGTCGATTGGGGAAGTTATCGTGACTGCTGGAAGAAGCAGCCAATTTCATCCTTGGCTCCAGATTATTCGTTTTTCCTTTTTTCATATGCAATTGCAGGTCGTAATTCAGGTTAATCTTTTATCATGTGAAACACATTCTCTCTCTCTCTCTCTCTCTCTCTCTCTCTCTCTCTCTCTCTCTCTCTCTCTCTCTCTGTCTGTCTTTATTAGAAAACTCACTGACTTGACACAGAGAGACCAGAGAGAGAGAGAGAGAGAGAGAGAGAAGTTGAAGAGAGAGGAAATGTCATGCACTCATGAAGTTGAGTCTTGTTATGGAACCAAAGCAATACAGAGGAATTGTTCAAAAGAGAAGGATCTCATGTTGTTGCACCAAAAAGTAATTTGTGTCAGGCCAAGTGTCATGTTGTCATGTTTGTCACACTAAGAAGGCCTATGTTGTCATGTTGTTGTCAGCCAAGAATGAATGTTGTCATGATAAGACTGGCCATGTTGTCACACCAATCATTGTCACACAGGCCAAAAAGTAATATGTTGTCAGCCAAGAAATGTCATGTTTTCACACAAGAAGGCCTATGTTGTCACACCAAGTCATGAAATGTTGTCGCACCAAGTTGTCATCTTGTCACCAATGAAATGTGAATGTTGCATATTAAGAAGGCCCATGTTGTCACACAGATGTCAAAAAGTAATGTTATCCCATGTAGTGTCATGTTGTCACACTAAGAAGGCCCATGTTGTCAGACCATGTTGTATGTTGTCACACTATCAAAGTTGATGTTGTCACACCAAGAAGTGATGTTGTCATGTTGTCATGTCACAGTTGTCAGACCATGAAATGTCATGTTGTCACACTAAGAAGGCCCATGTTGTCACACCTAAAAGTAATATGTTGTCAGCCTAAGACGTTTCATGATGCCACACTGTGAAGGCCCATGTTGTCACACCAAAAAGTAATGTTGTCAACCTATGATATTTCATGTTGTCACACTAAGAAGGCCTATGTCGCCGCACCAAAAAGCAATATGTCAGCCTATGAAAGGTCATGTTGTCACACTAAGAAGGCCCATGTTGTCACACCAAAAAGTACCCATGAAGTTTATATTGTCACACTATAAATGCCCATGTTTTCAGACCAAAAAGTATCATGTTGTTAGCCCGTGAAGTGTCATGTCACACTTTGAAGGCCCATGTTGTCACACCAAAAAGTAATATGTTGTCAGCCTATACAATGTCATGTCACACTAAGAAGGCCCATGTCACACCAACAAGTAATATGTTGTCAGTGAATGAAATGTCATGTTGTGACACTAAAAAGGCCTATGTTGTCACACCAAAAAGTAATGTCAGCCTATGAAGTGTCACGTCACACTAAGAGGGCCCATGTTGTCACAAAAAAGTAATATGTTGTCAGCCTATGAAGTGGTGTGTTTTCACACTAAGAAGGCCTATGTTATTGCACCAAAAAGTAATATGTTATCAGTGAATAAAATGTAATGTTACCATACTAAGAAGGCCCATGTTGTCACACCAAAAAGTAATTTTGCTAGCCTATGTAGTGTCATGTTGTCACACTTAAGAAGGCCCACGTTTTAACACCAAAAAGTGCTATGGTGTCAGCCTATGAACGGTCATGTTGTCACACTAAGAAGCCTCGTGTTGTAACATAAAAAAGTAATATGTTGTCAGACTATGAAATGTGATGTCACACCAAGAAGCCCATGTTGTCACACCAAAAAGCCTCAAAAAGTGTTGTCACACCAAGAAGTTCTGTTGTCACACCAAGAAGTTCATGTTGTCAGACCAAGAAGTTCTGTTCAACTTTTTTGCACTTGCAAAGAAAGTGTGTGTCAGTGAATACCATTTGCCCTGATGCTTATGAAGACATTTGTGGGAGGATGTGATTCAGAATACTACAGGATTCTGGATGGATGTTTCAAAAGCTTAATAGCTGAGGTACCAATTGTTCTTGGCCTATGATTAAACGACATAAAAATATGGTAAAATTTTACCCTATGCCTTTTTGTCATTTCGAACTGGAAAATTTCATTATCATCCCATGTTTTAATGTGTGCTTGCAACGTTCATGATGACGTTCGTTTAGTTCGTAAATGAAATTACATAACCTAACATAACCTAACCTAACCTAACCTAACCTAACCTAAACCTAACCTAACATAAGGGTACCCTGTCCTTACCCTAGTGAATATTAGTCTGAAAACATTCCATAAATTTACCTTAGTTTGAAAGAGAACTGCCAGTGGGAATAATGTCCTTTTATTTCAGTCTTTTTTTTTTTTTCCCACCCAAAAACCCCCACTTTCCCACTGTGGGCCCAGGAATTGTGGGATATGATGGTGGGTCTGCTATCTCTTTCAAAGGACGCATTTGCGAACGAATATAATTTCAGAAACGTTCAAAATAAAACTCAAAACACAGGAAAATATATTTTTCAATCCAAAATGCAATAATGGTTTAAAGTGAAATATTACCGAAAAATAATTTATACGATCAATTCGGCCTAATATTTTTATTAGGATTCTCTCTCTCTCTCTCTCTCTCTCTCTCTCTCTCTCTCTCTCTCTCTCTCTCTCTCTCTCTCTTCTAAATAACTAGCATGTGAAAAATAGCATGTGAAAAAAATTGTCATTTTCCCACAAGAAAACCCCCACTTTCTTCCAAAATGAAAATATCCATTTCAAAATAAAACTCAAAACATGAAAAAATTACAATCCATTCACATTATGGATATAAATATCGAAAATACATTTTCCGAAAAATGATCCTTTTTAGAGATTGCTTTATTCAGTTATTTTCGTTTTGTTGTCTCTCATTCTTCTCAAGTAACTAGCATTTTTCAATGTCTTTATCGAAAATACATTTTCATGTATTTTTCGTAGAGAGAGAGAGAGAGAGAGAGAGAGAGAGAAGAGAGAGATTCACAAGAGAGAGAGAAAGAGAGAGAGAGAGATAATCTAGATACGACTGCAGACGAAATCCATGGCATAAATGAATAATAATAAGAACATTTATTCCTGGTTATAACCAATCAGGTTATATATATTGTACCGTATATATATATATAATATAAATATATATCATATTAACCTGACATATATATAAAATATATATCAAATATATATATATATATATTCATTACTGAAAAAGAAGAAGCCATTTCTTATGATTGACATGAATAAATAACATAAAATAAAAAGATTTTTCATCATTCCCCTTACCTTCTGATACTGTAGACTTCCCCATTCCCTTCTTCACGTCTTCAGTGCCCTTGGGAACGCCATCATCTGAGTACCTGAGATGCCCCTTTGGGGGGCAGCCTGCCCCCTCAGCTGCTTAATGGCTGCTGTAAACTCAGGTACAGTTGTGGTATCCAGAACTGGCAAAGTCCCATTGAATTTTTATGGTTAATATCCAAAAGGTGTATTAAATGAATGAGCTGGTTCTTCTTGATGTTTCTGTCTGACAAGACACCTTCACCAAAGCCATAGTACCACAGGCTAGCCCATACCATCACCTAATCAGGTTGCTTGGAGGTATAAATCAACAGTGTACCTGGGGGCAGGGGTATCCGACCCTTCTTCTTACTGTACACATGACCGTGATCAGTTCCCAGTACTGTCAAGGTCTTCTTTGAAGGATCGCCTCGTCTCCCCTGAGGACTCTCCTTCAGTCCTACGCTTCTTCTTTGATCGGAGGATATTGAGGGACATTGCAGGTTTCTCCAAAGGAAAAGGATTCTCTTTTCAGTCCTACGCTTTCTTCTTTGATCGTAGGACATTGCAGGTTTTCTCCAAAGAACTCTCCTTCAGTCCTACGCTTCTCTTTGATCGTAGGACATTGCAGGTTTTGTCAAAAGACTCTCCTTCAGGCTTTCGATCGTAGGACATCAGAAAACAGCCATGAAAACTCTTGAAACCCAAACAATCAAACACATTCCCTCAGAGCTTGCGTTCTGTCTCTTCATTTCTGGTTCAGGGGGCTTTGGGTTTGCATATTTGCAGTCACTGTCTTGCAATAAGCTTTCGGGTTTTAAACGTTGTCGTCTTGGGTCTTCCTGGTCCCTGATATAAGGGACAAATAAAGCATGCTCCCATTCCTTACCTGGGCAATGAAGCGGTACACTGGTAGACAACAAAGATGTTTTTCCCAATTTCTCTAACTTTCTGCTCAGTCTTGGCAAGATTGATGATTGAGCTCACACCAACATAACTCGTACTTCTTCTGGGTAAGGTCTCATCGAGAGAGAGAGAGAGAGAGAGAGAGAGAGAGAGAGAGAGAATTGAGAGGAGAACAAATGTGTGCAATTGAAGGGAACAACACGAAAGGTGATTCGTTTCGGCAACACTTCACTCAGACCCACTCCGGACACGAGCTCACGAGGTACTGAAAGGGGAGGAGTGTGTGCCCTGAAGAGAAAGACTCATTCTGAGGGGTGGCAAAAATTTGGCAAGATATAAAGGCACTTGTATAATGTGCCTTTAATTTAATTAAAATATTACATAACAATAATATAAAAAATTGGTTGAATAATCACCCAACAGCAGCATATAAATGTATAAAACATTATGAAGCATTTTTACTAGTTTTATTTCCAAATTCCGTAATATTTTAGACACGATCGATTTGACATAAATATTTCCTTTGTCGTTTAATAAGTCCTTTTGAGCTGATTCCAGAAGGTTATTATGCCATTTCAGTATTGCTGCAATATCCGATCATATCCATTGACATTTTACAATCGCTTTGGACCGTTCTCTTGTTTCAGCTTGCCATTCCCCTCATCTGTCATCTGTCATTTTGATCGAATTTTAGGTATTACAGTAATATAAATATGACGGATGTATGCATACACTTCCATACACAGTGTGATAATGGATTATGTAAGCACAAGAGTTTTGAGCAGTATACACTTTATATAAACTACAGAAAACATTTAGCAAAAATAGGTTGTATGATCTGAAACTTATCAACATCTCAGTCCATCAAGATATTCATGTATGCATACTTATATTCATACAAATACAGTAATAAGTTTCAGAATTTGTTAAATGAAACCTATGTACGAATATTTAATAATAAGGAAATTTTGCTACATAAACGTCACTGAAATTTAAACCTTCAATCTCAGTTCTAGTGATTAATAGTTTTCAAACTCACAGCTTCAGAGGAAGACCGACTGATTCATTTGTACGAGTAACTGGCGGTGCAATGTTTATGGTCGTCCACGATAAAAACAGACTCCAGTTAAAAACCAGTTACAGGGTGTCATCTTAAAAAAAATGAATTCATGAACAATATACATAAATACACAATTATTATATATATAATCATATAATCGTTGATATAATCCAATTGATTACTAATTATTTTACACAACACAAAACAAGACAAATGACTGAATTTTGCTCTGCATTTCTTTCTGGAAATATGGAAATAACTGGAAAACTGAACTGGTATCTCTCTCTCTCTCTCTCTCTCTCTCTCTCTCTCTCTCTCTCTCTCTCTCTCTCAGATGTGACAATGAAGCCTTAACAATCAACAATCAATGCGAGCTTCGGAAATAAAGGTTTGAGGTTCTCAGGACGTGAAGAAGAACATTCCTTGCTCGAGAAGGTGGAGGAGGAGGATTGATATGTCCCTCAGGGTCTATATATATATATATATATTATTATATATATATTATTATTATTATTATTATTAAAATTATTATCAATTCATTAATTGTCATCCTTCGCATTTTATCTTAGATGTACTACAATCAATAATGATAATAATAATGATATCCCTACCTGAAGCACTACCCTATCATATAACAATTATATCATCAAAAACAATACCATAACTATATACTACTATTACAGTAGTAATAATAGTAATGTCATCACCAAAAAGCATACCATGCAAAAAACTATAATAATAATAATAATAATAATAATAATAATAATAATAATAATAATAATACCCTAACATCAATCCTCACCTGACCTTCTCGAGCAAGACGAACATATTCCACTTGGGTGGCCGCGTCCTACTGTGCATTTCAGGGCCGTGTCTAATTGATTTTCGTCGATAAAATCTTACCAAAGCATCGGATATGGATCGTATTTTGGAAATAGCTATTTGAAGACACAGCCTAATCGGCAAAAATATGCAGTGATGTCTAATGTTGATAATTAAGGCACTTATCAGAGTAAATCAAGGAAATTTAAAGGGAAACTTAGCTAAATATAGCAGGCTCGTAGAGAGAGGCTAGTAAAACGTCATTGACGTACTTTACTAGACACCCCGCCCATAATACTTTGTGAGTCTCTCTCTCTCTCTCTCTCTCTCTCTCTCTCTCTCTCTCTCTCTCTCTCTCTCTCTTTTCGATGAGTCATGTCTCTAAGTAGAGTACAATAAGGGAATGGGCATCAAATGAGAATATTAATTATTGAATACAGCTCCGTGGCGCAATTCACGTTTCCTTTAACTTGAAATATGCACCAAGTCTGACAGTAACACTTTCTGTGAAAACAACCATCGTTACCCTGGAGTTTCTGTTGCTTCATATTGTCTCCTCAAAACCGGTTCACGTGTACCTACCTCCCTGCTCAGTCCTGCTAAATGAATGTAACATAACGCAAGTGTTCAAACCTTAACTTCCTTGGTGCGTGATCAGTCCAGTAATAAATCCACAGTGCTTGGTATAGCACACTCCCCCCCCCTCATTATTTTATTTTATTTGTGTGCCTCTGTGTCAGTTTTGTTGCTTCTTTACGCTTGATTCATTTACTTGAAACTGACACTAATGTTTGTTGTAGGGTTGTTGAGTGGTTATCAGTGAGTCTATGTATTCCCGGTTTTATCTATTTATTTATTCTTTTATGGATTTGAAGTTACTCATTCGTTAAATTTTCAGTTATTTTGATTATTTCATTTACATCGTTTATTATATATATATATATATATATATATATATATATATATATATATATATATATATATATATATATATATATATATATATATATGTCATAACTACATTGTAGTGCTGAATGATACTCATAACTCACAGTCCAAGCGCTTGGGCTATGCCCTAAATTTTTTAATCCACTAATCCATTTATAGTATACTATCTTACAATTTCGATAATTATCGCATATCCTACTCAAGGTATTGCTTATTGTACAAGAGGATCAAATATTTGTGTTTCTGCGATCATTATCGTACTACTGGGAACCCTGCTATCACGTCTGATGTCGCAGTTTACGTCACAACTAGCCTCTCTCTGGGTGCTTACTAAATTTAGCTAAGTTTCCTTTCATATTTCCTTGATTTACTCTGATAAGTGTCTTAATTACCCACATTAGACATCACTGCATTACAGCCGATTAGGCTGTGTCTTCAAATAGCTATTTCCAAAATACGATCCATATCCGATGCTTTGGGAAGATTTTATCGACGAAAATCAATTAGACACGGCCCTGAAATGCACAGTAGGAACCTCAAATCTCTTTATTTCCGAATGACGCTCGCATTGTTGAGAAGCTAATTGCCGGCTTTCTGTCACACCTGGAGAGAGAGAGAGAGAGAGAGAGAGAGAGAGAGAGAGAGAGAGAGAGAGAGAGAAGAGATCAGTTTAATACCACAGTTATTTTCATATTTCCAGAAAGAAATGTAGTGGAATATTCAGCCATTTGTCTTGTTTCGTGGTTATGTGTAAAATAAATAGTAATCAATTGGATTATATCAACGATTATATGATTATATAATAATTGTGTATTTATGTATAATGTTCATACAATTTGTATGTTTCTTCTTCGCCCTCTGTATTTGCATATGGATCCCCACTGTAACGATGTTGAATTATTTTGTGAGAGAGAGAGAGAGAGAGAGAGAGAGAGAGAGAGAGAGAGAGAGAGAGAGAGACCAACATGCCCTAAGAGCCTGTTGGGAAGTTCTGGCGAGTCATAACACCTCCCGAAGTAAATGAATCCTTCGAAATGTCTCCTCATTCCTCCGAAGTCTCCTCAAGGGGAGGAACGTTGCTTAGACGGGAAGGAGGAGGAGGATTCCCTCCCTCAGGGTATGGGTGTCTTGGGCGTAGGATGGATCCTTTAACAAAACAAGGCATTATTAGCAATCCTTTGCATTTTGTCGCCTGGGAAAGTAAGTTTAAAATAGGTTATCTGGTTGACCTGGATTAGGCCTAGTCGATGTTACGTTGCAATTCAGGCTTTTACGAATGATTTCTCTCTCTCTCTCTCTCTCTCTCTCTCTCTCTCTCTCTCTCTCTCTCTCTCTCTCTCTCTGGCCTACCGATGGTTACGAATGACAGAAAAGACTGAGTGAAATTAGCGCTGGAAAATGTATTTTCGACATTTTGTAATTTTCCTGTATTAGGGAATATGAGTGACACCTTTATTTGGGAAGGATGGAATTTTTCTTATGTGCCAGTTATAATTGGGTATAGGAATGAGAGAGAGAGAGAGAGAGAGAGAGAGAGAGAGAGAGAGAGATTGATTTTGTAAGCAAACATACGAACTATTTTTCTTATTGTTGTTTATTCGTAAACCATGAATAACTTGCAATGGAACTTATTGGTGTGACAACATCGGCATTCATAGTGTGACAACATGAGACTTCATGGTCTGACGACATAAACTTCATAAAGTGACAACATGACACTTCACGAGTCGGACAACATAAAACTTCATAAAGTGACAACATGACACTTCACGGCCTAACGTGATACTTTTTGGTGGGACAACCTAGGTTTTCACTGTGACAACATGAAACCTCATGGACTGACAACATTATACTTTTTGGTATGACAACATGGGTTTTTATCCTGTGACAACATGAAACTTCTTGGTGTGACAACATGACTTTGATAGTGTGACAACATGACACTTTGTGGTCTGACAACATGAAACTTCTTGGTGTGACAACATCGGCCTTGATAGTGTGACAACATGACACTTTGTGGTCTGACAACATGAAAACTTCATGGTGACAACATTGGCATTGGTGACAACATCGGTCTTCATAGTCTGACAACATGACAATTTGTGGTCTGACAACATGAAAATTCATGGTGACAACATTGGCCTTGATAGTGTGACAACATGACACTTTGTGGTCTGACAACATGAAAATTCTTGGTGTGACAACATGAAAATTTGATAGTGTGACAACATGACACTTTGGGTCTGACAACATGAAACTTCATGCACTGACAACATGGGCCTTGATAGTCTGACAACATGACACTTTGTGGTCTGACAACATGAAACTTCTTGGTGTGACAACATGGGCCTTGATAGTGTGACAACATGACACTTTGTGGTCTGACAACATGAAACTTCATGATGACAACATTGGCCTTGATAGTGTGACAACATGACACTTTGTGGTCTGACAACATGAAACTTCTTGGTGTGACAACATTGGCCTTGATAGTCTGACAACACTTCATGGTGACACAACATGACTTTTGTGGTCTGACAACATGAAACTTCATGGTGTGACAACATGGGCCTTGATAGTCTGAACAACATTTTGTGGTCTGACAACATGAAACTTCAACAGTGACAACATGGGCCTTGATAGTGTGACAACAAACACTTCATGGTCTGACAACATGAAACTTCTTGGTGTGACAACATTGGCCTTCATAGTGTGACAACATGACACTTTGTGGTCTGACAACATGAAAAAATCTTGATGTGTGACAACATGGCCTTTGATAGTGTGACAACATGACACTTTGTGGTCTGACAACATGAAACTTCTTGGTGTGACAACATTGGCCTTGATAGTGTGACAACCTTCATGGCCTGACAACATCATTCATGGTCTGACAACATGAAAATTTTGGTCTGACAACATGAAACTTCTTGGTGACAACATCGGCCTTGATAGTGTGACAACATGACACTTTGTGGTCTGACAACATGAAACTTCTTGGTGTGACAACATTGGCCTTGATAGTGTGACAACGTGACACTTCATGGTCTGACAACATGAAAATTCTTGGTGTGACAACATTTGCCTTGACAGTGTGACAACATGACACTTTGTGGTCTGACAACATGAAACTTCTTGGTGACAACATTGGTCTTGATAGTGTGACAACATGACAATTTGTGGTCTGACAACATGAAACTTCTTGGTGTGACAACATTGGTCTTGATAGTGTGACAACATGGCAATTCAAAACTTGGTTTGACAACATGAAAATTCTTTGGTGTGATCAACATCACCTTGAGAGTGAAACAACATGACAGTTCATTTTGACAACATCGGCTCTTGGAGCAATATTCACATACGAGATCCTCCTCTCTTGAATAATTTCCTCTTTATAGCATTGGTTCAATTCACGTTAAGACAACTTCATGAACTTGAAGCTTCCAGCTTTCTCTCTCTCTCTCTCTCTCTCTCTCTCTCTCTCTCTCTCTCTCTCTCTCTCTCTCTCTCTCTCTCGTGGGAACTGAGTCAGGAATGTTGTCAGTGGTAATGGAGGGTGTCACCTCGGAGCTTCTGCTCAGATGTTGAGGCAATTTCGTGTCAAGTCAGTCGAGTGGATTCCGTTTCAAACCGATTTTCTCAGCCGTTTTCTTATAAAACAGACACTTAAATGAGAGAGAGAGAGAGAGAGAGAGAGAGAGAGAGAGAGAGAGAGAGAGAGAGAGAGAGAGAGAGAGAGAATTAAGGTTAATCTGATATTAAGATAGGCAAATAGAGGAAATTTCAGGCTCACTTCTGTTTTGTATTTAATGGAGGTTGACTCGGGACTGCCACACGCTTTTATCTGAGCTTTCAGAATTGTTGTGCAGTTTTGTGTAAATGTAAATCCTTTTTATTTGTCTTTTATTTACTTTTGCTTGTTTCATTTTCTATAGCCCCATTGGTGTATTTACCAATATTTTCTTTATATTTTGTTTTTAAAGTTTGTTCCATTCTGAAGTTTGCACATGACAATATTTTTAAAATAATAATTATGGACTGATGACAGACATCTACAAAGTAAACAAATAACACCACTGAAAACTTTCTAAATGAAAAACTTACAGAAAAAGAGTGAAATTGCGTCAGGCCCTGTGGAGGAAGGAGGGAGATGAAACGGAATTAGGAGGTTGCACTTGAGAGCAGATGTTTTTCAGGAACGCTATCTCACTCCTTTTGTCGTTAATTAGAGAGAAAGCGGAATTCTTTCACGTCAGTTACACCGGGAAATCGAATTTTTACAGTTGAAACGAAGAAGAATTGAAACGAAGACGAATTTGAAAACTTTAGATATTCTTGAAAACTTTGGAGATTCTTTGAGGTGGGAGACCAGTCATTAACTTGTAAACGATCTGTTTCTACCACACACTCACTGATTTGCTTTTGGATTCAGTTTCACCTTTAATAAGAAAGTTCGAAGTCGTCAGAAACCGTAGCCCATTTTGTTGCAGATTTTTCTAAAACTCAAAAAAAAAAAAGACCAGAGAATTTTTTCTTCTTATTGAAGTATTTGGTATAAGTTCATTAAATATGTAAAATTATTCTAATTTTACATTTTTAGACGTGTTTATGGGCTAATTCCTCGAGAACTCACTCGAAATTCTGCCTCCTGATGTCATTCATTTTCCTCACATATCAACCTCTTGCCTCACCTGGCTGCTTTTTTAAGTTTCTCTCCTGACTCGCCCTGTTTGGGAATCAGACGCTGGTCTGTTTAGTTGTGAGGTGAACACATTCTAAGCACTCACACTATTGATACAGAGAGAGAGAGAGAGAGAGAGAGAGAGAGAGAGAGAGAGAGAGAGAGAGAGAGAGAGAAGCTAAACAATGCCATTTAAGTTTTATAACCTGTGATGGAATGCTAAAATAGCTCAAAGGACATCGTTTAAATAATATCCTATAAATCTTTGATATACAGTAGGTAGGAATTACAATGCTTATAGCTCAAATATTTTACAATAATGATGATGTATAAAAAGGCAAATTCTATCATATAACTTCCTTGTTAAAGACTAAATCACTGAAGCATTGCTCCCCCCAAGTCATTCCTTGATCATTTCATAACAAAGACCCAAAGGCAGCTCTCGACTGAATCAGAACTTGTCCTCAGGACAAAGCAAAGCCAGTCAGTCAGGCAAGGCCAGAGACGCAGCTGTGGGTGAGAGACCTCCTCCTCCTCCTCCTCCTCCTCAGCTGCTGCTTATATCTCACATTCCTCTGCTGTTTATCAATCATTCCTCCTGCTGTGCCTCCTCAGGACCCACCAAGGAATCTAATATGGGAATAGCGACTGCCTTCGTTTATGGTGTTCTGGTGGCGTTTCCTGCAAATCCTGAATGTTGACAAGGAATCAGATTGGAATGCTCGGAGGGTGATGGAACGTTTATGCTGGCAGATGTTATCTCATGCTGACTAAGGAATGGAATGGAATGGAATATGAAATTTAGGCTTGAAGCCAAGCACTGGAATCCGAGGGATTATTCAGCGCTATGCTGACTAAAGTGAATTTGTTATTCAAGAAGGGATAGGTCGGAAATTAACACAGGTCAGGACCCAACCCCAAATTCTAATTGGTCATCACTCGTCTTTCTGTCCTTTTTTGTATAAATAAAGCCATTTATGTCATTCTGTTAAGTCCTCCAATTACTCTGTGCTAATACATCATCAATCCTTCACTTTTCAAGACCATTAATTGTTTCTTGAGTATAATCATCATATTCTATAAATGTCACGCTTTTCCAGTTATCAAACTTCTATACAAATATAATTCCACAAGATTACTAACAATCACTTTTTCTCGAGGAATTCTGTAATTGTCAGTTAAGCCTTTTTTTTAAGTTTTAGTTACTTTTCCATTAACATCACCCAGTGCAATCACCCTTTTCTCGGCTTCCAGCCTCAGTCAGACGTAGAATCAGACTTAACCAGAAACATTGTTTCACTTTTATATATTTATTTATTTATTTTTATTTTATTTTAATTCATTTTCTTCTATATAAAGCAAATCTATACAAAACAAGACTTGATTTCAAGGAACGAAGGAAGATATTATTCCACTGAAGTCAACACGACCATAAAATCAGCGCCATCTTATCTGGCGTCGCAATTTCCATATCTGAAGGGAATTCTTTCCCCGTTGCTTTCCGCTGCAAACTTCGTTAGAAATCCCTTCCTCGTCAGGAACTCGCTTCTTGCTTTGATGTCCCCAAAAATCAATACTTTTTTTTTACTGAATAAAGATTAGCCTGACTTGAAGGTTACTTTGTCTTCAGGATAAGTTAGAAAGGTTTTTCCTTCGTACTGTGTTGCAAGATTAGGAGATCTTTCCTATTTCGAGATTGGATTTTGTCTTCCTAACTCTCTCTCTCTCTCTCTCTCTCTCTCTCTCTCTCTCTCTCTCTCTGTTGATAAAAACAATTGACAGAAGTGAAACTTATAATTCTAACTGTATCTGAGAGAGAGAGAGAGAGAGAGAGAGAGAGAGAGAGAGAGAGAGAGAGAGAGAGAGAGAGAGAGAGAATTTGAGAATCTATCAATACAGTACGAAGGAAAAATTTTTATAACTTATCCTTGAAGACGAAATATAAGAAGTGAAGCTAATCTTCATTCATTAAAAAAAAAAAACTTTTGATTTTTGGGAACATCAAAGCAAGAAGCGAATTCCTGACGAGGGAGGAATTCCTAACGAAGTCTACAGCGGAGAGCAAAAGGAAAGAATTCCCTCAGATATGGAAATTGCGACGCCAGATAAGATGGCGTTGATTTCCTGGTCGTGTGGACTTCAGTGGAATAATAATGATCATCTCCTTCGTTCGTCCATCGAGAGAAGGTGACTGAAATCGAGTCTTGTTTTCTGTGGAGTCTCTTCCATTTGTGTTCCAGAGATCGTCGAGTTTTAACGTTTTAATTTCAACTATTGCAATTCTCAGGGAGTGTAACGCTTTTTTAATAACCTATTGTTCACATAAATACAGTGGAGTTTGTATATTAGTCTGTTAGCATTATAGTGTAATGTGAATCTCTCTCTCTCTCTCTCTCTCTCTCTCTCTCTCTCTAATCTCTCTTTTCTGTTGGTTTCAATTATATACATACACACACACACATATATATACATAAATGCATATATATATATATATATATATATATATATATATATATATATATATATATATATATATATATATATATATATATATATATATATATAAAATATATATTGTGTGTGTGTGTGTATGTGTATACATATTTATATTTATATATTCTAATTGTAATACATTCTCACGCAAACGCGCTCCCCACACATACACAAACATATATATATATATATATATATATATATATATATATATATATATATATATATATATATATATATATATATATATATATATATATATATATATATATATATATATATATATATATATAAAATAGAATGAAAGAGGTATTGGAAAATGTCCTCGACATTCAGGTAGCGGGAGGTTACGTCCAACACTGAGTAACTTACTCCACGTAAGGGTGATGACGTGCTACTGATGAGTCTTTCGGGCTTTTGTGCAAGTGCATTGAAGCAGTGAGTGCTGTGGAATTTGCTTCACAAAAGGCTCTTCTACGATGCAGCAGTCTAATTGTAATACATATATTTCCTTTGTAATAAATTCAATGAGTGCTTTCGCTCATTAACAAGAGCCCTAAATGACGTTCCAGCAAATACATCAGCCATTATTTCTCCAACTTTAGGAACACCAATAACTCTCTCTCTCTCTCTCTCTCTCTCTCTCTCTCTCTCTCTCTCTCTCTCTCTCTCTCTCTGTAATTCCATAGGAAGAGAGGAAGAATGCTAATTAGACATTTCCAGTAGAAAGAACCCTTTTCCTGTAATTGGCTTCAAAATTGTTTAAAGGGGAGACATTTCATCAGCACTCATTAGGACTCTGGAATGAGGCTGTTGATGATATCTCACCTGTGTTCCCCACCCCCCCCACCTCTCACGAGTTCTCGAGATTACTGAAAGTGGAAGAAGGTTCTGCCTCAGTTATGTCCATGGATGTGGTCGTGGTCATGGCTTTTCCGATTTCCAGCCTTCCAGTTTGGCTGGAAATCAAATCTTCAGCTACAAGTCTCGATAAGTCTGAGAGCCAGTATGGCTTCCAAAATTGATTTAGGAAGAGGAAGGAGCTGCTGTGAAAAAGCTCCGAGACACACACACTCTCTCTCTCTCTCTCTCTCTCTCTCTCTCTCTCTCTCTCTCTCTCTCTCTCTCTCTCTCTCTTTTTATGAAATATCTGTGTCTACAAAGTGTCTCTCTCTCTCTCTCTCTCTCTCTCTCTCTCTCTCTCTCTCTCTCTCTCTCTCTCTCTCTCATGACTTCAGTAACTGCAGCGCATGCAACCAGTGTTTACACGTTAATTGGAAACTCTTAACTTTAGAAAGATCGTATTGAAAATTGTCTACGTTCAGTATTTATATCAAAACATATATTAAGCATTCGTCAAAGCAGTCTTTTACAACACTTAATCAACAAACAGACAAGATAAAATTAATTTCGTGACAGTCAGCAGGGAGATTTTAAAAAAGTTAAATTTTTTATTGACTATGAAAATTTTGTAGTTCGTTTTCCAACTCAAAATATTATTAGTTTTCAAATAGACAATGCAAAGAGAGAGAGAGAGAGAGAGAGAGAGAGAGAGAGAGAGAGAGAGAGAGACTCAGGAAAAAGACCATTTCCAATTTGTTTACTCCGGCACCCTGCAGCCTTCTCCCACTAATTGGAAAACCTAATATTGGACAGTCTGCCTAAAACGTAAAAATTTTATGTAATTTTAGGTTTAAGAGGAAAAGTGAGGTTGTCTTAGCTCATTTTTATTTATTTATTTTTTGCGGTCGTTACTTATTACTTGGGAAACACAATTTATGACAGTTGTTTATTATGCATTGGAGTATATGCCACAGATCTGTCATTATTCGCTTCTGAAACTTGACTTTCTGAGAAACTGCGGTTTTACCGCCTGTTGAGAGAATAGGTTGAGTATGGTTCTATTTCTTTCTCTATAATGAAAGCGACATCGTCTATTTATTCATCTAATTTATATGTGTGTGTATATATACGATTATATATATAATGTATATGTTGTATATATATATATATATATATATATATATATATATATATATATATATATATATATATATATATATATATATATATATATATATATATATATATATATATATATATATATATATATATATATATATATATATATATATATATATATATATATATATATGAAGGCAGGGGAAGCACACAAACAGGTCAAGAAAGTCATATTTATTCAGTTGCAACGTTTCGAGGCCAACCAGCAGGCATCATTTTCAAGCTACAAGTAATAATACCTAATTAGTACAATAAAATTAAGTGACAGATATTAAAATACACAATATAAGTTACAGTAAAACAACCACAGTTAAAAATATGAATAGGGACCAACCGCTGAGTGTGGAGGCAGAGGAAGGACTGACCAAAAACGTAAACAGTTCACGAGAGATAAAGAGGTGTAGACGTGGCATGGGTGTTCAGTGAGGGGACCAGTTTTTTAATAAACAATGATTCATTAATTGTTAAAAGTTTATGATTAGAGGCTCTGCCCAAAACCTTAAAGTCTTTCTACTGAATAGAATATTTACATTTATCGACATGACCCCTTATGTTGGAAATTAGTCTATGAAGCAGAGCACTGGGGTCCTTTCAGCCTTTCAGAGCTCAAGATAAGTTAAAACAAGGAGTTTGGGTGGTTGGACTGCCAGGTGCCAATACACTCCTCATGCTTCGTGGTTAACCTTCAAGCAAATGAGAACAACTGTAACTTAATATGGTATGGGGAAGGTTTGTGATAAAGATAAGTCTGTCATTTGTAATCATTCAAAATAGGCAGTCACCTGAATGGGGTTCGTACATTGTCCACTTTGACAAAAAAAAAAAAAAATATATATATATATATATATATATATATATATATATATATATATATATATATATATATATATATATATATATATATATATATATATTTTTTTTATCACACCGTGATTTATGTACGATCATGAAGCTACAAATATCGCTTAATATCAAATCCACGCTACCTCGGGAATATCCCCGATGGGGAATTATCACCGAAGGGGAATTTATAAGTGATAAATGGACGGGCACTGCCGAGTCTCGATCCCACGACACAGACGCGCATCCAGCGAATCCAGTCGACGCTACCACTGAGCTATCGTACATAAATCACGGTGTGATAAAAAGACATAAAAAGAGCTGCGTGTTCCAAACGTACCAAAGAACTATCATGGTCGAGGTGGGTTAATACCGAGGCTAAGTACAATTTCCCCGCTCTCGACGGGTAAATAAAGTACACCAGACTCGGCGTTAACTTATACCTCTCTTGATAGCTCAGTGGTAGCGTCGACTGGATTCGCTGGATGCGCGTCTGTGTCGTGGGATCGAGACTCGGCAGTGCCCGTCCATTTATCACTTATAAATTCCCCTTCGGTGATAAAATGTCCCATCGGGGATATTCCCAGAGGTAGCGTGGATTTGATATTAAGCGATATTTGTAGATTTATGATCATATATATATATATATATATATATATATATATATATATATATATATATATATATATATATATATATATATATATATATATATATAATATATATATAATACACAATAGTTAATGTACTTGTTTTCCCACCAAATTACCATTTCTTACAAAATTGCTTTAGGGCAAGATAATTGTAATATAATGTAAATTATCAGTGTTATGCATGATTGGAGGTGCAAAGTACTATGTTATTATAATCAGTTTGAAGAAAACAATCCACTTTAGTCCCAAAAAATGGTAAGGCTGTAGACATGGTCATTTTGCATAATCAGCCTTTATTGAAACATTGCCGTACTACAAAATTGTGCAATAAAAAAAAGATATTACAATCATATTTCTGATCCAAAACACTAGATAGTAACATTATTGATGGAAAAATATATTTCCTCCTTTCCAAAATATCCAAGGCTCTGTAGTTTAAATTTTACTCAAAATCTTGGCTGCTTGGAAAGTTGTTTTATTATATGCAAATTGCATATGATATTGCAATATAATGAGATTTTACAACCATATATCTGATTAGAGACCCAGAACATTAGCTTATAACAAGTTTGAATGAAAAATATAATATGACCTTACAATAAATATCCAGGCTAAAGTTTTTGATTTTCCCCAAAACCTGGGTTGCTTGGAGTGATGCTTATCATATGCAAATTGCAATAGGTAAACCTGGAGGCATCTCAGGCAAGCTCAAGATGCTGATAAGATCATCTCCCAGGAATTCCGTGTTTAGTGAAACCGTTCCTCTGAGCTCAAACTCTTTCTGCGATTTTATTTATGTGGTTTTCATTGGTGAAATATATTGCTTAATTTACCGTGAATCTTGTGATTTTTTTATATGTTGAGTAATTTCAATTTTATTTTAATGCATAGCTTAATTTTATGACATTGATTTATATGTATATGTATATATATATAGTATATATATATATACTGTATACATAATATACATATACATTAATACATTCATACATATGTATATATACATCATATATATATGTATATATGAATGTGTTTATATGTATGTATAAACGTTAACAGCTTTTATAAAGATATCTAATTATATTTCAGTTCGTGTATCTTATTTCTGGTAAACGGACACTGTCCTACCTTATCAACACAACTCTTACATACACAAGAAAACAAAACTCAGCTTCTATACTTATTTGCACATCAGCATCGAAACGACAAAGTTATTTCCCCTGAGAGAATAAAAACAAAAAGAAAGTTTGCAGAACTGAATCATTCCCCCAGGGCAGTCAGTCTCTCGGCCATCAATCAAAGGGATGACAGGTCATTTGAATATCAAGTCCGGAAGACTGAGCGATATTTACTGAGCCTCCTCAGCTGTTTCGGAGGAAGAACTCCTGTAGCAGAGTGACTAAACTTTCAAATGAAATAATGACTGGAGGGAAATAAGTCTTAGAGGAATAAGAGTTAGGCTAAAAATGTCTTTTGTGGGAGTTCGTAGGAGATTAGGTCAAATTAACCTTACGATTTTCCGTAAAAAGTGATGAGACAGAGTTTGTTTAGTCAGAAAAAAAAAAACATTTAAAAAGGAAGTGAAATGGTAATTCTGGATTCCTTAAAACTGATCGATATCTGAACCATAATCTGAGAATTCTCTCTCTCTCTCTCTCTCTCTCTCTCTCTCTCTCTCTCTCTCTCTCTCTCTCTCTCTGTTGCTTTGCTCAGGAATATGGAAATGACTTAATTCTTCTTCTCACATTCTGGGATGTGTGTCTGAGAGAGAGAGAGAGAGAGAGAGAGAGAGAGAGAGAGAGAGAGAGAGAGAGAGAGAGAAGACAAAAATTGCAATGGAGATACAATGACGAACGATTATAACAATAATCTAACTGTATTACATTATTTATTATTAGTTTTTATTATTTATAATATGATTAATAATCTTGTTCTTTTTTCTTTTGCATTTTCAGGTGAGTGTTAATACAATATCATTTTCGTATTGAAGAGAAGCAAACTTTCTTAAAGGTACTTCATTTCTCATATTAGTTTGTTTTGTCGGTAGTTTATTTTCAATAATTTTGTTCACTGTTTATTGTCCTTTATTCTTTAACTTCTCACAATTATCTCAGGATTTCCGTATGTTGTGGTTTTGTTTCCTGTTGTTGATTGCTTGTGTATTTTTATTTTCAATGTTGTCATTTTTATCATTACTGTTATCAACATTATTATTATTATCATTATAATTATGAAATATCGTATTAGATTTTGTTTCTATATTGATTTTTCTATATCGATTTTACTGCAGACCATTATAAACATGTTGATATCCATTAAACAAATATTCATGAAGGACAAAAGGAAAACATTTTATTCGTTATTGAGCCATTCATTTTCCATATTTTTTCACTCGTCTTCACTCTCATCATTCACTAGTGGCATAAATATTTTCTTAAACAATTGATTTCTTGTACTTCATAGGAAGTTCTGTGCGGGTTTGAATCAGTCATCAGAAATATTAGATTTTCACCAGTGTTCATTTTCATGACATTATCACGTTTCCTTCAAGATTAGTTTTTTCTTTGTCAAGATAATCCATAAAACATGTTTTACATTTTCATCGGTTTTTATTTTCATGACATTATTACGCATCATAAAAATGTAATATTTTTTTATCTGGTAAGATAATCCAAAAAGTATGTTTAAAATTCATTCAGAGTTTGAAAATCCATATCTCATTTAAATATGAGAATTCTCCTTCCTCCATTTACAAGAGAAGCAAAAAATATACTTGTAATCTAAGGTTCCTGATGTGAGCTCTAGAATAGTGAACGTATTTCCTTTGAAAATGAAACGGTGCTTTTTGAAGTTTGAAAATCTTATGAGCGCCCTTCGCCGAAGCTCCTTTTTGATGTAAATGACCCTTGTCGCTCGGTTATCGTACTGTATATACTGTGTATGTGTATATATATATATATATATATATATATATATATATATATATATTATATATATATATATATATATATATATATAATATTAATTCACTCTACCGGAAATAATATATTTTCATATATACAAAAAGAATTTTTTAGTTGATAATAAGTCCACCGTCCCGTTCAACTCAGAAATCAGACCAGCGACGGACGAGGAATCAGGACTAGTGTGACGCACTAACTTGTCAGCCACAAGAGAGGTATAAGAATAACATCTCCCATCAACTCACCCGTTGAACTCAAATGTTTTGCGTTTGGAGACATATCCACCACCTCTGCCATGTTGACCGTCAACATGGCAGAGGTGGGTGGATATCGTCTTCAAAACGCAAAACACCTAAGTTCCCACGGGTGAGTTGATGGGAGATGTTATTCACTTATACCTCTCTTGTGGCCGACTTTGTTAGTGCGTCACTGTAGTCCTGATTCCTCGTCCGTCGCTGGTCTCGACCAATACGGGACGGTGGACTTATTATCAACTAAAAATTCCCCTTCGGTAACATATATATAAAATATATTATTTCCGATATAATTGATATATACGTTTGTAGCTTTCTGATTGTATATGAATCACGGTGATGTGATAAATAGTCATATATATATATATATATATATATATATATATATATATATATATATATATATATATATATATATATATGTCAACATTACCACAGGTGAAAAATAAGAAACGGGGTGTAGGTCCTGACCAGTTTCGACTTTATTTCAAAGCCATTGACGAAGGACTGATACAGAGTATGAGAAGTCACAAATATATATACGACAGGAACAGTACTGACGAACATATACAACCGTTAGAGACTACATATACCCTCTCAGGCCGGTGTCGAGGTAGGAGTGGCCTTCAAAACTCATTTGGCTAAAGATTACAGTATACCCTCAGGGGACAATGCTGATAAACAAACCATACACGACCTCAAGATCTACACCTGACAGGTGTCAGGGAGGCGGAGTTTGGAAACTCATTACTACTGCTATCCCTGTACTTTGTTTACAAATATGATAATCCTCTGACAATACTAAAGGGTTTGTATATAGAATTTTGTGTAAGTCTTGTAACAACTTTTATATTGGCCAAACCGGGAAAGCACTGGAAAAAAGAATTGAACAGCATAAGAAATGTGTGGGATATGCACAGGGGAACAGTAGTATATTTGTACATGTTAGTGAGAACAATCATGCTATCAACTGGGAAGGAGCAAAAAGGATTGTATATTCTAATAATACACTGGAAAGGAATATCATTGAATCTAGCTTTATAAAAGGAAGTTACAACCATAATATGAATATCAGTCAAGGGATGTATAAACTTGATCCTTTAATATCAAAAGAAATTTGTAAATTGTTTAAACTTTAAGGTAGGCAGTAGAGATGTATGAAAATAGGATTATCATATTTGTAAACACAGTACGAGGGTAGTAGTGTTTAATGAGTTTCCAAACTCTGCCTCCGTGACACCTGTCAGGTGTGGATCTGAGGTGGGGTATGGTTTGTTTATCAGCATTGTCCCCTGAGAGTATATTGTGATTTTTAGCCAAATGAGTTTTGAAGTCCACTCCTACCTTGACACCGGCCTGAGTGGGGATATGGAGCCTCTAACGGTTGTGTATGTTCGTCAGTACTGTTCTTGTAGTATATATATTTGTGACTTCTGACACTCTGTATCAGTCCTTCGTCAATGGCTTGGAAATAAAGTCGAAACCTGTCAGGACCTACACCCCGTTTCTTATTTTTCACCTGTGGTAATGTGTGATAAATGAATCACGTACAAAAGTGATAATAATCATATATATATAATTATAGTAGCCACAATGCCCTCTTAACTTTCTCCAATTCTTCACACTTTTTTTGGATACGCTTGTCACTCAAAGCCTTAAGGTACAGGTGCAAGAAATATGAAGAAATTCTGTTGTGCGGGTACCATTGTCGACCTTCTCGTACCTCGTTCTGATTAGCGGACCTGGGTTCGTTTCCCACTCCCGCTCATCAGAATTTCTTCATATTTCTTGCACATGTATCTTAAGGCTTTGTAGTGACAAGTGTATCCAAAAAAGCGCGAAGAATTCGAGAAAGTTAAGAGGGCATTGTGGCTATTACAATTGCATATGTATCTGGTAAAAAGTGACCAGTAGATTGTACACACACACACACACACACACACACACACACACACACACATATATATATAATATATATATATATATATATATATATATATATATATATATGGAATTGAGTCTATAATTGAATAAACTAAATATCTTAATATACGCAGAAGGGCATACAGAAAATCACTGATAAAGACAGAGGGCAAAACAGAAAAGGGGCGATAACTAACTAAGCGATCCCAGATGTCGAGTTGGAACGATCGTCATCCACGCGAATTAAAGTGTTTATTACATACAGCTCTGGCCAAAAAGCACTAATTGAGATCTTGACCTCGCCCGGGGACCTCTTGTGCACCATAACATTAACACATGACAACCGTTGAACGAAATGTTTAGATAATTAATGTGAAACATTAATGGAAAAGGGAAGCCCATCTGGACGAATCTTGGGGGAAATATACCAGATTTTGGCATCAGATGAATACTCATATATATGAAGACTCTGGAAACAGAGCCAGTTAGAAAAAGGCATCAGGGCAGGGAGTGTGTGAGGTGTGTGGAGAATTGATAGTGAAAGCTCGAAGTGTCTTCTGAACTTCTATAAAATGTCTGAATGCCCACAGACTCAGTGAAATTCCAAGTCCAAGAATTTTACAATGTGCCTTTTAAGATGAAGGCTTGGTCACTACTACCCAATGAAAAGTGGAAAATTTATGTATAGTTTGAACCCAAAATAAATGTATTTTAGGGGAAAATAATTTTCATTAACTCAAGATACATAAAAGGAAACAGTTGTGAAAATTTGGAAGACAGCTGGCATCTGAGCAAAGACAAGTGAAGCTCCAACATATAGTGATATATCGAGCAACTTATTCCTATGGAAGTGAAAACACGCAGTACAACAGACAGTTTTCAAGAAATGAAGACCTTCCCCACTATATATATGTACACACATGCATACATTCACTCTGGTTTGTTCATTTTTATCAAACGAATAAAGATATTTATCATTTTACAGCGCAAAAATAGCCTAAGATCACAGCTTCGTAAAGGTATAAGCCTCATGTGTTTTTTTTTTTAAAAGGGCCTCACATTTGTTCCTGAAATTTCTATGCCTCCGGAACTGAAATATTCCCTCAGCGCCTGTCACGGATATTATACCCAAAATCCATGGAAGAAAATGCACTTAGCAAAAATTGATTTCTTATATTTCAGTAACGATAAACAAATTTTCTCTCATTCCATCAAAATTGTCTGTTTTAAGAATTCCCGAATGAACACACCAAAATAAGTTAAAATAAAAGGCATAATCAATTTATAATAAGTCCATTTCACCGAATGATTCCAAAACCACATTTCTCACCCATGAAATCCAAATGTTCTCTCTGTGCCAAAACCAAAATGATCTTCTTTAGTTCCTCCTGAGCAAATCCTCTGGGAGGAAGGTCAGGCAAGGCGGAGGTATTGCTTCTGACTCTGACTGCAATTGGGACAAGAACAATGATCACTACTTATGGGAAGTTGAAGTCGAGGCCAAGTCTATCAGATGAACGCAGTGTTTAATGGACTTTTTTTTATCCACCCTGTCAGTCAGTCAGTCTAGCCTCGCACAGGAGGAGGAACCCAGTCAACCAGCGGTGGAGGAGCCTCGAATAGGCAGTTCCTGATCAGGGCTACCAACATTATGCTTTTATTCGGGTGCTAGCAGGTCCCTATTAATCAGGACTACCAACTAACTGTTGTGATCAGGGTACCAACATGTCATGTGAATCAGGGTTGCTAACACAATCATTTCTGTATATGTATATATATATATATATATATATATATATATATATATATATATATATATATATATATATATATATATATATATATATATATATTGTCACGATGCGTATCAAGTACCTGGTTATTACACAAACTAATCTCAAGATTCAAAATATACCTCACTTCAGCCAGATACCTGAACTCTCATAACATTAATTGTTACGACTGAGTACTCTAAAGGTAACAGTGATCCCTTAAGAAAAAACTTATTTATCAATCACTTGAAAAATCAAACTAAGTTCGTCAGAATATGTGTGAGGTATAAAAATTAAACTAGAAATCTTCTAGAGTAAAAGGGCATCACTCCATCAAAAACTCTAACTGTTTCCTGGTCTTAATTCACTTTAGCAAAACTAAAAGAACAAAACATGTTTATCACTTTGCCTTATGCACACACAATGAATCCTATTCACTGGTGATCAATAAATGAAACACTGTTTTTCTAAAAATGTTAAATACAAAAATTTATTTTCAGATTCAAAGTTTATAACTAGAATTCCCAATTAATTAGAATTCACAATCTGAAAAATTTACTATTAGTTGAAAATAACACAAAACTCAATGAATTCTTGATTTAAATTATGAAACAAAACTAATTCACAAAAACTTTATCAGGAATTTAAATTAATCAAGCAAAATTTAAACTATCAAGAATTACTCAAGATTTAAAAAGAAAATCTCAATAAATGAAATTAAGTATGCAATGTTAAATTAAGTATGCAATGTTAAATTAAGTATGCAATGTTAAATTAAGTATGCAAAGTATGCAATGTTAAATTAAGTATGCAATGTTAAATTACCAAGAAATATTTACAATGCTATGTAAATAAATGTTACATCACAAACATAAAAAATGTGAAAATATAAAGAAATTGTAAATAGAAAACACACAAAAATACACGCAAGATTTATCAATAATGATTTCACTTGTTCAAAATTTCCTAACTTATCACACCATAACCTCCTAACTTATCATACCATGGTATCAATAAGTAAAATTTCACGTTACCTTACACAACTTGTGAAAACCTCTGTAAATCACTTGCTGCAGCTGCGTTACACAATACACACTTTTTACCAGGCGCCGTTATTTAACTAAATAACTTTGCTAAATTCAGATCTCAAAAGTTAATGTTAAAACTGACCACAAAAATTTACGTTAAAAGTAATCTCTTCCTAATTAGGAATGAGAGAGAGAGAGAGATATGGAACCAAATCGACTGGTCTCAGAAATCAGAATGAAACAAATTTTAGGATTCCAGTAATACGAAACAATTACATGATGTCATTAAAGCATTTTGGGTACGAGATACAAAAGTTCTAGAAGCAGGGAGGTGACGTCATTAAAGCGTTTTAAAAGTGCGAGATACAATGGAGAAGCTTCTAGAAGGAAAGTTAAGTCATCCCAGCAAAACGTTTTGAACGCATCTTACAAAACATGACGTAATTGATCAGGACACGTATTCTTTCTCGCAAAGTGGCGTACGTGACTCAAACAACGCATGCAACAACATGATATCACTCGTCTTGAGCCCGTATGGGACGAATCGGCGTTTGTTTTGCAAATCTGTCATCGCTAACCCAAAACAAAGCGTTCCTCTTATCTCAACTGATGACAACTGAAATGAAACAAGCCCTTCCTGGACACACACACACGTGTTCAAATACTACGCTTTACCAAGAAAGATATTCGTTCTAAATTACGTTACTATTAAAATTATAACAACAATTCTAAATTACGCTATCAAGTAATCATTAGTACTTTTGAGATCTGATGTCAAACTAAATATGACACTTCAACAACCATTATCATTAAATATAACACATGAAAAAGTAAATATGTCAATATTATAGGAGGATATACGTATTACAAGGCAACATCATGAAATTCCTCCCCGAGAAGATTATTTATCCCGGGTTTGAATCCAACGATTCACAACGGGATAAATAATCTGCTATGACATTATCTTTTCCTGAAATGTGTTTAACACTTACATTATATGGTTGCAGGCATAAAGACCACCTGGTCAGTCTCATATTATTATTTTTCATCTTATTGATGAATGAGATTGGGTTGTGATCCGACAATACTAAAATTTCTTCATTCCTAGGTCGGTTCACATACACTTCAAACTTTTTCAATGCTGTGATTAATGCTAATGTTTCTTTTTCAATTGTTGAGTATGTTTTCTGGTGCTTTTTCAACTTTGAAGACATAAAACATACTGGATGTAAGATTCTGTTGTCATCTTTTGAAGTAGAACAGCTCCAATTCCACAGTCGGATGCATCAACTTGTATCACGAACTTTTTATTGAAGTCTGAGCTTGAAGCACTGGTCTTGAAGTTAATATGGCTTTAACCTTCTCAAATGATTCTCGACATTCTGGAGTCCAAACAAACTTTCTTTTAGGACTGGTTAAGTCAGTTAAGGGAGCTACTACGGCTGAGAAATTTGGACAGAATCGCGATAAAATCCAGCCATGCCCAAAAATCTTTGTAGCTGTTTCCTCAAAGCAGGAGGGGTAGCCTTGCGGATACCTTCTACATTAGCGTCAATAGGAGCGAGAAGGCCTTTTCCAACTTCAAATCCTAGGTACTGTACAGTTGCCTTTCCAAACTCACTTTTTGTAAGTTGATTGTTAGTCCTGCTTCCTGAAGTTTCTTGAACACTTTCCTTAATATCTTCAGATGTTCTTCCCATGCATTAGAATAAATCACAATGTCATCAAGGTATACACCTACTCCTTCTATTGATCCTAGTAGTTGATCCATCACTCGCTGGAATGTTGCAGGTGCATTCATCAGACCAAACGGCAAAATGTATTGATACAGTCCAAAAGGAGTAATGAAAACTGACAGCAACTTAGCATTCTCATCTAAGGGAATTTGATAATATCCTTTCAACAAGTCTATCTTGAAACAAATTTATTTGCCCAATATTATCAAGTAATTGATCAATAAGAGGCAAGGGATAATTGTCAGCCACACTGATGGAATTCAGTTTCCTATAATCAGTACACATCCTAAATGAGCCATCTGGTTTCTTCACTAACACACAAGGAGAACTATAATGACTTGAACTGGGTTCTGCTAATCCATGCTGCAACAAATATTCAACTTCTTTCTTCAAAACATCTCGATGAAAAGGTGATAAGCGATAAGCTCTCATTTTAAAAGGTTTTCCATCTTCTCTGATCTTTATCTCATGCTTTGTCAGATTGGTACACCTAGGTACATCTGCAAAAATTTCAGGAAACTTTGAATAACTTCACTTAATTCACTACTTTGCTCAACACTCAGATGTTTTAGTTTATCTTCCAAATTTTCTAATATTGAAGAATTGTTCATCTTGTTTTCAGCTCCTAATTCTGTAGCCGTCATCGTCCTCTGTAGATGAAGTTGTTTGTGTTATTGACACTGTTTCAGTTTTAGTCTCTGAGAAGTAAGGTTTCAAAAGATTCACATGTATCTTCCTCTGTCGTTTTCTTCTTCCTGGTGTTTCAATCACATAAGTTCGATAATAGAGAAGTTTCTCTATTATCCTATAAGGACCTTGAAACTTATTGGTAAGGGGAAATCTTTTCACTGGTAAGAACACTAGAACTTGCTGTCCAATACTAAAATTTCTTAGCTTAGTTTTAGCATCATATTTCCTTTTCATTTTCTCTTGACTTATTTTCAAATTTTCTGAAGAGAATTTTCTAATTTCTCTTAATCTTTTCCTCAAGTTCTTCACATATTCTCCTTGGATTTCCTCTTGATTTTCTTCCCAATTCTCTGCAAGAATCTTCAATGGACCTCTAATGTCTCGACCAAAATCATTTCATTTGGTGAACATCCCATGCTTTCTTGATAAGCATTCCTAACTTCAAATAACATTAAAGGTAAACCAGCATCCCATTCTCTTCCTGATTCATTACAATACTTAGTTAACATACTTTTCAATGTCTGGTGGAACCTTTCCAAGGCTCCTTGAGTCTCTGGATGATAAGCATTTGATAACTGTTGCTTCACTCCTAACAAGTTCATCGCATCCTGGAATAATTTTGAAGTAAAGTTCGTTCCTCTATCACTTTGCACAATTTCTGGTATTCCAAACTTGAAGAAAACTCCACCAACTTCTCAGAAATTACCTTTGCACTTATACTTTTACAGGGATCGTCTCAGGATACCTTGTCACTGGACACATTAATGTTAACAGATATTCATTTCCTTTCTTTGTTTTCGTAAGTGGCCCAACCACATCTATAATTACCTTGCTAAAGGGTTCTCCTCTAACTTCTATGGGATGTAGGGGGCTTTCTGAATGGTTTCATTCGGTTTTCCAGCTATCTGGCATGTGTGACACATTCTGCAAAATTTGCTAACGTCCTTGTGAAGTCCAGGCCAGAAAATACTTCATAACCTTCTCAACAGTCTTCCTGATTCCCATATGTCCAGACTTGTGCGCTACTGCTACAGCTTGTTTCCTCAATGGATATGGAATCAAAATTTGATGATATCCACCCATTCAGCATTTCCTGGTATATCTACAGGTAGATGCTTTCTCATTAGATAATAACAGGTTGAGGTTTGTTGCATCTCTTCTTGATCAACAACTCTGAAGAATAAATCAGCCAACGTTGTATCACTCTTCTGCAGTTTCATTAGCTTCTCTCTAGTCACTTGACCAACTTCAAGGGCTGAACTCTCCATATCTGCTAACTCTGCTTCTACAGTTTCACTACTATCTTCAGGAACTCTTTGACTACTCGGAGTCTCTTCAATAACAACAGGATCCTCTTCTTCTTCTTGGGAAATCTCTTCATTACTAACACTAGGGAAACTTCACTTTCCTGGAACAGTTCTTCTAATCTTAAAGATCCTTCACTTGATTCTTCTGGTGCAGGTAAATCCTCAGTATCTTCACTTGCAGACATAGTTCTCTTCATACTCCTGGTAGTTACACAACTTGGAAACAGGTGGGGTTTTTCTTCTCTAAAGCTACTGTAGGACTAACCCTTAACGGTTTGTCTGTCACTATAGGACAAGGAACAAATGGTACACCACCAACTTCATTACCCAGTAAAACATGTACACCTTCAACAGCTAGTGAGTCCTTTACAGCAAAATCAACATTTCCTGTCACCAATTCACAGGACAAATGCAAGCGGCATATAGGAGTTACCTCTTCTCCTCCTATACCCTTCAAAATAACTGAATCTCCGGTGAGATTCTTCTCCAACTGTGGGTGAGCACCACGAACTACCACACTATGGTTACTCCCCGTATCACGTAATACCTTGACTGGTACCTGCACACTTCCTCCTTGAGTTGTCAGCGTACCTTCATAGATATATGGCTTAAAAGCCTCCAAGCTGCTCAGCCACTCACTGCTTGAAGTTACATTTCCACTGGTTGCTAAACACTCTGCTTGTTTAGTCTCAGTCTTCCCCACACTGCTCTTCGTAGTTTGCTTCACCTGGTTACCTTTTAACCACTTGACCAACTGGTTTGGTCTGCTGTTGTGTCTGATAACAATCTCGACTGTAGTGTCCTACTCTTCCACACTTGTAGCAGACAACATTAGTCTTCTGTATCTGTCTTGAAAACTGACTGGATGATGAGGATTTAACATTTAATTGCTGAGGGTGTTACCTGACTTTGTATTGGCATAGCCACTAGAAGGATTTCCAGTTGTAATGTTCCTGAAATTTGGATGAGATCTGAAACCTGTGCGTTGTTGGTTCTGGTACTTGACATTATAATTTCTTTTGCTAGAAATTATATTAAAATCTTCGCTCAATGTAGCAGCTTTGTCAAGTTTTTTAACCTCTCTCTCTAAATAGGCTCTTATGTGTTCAGGAATTCCTCTAAGATATTGTTCTAGGACTACTAACTCCTCAAGTTCGTCCATAGATTTAACTTTAGCAGCCTCCAACCATCGTTTAAAACATCTTCTTACTTTGTAAGCATAATCCAAGAAAGTTATCTTGTCATCCTTTCTCAAAGATCTGAATCTTTCATTATAATATTCAGGGGTCATCTGGTAAACTTGTAGCACATTATGTTTGAGTACCTTGTACTCTTTACACTGATCAGCTGATAAGGCTAAATAGGCACTTCTTCCTTTACCAATGAGAACACTCTGTAACAAGACCGACCATTTATCCTCTGGCCATCCCATACCTGAAGCTACTTTTTCAAAGTGATCAAAAACTCATCTGGGGCTTCTTCTGTAAATTTCTGGAATTAACTTCTGCACTCTTACTACATCAAATACAGGGTCTGAATTACCTTGATAGGGTTAGACGGTGTTACAGGTAACTTGGAGCGGGCTCTATCAATTTCATCTAACTTTTCATAATCTTCTTGTTTCTTTACTCTCTTTCTTCTCTTGCTCTTTCTCTTTCTTCTTTGCTCTTTCTCTTTCTTCTTTTTGCTCTTTCTCTTTCTTCTTCTGCTGCTTTTTCTTCTTCTTCTGTCCTTTCTTTCTCTTTTCTCTCTATCTTCTCTTTCTCTTTCTGCTTGCATTTTCTCTCTCAGCCTGTATCCTCAGCTTAATCAAATTTTCTTCTGCTTCTATACGTCTAAGCTCTGCTTCTGCATCACTTTTCTCTTTCTTTTGTTCATGTTTATCTGTAAATTCTGCCTCGGCTGCATTCAACAATTCTTGTGCTTCTCCTAACTCTTCATCTACTTTACCAGAGTCCATCAACGCTTGGATTGCAATATATTTGATTTGTGCCTTAATCATACCACTAGACACATTACCCCTCCCCATGCTACTGCTAAAGCAATCCACTGTGCCTTAGTCAGGTTGGATTCAGATAACTCTTGGATGGAAGGAGCTGCTAAAACCTCTGAACATTGAACAGAGCCATTTTCTCTAAGTTACTCAACTAAATAATTCACAATACAAAGCAAAAAAAAACTATGTTGTCACTCTCCTATCAAAATATATCCCTAACACCACCAGTATAAATCATAAACAAAGTGATATTTTGTTTTGTTCCACGGGTCTCTGGGCACCAAACAATATTATGTCACGATGCGTATCAAGTACCTGGTTATTACACAACTAATCTCAAGATTCAAAAATATACCTCACTTCAGCCAGATACCTGAACTCTCATAACATTAATTGTTACGACTGAGTACTCTAAAGGTAACAGTGATCCCTTAAGAAAAAACTTATTTATCAATCACTTGAAAAATCAAACTAAGTTCATCAGAATATGTGAGGTATCAAAAATTAAACTAGAAATCTTCTAGAGTAAAAGGGCATCACTCCATCAAAAAACTCTAACTGTTTCCTGGTCTTAATTCACTTTAGCAAAACTAAAAGAACAAAACATGTTTATCACTTTGCCTTATGCACACACAATGAATCCTATTCACTGGTGATCAATAAATGAAACACTGTTTTTCTAAAATGTTAAATACAAAAATTTATTTTCAGATTCAAAGTTTATAACTAGAATTCCCAATTAATTAGAATTCAAATCTGAAAAATTTACTATTAGTTGAAAATAACACAAAACTCAATGAATTCTTGATTTAAATTATGAAACAAAACTAATTCACAAAAACTTTATCAGAATTTAAATTAATCAAGCAAAATTTAAACTATCAAGAATTACTCAAGATTTAAAAAGAAAATCTCAATAAATGAAATTAAGTATGCAATGTTAAATTAAGTATGCAATGTTAAATTAAGTATGCAATGTTAAATTAAATATAAAAGTATGCAATGTTAAATTAAGTATGCAATGTTAAATTACAAGAAATATTTACAATGCTATGTAAATAAATGTTACATCACAAACATAAAAAAATGTGAAAATATAAAGAAATTGTAAATAGAAAACACAAAAATACACATGGATTTATCAATAATGATTTCACTTGTTCAAAATTTCCTAACTTATCACACCATAACCTCCTAACTTATCATACCATGGTATCAATAAGTAAAATTTCACGTTACCTTACACAACTTGAAAAACCTCTGTAAATCACTTGCTGCAGCTGCGTTACACAATACACACACTTTACCAGGCGCCGTTACGAACTAAATAACTTTGCTAAATTCAGATCTCAAAAGTTAATGTTAAAAGTGACCACAAAAATTTACGTTAAACGTAATCTCTTCCTAATTAGGAATGAGAGAGAGAGAGAGAGAGATATGGAACCAAATCGACTGGTCTCAGAAAATCAGAATGAAACAAATTTTAGGATTCCAGTAATACGTGAAACAATTACATGATGTCATTAAAGCATTTTGGGTACGAGATACAAAAGTTCTAGAAGCAGGGAGGTGACGTCATTAAAGCTTCTAGAAGGAAAGTTACGTCATCCCAGCAAAACGTTTTGAACGCATCTTACAAAACATGACGTAATTGATCAGGACACGTATTCTTTCTCCCAGAGTGGCGTACGTGACTCAAACAACGCATGCAACAACATGATATCACTCGTCTTGAGCCCGTATGGGACGAATCGGCGTTTGTTTTGCAAATCTGTCATCGATAACCCAAAACAAAGCGTTCCTCTTATCTCAACTGATGACAACTGAAATGAAACAAGCCCTTCCTGGACACACACACACGTGTTCAAATACTACGCTTTACCAAGAAAGATATTCGTTCTAAATTACGTTACTATTAAAATTATAACAACAATTCTAAATTACGCTATCAAGTAATCATTAGTACTTTTGAGATCTGATGTCAAACTAAATATGACACTTCAACAACCATTATCATTAAATATAACACATGAAAAAGTAAATATGTAATATTATAGGAGGATATACAAATATTACAAGGCAACATCATGAAAATATACATATATATATATATATATATATATATATATATATATATATATATATATATATATATATATATATATATATATATATATATATATATATAGATTGAAGTAGAGCATGACACAATAACACACAACTTATTGAGGTGAAAAGGACATGTAATGCAAAAGTGTAATTTGGCTTTGCAGATCAATGTCAGTACCTTCCACTTAATTGCACTTCTGCATTGATTATCACTTCACTGCACTTCTGCATTGATTTCCACTTCAATGCACTTGTGCATTAATCTCCCCTTCAGTGCACCTGTGCATTGATTTCCACTTCAATGCACTTGTGCATTGATTTCCATTGACATACACTTGTTCATTGATTTAAACTCCAATACACTTGTACATTGATTTCCACTTCAATGCACTTGTACACTGATTTCCACATCAATGCATTTGTGTATCGATTTCCACTTTAATGTACTAATGCATTGATTTCCACATCAATGCACTTGTGCATTGATTTCAAGTGCATTGGTTTCCACTTCATTGGTTTCCACTTCAATGCACTTGTGCATTGGTTCCTGATTTCCACTGCAATACACGTGTCCAATTATTTAAACTCCAAGACACTTGTACATTGATATATACTTCAATGCACTTGTGCATTGATTTCCTTCAGTGTACTTGTGCATTGATTTACACTTCAATGCACTTTTGCATTGATATCCATTTCTATGCACTTGTGCATTGAATTCCACTTATATGAACTTGTTTATTGAATTCCACTTCAATGCACTTGTGCACGAATTTCCACAAGTGCAATCATGCATTGATTTCACTTCAAATATGCACTAGTGCGTTGATTTCAATTCAATGCACTTTGCATAGATGTTCACTTTAATGCACCTGTGCGTTGATATCCACTTCAATGCACTTGTGCATTGATATCTACTTCAATGAACTTGTGCAGTGAATTCAGTTTCAATGCACTTGTGTATTGAATTCAACTTCAATACACTTGTGCATTGATTTCCACTTCAGTGCACTTGTGCATTGATTTCCACTTTAATGCACTTATGCATTGATTTCCACTTAAATGCACTTGTGCACTGATATAATTTTAAATGCACCTGTGCATTGATATGTGCCTCAATGCACTTGTGCATTGAATTCAATTTCAATGCTCTTGTGCATTGATTTCCACTTCAATGCTCTTCTGGATTGATTTACACTTCAATACACTTCTGCACTGATTTCCACGTCAATGCACTTGTGCATTGATTTCCACATCAATCCACGTCTGCACTGATTTCCAATTCAAACAACCTGTGCATTAATTTCCACTTCAATCAAATTGTGCATTGATTTCCACTTCAAACACTTCTGCATTGATTTTCTCGTCAATGCACAATGCACTTGTGCATTGATATCCAGTTTAATGCACTTGTACGTTGATTTTCACTTCAGTGGACTTGTGCATTGATTTCCACTCCAATGCACTTTTGCATAGTTTCTACTTCAGTGGACTTGTGTATTAAATTCCACTTCATTGGACCTGTGCATTGATTTGCACTTCATTGGACTCGTGCATTGATTTCCACTTCAATGCAAATGTGCACTGATTTCCACTCCAGTGCACTTGTGCATTGATTTCTAATGCACTGCACTTCTGCACTGATTACCACTTCAGTGCTCTTGTGCATTGGTTTTCAATTCATCATACTTGTTCAATGATTAATACATCTTTGCACTTGTGCATTGGTTTCAACTTCTTTTTACTTCTGCATTTATTTCCTCTCCAGTGCACTTCTGCATTGATTTCCACTCCAGAGCCCTTTCATAATGATTTTGACTTCATTTCAGTTCTGCATTGAACATTCACTTCATTCACCAGCACCACTGGTGAATAATTTGAATATATCATTCATTTCACTGAAAATGGCATAAAATGGAGAATATATATATATATATATATATATATATATATATATATATATATATATATATATATATATATATATATATATATATATATATATATATATATATATATATATATATATATATTATATATATATATATATATTATATATATATATATATATATATATTATATAATATATATATATATATATATATATATATATATATATATATATATATATATACATATATATATATATATATATATATATATACATATATAATATATATATATATATATATATATATATATATATATATATAATATATATATATATATATATATATATATATATATATATATATATATATATATATATATATATATATATATATATATATATTATATATATATATATATATATTATACAAATACATATATAGGCCTACACACACACACACACACACACTGGATATATATATATATATATATATATAACGTTATATATATATATATATATATATATATATATATAATCTCTCTCTATGGCTACCAACACAGACATTTCCAGTCAGGGCAAACCAACATTACCACTTGAACCAGGGCTCCGAACCTGGACACTTTGATCAGGACTGCCAACATATCTCTTTTCGTCAGGGCTGCCAACATAACCGATGGTAATTCAGGGCTGCAACTTATCACATACAGTCAGTACAGTGATGCCAACACATCATCACCCTTCAGTTGCTGCCCAAATGAGATGCCATATAAAAGAGATATTATTGATTTCATGCTTAATAGAATAAATAAGTCAAATAAAGTCAGTATTTATTGTTTATGAATCAAAATATGATTTTTTTTAATCCAAACCAACAACTGGCTCACTGTGTGTTCGAGGCTAGTCCACCACATCTTGACTGGGTGCCTGTTCAAAGCTAGACGGACTGACAGGGTGGCTCAGAAAAAATATTGAAGGTTTCATTTGTATGCAAGACTTCAACCCTGATTTCAAATCCTTAAGTAGTTATCATAATACTGTACAGTCGCGCACAAAAGTCTCGATACTCTCCCAGACCATCCAAGACTGGAAGATGCAAAATATACTGGAAGATGCATTAGCAATTCTCTGGTAGGCATCAGAGGTGCCTCACACTGAGGGACCTGGGGCAACCCGAATGAACTGTAATGTCTATAAGGTCTAAGGTAAGGTCTAGATTTTCGGACAAATTGTCAACCTCAAAAGCAACATCTGGCAACCACAGAAGGGGGGGGGGAGGTTGGCCCCCTCGGCATCAGATTGATTGATTGATTAGTGGCCATTAAAACATCCAAGTCATTGAACGTGGCAGGCAGCAGAGTTTCCGTGAAGTGACTGAATGATTTATAGGGATCCCTTATTATATCATCTTCCAAATGATGGTAGGGGCTGACTTGTCTTTTCAGGCTCTGAAATATTTTGACTTGGAAAGAAAAGAGTAAAAGGTGAAAGCTAAAGTGACAAAGAGCAAAGCCTGAGTTTTATCAGTCATGTGTGGTTTCCATTTTCAAGCTTCATAAAAATGAAATCTCTCGAGTAGGTCCATTGGTTGGAACCATTTCTTTGCATCAAAGTTGTTCATTGTTATAGCCCAGGAGCATTAGGGTTAAACGTGGAAAAAAAATGTAGAAAGCTGAATTTTTGCACAGAGCGTCTTTGAGACCTATCAAGTCAAAATATCCAAAGTCTCCAAAATTTCTCCTTGTGCTTTCCGCGCATTAGCCATAAATCCAAGATGGCCGCCATCGTGCATGACGAAACTACAAATATTTCAATTAACATGGTTTATAGGATTGAAGTACCTCTTTTTCATATGTTTTTTGGATGATAGATCCAAAAATAGCCTTATTATTGTTTTTGTATTATCTGAAGGCTTCAGAAGGAAAATGTTTACCAATGCTGACCAGGGTCATTCAACGAAAAACGTCAACCCTTAGTGTGAATCTCAGAATTGATTCAAAATATATGATTTAAGGAAAATTTAAGGTAAACCTTAAAATTTTACAAATGTAGATATATTTACTCTCTGTAGAATTTTTTTTCCTTTATCCTGTAGTGATTGGAGTTGGATGTACAATTTACCATAACTTCACATCAATTACCATTCTCAGGACATACTCTACTAGGTTTCTCTTTTCTTCAGAATGTATGCTGTTTTGACATAAATAATATGAAAAGATGTACTAGTATTAAGTTGGAATTTATCTATAAGTGGGTTAGTGCTATTTCCTGGATTTTCTACAAGAATATTTGTCCATCAAAGAACTGTACAATATTCTAGGATTGTATTCTGACTTAGTAAGTATTATCGATTTTTTCCCATGCCTTTTGTGGGTGTATACTACATTTTTTCCTTTTTCCTTTGGTTGATTGGGTTGGATGTACTAATTCATCATGCATTCACAATAATTACCATTCTCAGGACATACTTTACTAGGTTTTTCTTTCTTACAGAATGCATGCTGTTTGACATAGATTATATGAATAGATGTATATGATGGAATTTGTCTATCAGTCATATTAATGCTATATCCTGGATTTTTACAAGGATATTTGTCCATCACAGAAAGAACAGTATTCTTAGGATTGTATTCTGACTTAGTAAGTATTATTGATTTTCCATGCCTGCTACGTGTCTTCACTACAGTTTTTTTTTTTTTTTTTTCTTGTTGTTGGGGTTATTTGTATTAACAATCATACATTCACAATAATTACCGTTCTCCAGACATGTCATACTAGGTTTCTCCTTTTTTCCAGAATGCATGCTGTTTGACATTAAGGTGTTTAGGATTTAAGCTTAAGAGCAGTTGCTATTCAACTTCAGAGACATATTAGGATATTTTGATGGTAACAATAATTAAAGATCAAGATGGCATCTCAGGAACAGTGTGATATTTGTGTTTTTGTGATAAAACAATTACTTCTGATTTTACCACTATAACTGAAAGAGGAATAACTAGCATTATTCAAATAAGTTCTGATTTAAAGGATGGACTCCATGAAAATTGACTCATCTGGCCTGCCCAATTCCTGTTCATTTTCATGTAAAAGCAATACACTATGCCATCAAGTATAAAGAAAAGGAAAAGAGTGTTGACTGAATCACTACCTGATGATAATTGGAAACTACAGCGTCGCTCTCACGTGTCTCCATTCAATATTAAAGAGGATTGTCTTTACTGTGGCAGGTTTCTAGGTAAAAGCACAAAACTTCCCTCACAAAGGCAGGGTCAATCTCATAATGCTGCAACTAAAGAGTTATTAGCTTCTGTTTCTGCAAAATCACTGGAGCGAGCAGACAGTTGGGGAGAGGCTGTGCATATCAGAATTCAAAATATAGGGATCTTGTTGCTGCTGAAGCTAAATACCACCATGACTGCCAGGTTAGATTCTACAGTGAAAGCAACAGCTACCGAACATAAAGTCAAAGGGACGGCCTTCTGGTACAGTTAATTCTGAGAAAATGATGCTTTCCATAAATTGTGTGATCATATTGACAAACAATAACCTTCATCAATATTCAATCAGTGATTTGATATCTCTATTAAAGAAATATTCAGATGAAGGGGACTATTATACAACAAAACATTTGAAGGTACGATTGCAAGAGCATTACAGAGATAACTTAATCATTACAAGTGAATATGGTAAAGAAACTATATACACTTTTCTTAATCATGGGAATGCTATTCTCAGAGACAGATATAAAGCAACAGGTCTCTCAGCAGAGGATATTGTTGATTTTGCAGCAACTCTCATTGACGATCAAATACGATCTTTTGTTTATAATTCAACACAGTATCCAAAATTCTCTGACTTGGAAAATAGCGAAACAATGGTTTCAGGACTTCTAATTAGATTCTTGAGTCGACTAACCAAAAGCAAACGTCGACAGTTAGGAATAGCTCACAGTATTACTGCTGCAGCTCGGCCCAGATCATTTGTATCCCCTATCTTATTAGCAATATCAGTTTATATCAACTCTAAGATGGAATCACGTGAGTTGATTGATTTGCTTAGTTCCTTGGCTTTGCAGATGATTATCGAGAGGTTCAGAGACTTTATGATGCAGTTGTTCCAACTGATGAGCCAATCTATGAATGGACAGATTCACTTGTTAATTTTGTGTTTGACAATGCCGATGTTGACATCCGCACATTAACAGGGCATGGAACTTGGCATGCTATGGGCGGTATAGTTGGGATCACCCCTTGTGGCACTTACGTTGAACCAGTGATTAACCGCTCCACAAAGTTGAGACCAGCCACTGATATTGGAAAGCATGCAGAGATACCTTTGAAGAAATGGAGAAAACCTTCAGAGCCAGGTATGAAAAACGTTATTATTAGTCCACTGAAACTTATATACCCCAATATCCAAAGTTTGAAATTGGCTACATACCTGGACAATTTGTGGATGGCTAGTTATATTATGTTTGACCCAACTGAGTGCCCTCTGTGGAGTGGATTTAATCAAGCAGTTGTCACTCAAGGGTTATATGACATAAGTCGCATTGAGATTTTACCCTTCCTCAACCATAACCCAAACCATGTAGAGACAATCTATTCTGCTCTTTCCTATGCACAATATCTTGCAGAGAAATATCAGCTGGGTATTTGCCCTGTTACTTTTGATCAACCACTTTATATCAAAGCAGCAGAAATAGTTCAGTCAACACCTCACCTTAATAAGCTCATCATAAGATTAGGAGGCTTCCACTTGGTTATGTCTTATATAAAAGCAATTGGTAACATCATGAGTGGTAGTGGACTCCAAGAACAATGGAACACCGTGTATGCAATGAATTCAACCAAACATATGTTAACTGGTCATGCATATGCACGTGCTCTCAGGGCACACATGCTCTCAGCTGCTTCGATAGTTTCCTTATGCTAGATACTCCAAACTCATTAAATGGAGTTGCCGAAGAAAAAGCTTACGAGATTTACATGCTATGCTTCTCAATCATGACTGTCCACTAGATACTATTTTGCATAACAAAGCTGTAGAGCAGCTATCACAGAATTTGCAAAATCTAGAGCAAGAATTATCTTCTAGAAACAAAACTGCTAAGCTCTGGATTGAGTACTTGAAAATGGTACGGACACTATTACTTTTCCTTCGAGCTGAACGAACTGGTGACTGGCAGCTACATCTGCTCTGTATTTCAAAGATGATTCCTGTGCTCCACGCTGGAGGTCACACAGCTTATGCCAAGTGCACTAGGTTATATCTGCAACAAATGCAGGAGTTAGAACTATGATGAATCCCCAACAGTATATGAAGTACACATCAGGTGGTTACTGGACCATTAGAAGAAGTCATAGGTTTTTGGTCAGGTGGCTTCACCGACCAAACAATAGACAAGTACTTATGAGAATGCTTAAAACAAGTGGAGGGCTTGCACATGGAAGGGCATTAACCAAGGAACACAAGCTAAAATAGTTCATGCTCTTCCTCAACTAGTTCCTGTGTGCGAATCATTAGAAGATTTCTGTGGTGTCCACTCTCAGACAACTGACCAGCATAGCGATTTGGAACTACTGCAACTTTGCGTGATGGAACACATTTCCTTGCCTTCAAAGATTACCTTTTCCAGCATTCACCTTTTTTTCATACATTGGCCAATATGAAAATAATCTGGTTTGCATTGCCACTGGAGTGGTAGCCCCTGATTCTACTAATGCAGAATGTGCTGTGGAGGTAGGTGAAAAGGTTGCAGCACGTCTCACAGGACTCAATTTCGCTGATGCTAAATTGAAGAGAAATGACAGAGTAATATCTATTGGTGCTGCAACTAATAGCACTAGAGTACGGGGTCATAATGTGGAAATTGATCCTACATCACTTTTCATGCGCGTCACTTGTACAATAAATAAAAACTCTGACATGGAAAACCATTTAGAATATGAGTTTAGCAAAGAACCTCCATCTTTATTTGATAAAGGAATTATGAGAAAAACAGCCAAGAGTGTTCTTGCTCAGCATTTAAAGACCTTAGTAACACCAACTCCAATCAGTGAATTAGATCAAGTGTACTATGTAGTTGATGGGGGCTATCTGCTTCACACTGTAACATGGCCAATGAACTGTTCATATGGTGATGTAATTAAGAATTATGTTAAGTATGTTATTAATACTTATGGAAGGGATTGCATGGTATGTTTTGATGGTTACACTGATGTATCAAAATCTACTAAAGTAGCAGAACAAAATCGGCGAGGAGACCACAATGTTTCTGCAGATGTAATCTTTGAAAAATAAAACACCTGTGGTTAACTCTCAACAATCAATTTTGGCAAATCGTAATAATAAGGCACGCATAATAAATAAGATGATGGAAGGGTTTGGAAGTTGAAGGTATCAGGTGTTATCAGAGTGTAGCTGATGCTGATTATTTGATTGCAAGCACTACAATTCTAAAGGCAGACAGCAGGCAATTTCCATTTGTTCTTGTGGGTAATGATACTGATTTGCTAGTAATGCTAATCCATGGGTCAAAGACAAAAAATGTCTACATGCAATTTGGTAACAATTCTGCATATAATGTGCATAGTATTGTTCAAAACTTGAAATCATCTGTCTCTCGTCACATATTGATAGCACATGCCATATCAGGTTGTGATACAGTTTCAGCACTTTATGGTGTAGGGAAAAAAAGGCAATAGCCGTGTTGGAAAAAGGGAATGGGAAATATTAGATGTTTTTCAAAGAAGTGATGCCACGCATGATGAGATAGCTAGAGCAGGTGAACAATTTCTTTTAAGATTATGCTGGAGCCCCTAAAACATGTAATTCTCTTGATAAGTTAAGGTATATACAGTATATGCAAAAAATTAGTAAAATATCTGGAACTTTTCAACTTAAAAGTCTCCCTCCTACTTCTGCAGCTGCAAAGTTTCACTCATACAGGGCTTACTATGCAGTCCAAGAATGGCTTGGTAAGTCAACAGATATTATGCCAACAGAATGGGGTTGGAAACAGCTAGGTGGGTCACTAAGTCCTGTTCTTACTGACAGGTCTGTTGCCTCAGAATCTGTTTTATTGATTGTTTCTTGTGGGTGCAAAATCAATTGTGGTAAGAGGTGTAAATGCCATAGAGCAAGACTTTATTGTACTCCTATGTGTTCTTCTTGCATTGGCCAAACTTGTACAAATGTCCCTGAACTAGATGGAGTAGATATTGAATAAATTTGCAGTTTTGTCATAGGGAAGGAAATAGTATTTGATGAGTGTAAAACTTTGATTCTGACATTTGAAATATTTTCCTGCACTGACATTAAACAATTTTGGTAATTTTTTTTTTCTAAAAAAGTTGCTATTGTCATCTGTTTGTTAAATGCTGAAAGGATTTTGCAGCAAAAATTGATATCACTTGGTAACTTTTAAATGTGCCACGATTTGAAGATCTGTTCATTCAACAATGATTTTACTGTCTAAGAGTTTCATGGATTTGCTTTTTGTGTATTAATCTTATATCTTTAGTTTTTCACCAGGTTGTTAAATTATCAGAAATTACTATATATCTATTATTATTGAAATCTATAATATGAAGATTAAGACTGTAAATGTATCTGTCACTTTTTTTAGAGAATTTCACAATAAAACGTAAACACGAATCAATACAATTAATAGCCCTTACCTAATTTTTCAAATTTGTATCTCTATATTGGTCTAAAAGAATAAGTAATGCCAGAAAACGACTTATCAGGCCCAAAATCATACTATTTGGTGTATTATATGCCTATATAATGTTTACATAAATATTCGATACTTTATGCCAGGCATGATGGCAGCCATTTTGAATTTGGCTCTCACGCAGAAAGCACAAGGAGAAATTTTGGAGACTTTGGATGTTTCTAGCTCTACAGACCTCTAACTACCACTGGACAAAAATTCAGCTTTCTACATTTTTTTTCCAGGTTGACCCCCAATTTTGACCTAATGCTCCTGGGCTATTAGGCTTAAGGCCCGGGTCACCCTCTGAAAGCCATTATATCTCAAAAATCAAATTCGAGTTTTTCATGGATTTGTATTCTATAACTATCCAAAAACAGTGTCCGAACTTCATTGGAACATTTCGCGCTCATTTACCGAGTCTCACGTGGGTTTAAAGGGATATGGGTGTGACCGGGGCGTAACCAGTTAAAGGACCGAGGGTGATAACAAACCTTATGCGGCTCTGAAATACGGTTCATTTCTGCATGTATTTTTGGTATTTTTTATTCCTGAACGTTTAGTGATGTCTGGTATCTGTTCTCTAAGTCAAGGCTGATTCACCACCACCAACGACCATTCGAAACAAATCAACAATTGAAAGTCTTCATAGTGTGCTGTGGAATGAACTGCCAAAACAAAATTCTTTCAACTAAGCAGGATGACATACAGTATTTACAGAGCAGTGGTCAGATTCAACTTAGGACAGAAGCACTTGAGAGGCATTAGGTGAAAAGGGGTCAAAATACATACAAATAAGGAAGAAGATTGATTACAAGAGAAAATATTCATCGATGATGACACAGCAGAAAAAAATCAGAAGTGAAATATAGGAAGATAAGAAAAGTGCATGAGGAAGAGGCCAGGGTAGCAGCAGAAAGCACAACTTATGGCCCTGGTGTGGCACCACTTATCTAGTGGCACTGCCGCACTTTGATGAGCAATGTTGACAATGAAAATAGGGAAGACGCCCACTGCTGGTAAAACAAAAAACCCTTTTCTATGATTTGATATTGTGATGACATCCCAGCAGTGAGGCTATAAAGCCGATAAAGGCGCAGAAGAAAAGAAAAGAAGAGAGAAAAGAGAGAAACACGCTGACGCTATCGACATTCAGCACGATACCAAAGTAAATAAAGTAAATATTAATAATTTCTGTTAGATATTTCAATACAAAATACTATTTCAGTATGATATAGATATGCAAGTGTTTAGAATGTTTGTATGTGAAAATAGTACAATTCATAACGTAGCCTCAATCTAGTAACCAAGGTATGGTGTATGAAAACATTCAAACATCTTCCGAAAAACTTTTGAAGTGCGATTACTCAAAACAATACTTTTTTGGTTTCAAATACTTGCTGAAGTTCGAAATATTATTGGATTTTCTTGAAACCTCATGTTAATGCATATATGTTGTGTCTTTTCATGTAATTTAGCTTTTTAAATAAAATGATAAATAATACCGCTAGAGAGAATTATATTGAAAATCGGGTGTTATCGGCGTGACGTCACGGTTGTGCATTTTTACCTATATATATATCTTGAACTATTTGAAATTTTAGGAAAAACTAATTTACACGCTGTTTGTATGATATTTGAGTATTTACAAATACAAGAGCAGGCGAGGCTAGGATAAATAATAAGACCGCAGTTTTATTTCAAAAGGCGGACAAACGGACGGATTTACGGACGGACAACGGATATACATATTGCGTTCTTATGCTAATATAACATTGGCAATGATAATATGATTGTACCTTGAAAGTTTCAACTTGCTACGTAAAGTACTTTTTTTTTATTAATATTTTTGTGTTTGTGGTTGACCCTGCCCTTAAAGACAGCAGTCTCATGCGGTGTTTTTTTTTTTTTCAAGAGCACCTCACTTTTGTTCCCGGAATTTCTTAGCCGCCGAAATTCAAACATTCTCTCAGTGCCTGTCACAGGTATCATACCAAAATTCATAAATTAAAATGGACTTTACAAACATTTTACGAATTCTATCGGCCATAACTAAGTTTTGACCAAATCTTATATTTCAGTAACGATAAAGAAGTTTTCTCTCATTTCCTCTAAACGTTTCTTGAAGAATCCCCTGAATGAACGCACCAAATTAAATATAAAAAATGTCATAATCAAATTATAATAAATCCATTTTACCAAATGATGCAAAAACCATATTTTACTCCCAAGAGAATAAAATTTCTCTCTTTGTCTAAACCCAAAAGCGCTTTAGTTTCTCCTTTGCAAACTCTGTGCGAGGAAGGTCTGGCATGGCGGAGGTGCAATAATTTCCCTAGGCATCCATTACAGAGAAGGAACACAGAGACCAACCCTTCAGAGTTTCCTGAGTGTTAAATGTCCCCAGCACATTTGTTTCGTCACAACGTTTAATTTTCGCAAAACCTAAATTCTGTTTGAGCTTTACTGTCGAAATTCAAACAGGAAAGTGGGACCAATGGAAGGACAGGTGATGAATGTGCAAAGTTTTTGAATGGTTGACACAAAGGCTGACGAAAAATAAAAAGTTCTGAATGGGAGAATAAGGCTGAATAATCTCTTACTTGAATAAATCTATTGGTTTTGTTCTATTTTTCACAAAGGAACACAGCAAACACACACACACACACACACACACACACACACACATATATATATATATATATATATATATATATATATATATATATATATATATATATATATATCGTATATATATATATATATATATATATATATATATATATATATATATATATATATATATATAATATAATCTGAAAAATATTTACTCAGCACCTATCACAAGTATTACTCACAAAACTTTTCATTGACGAATGCATGGAAAAACCTTGTGCGAATTCTAAAGGTCAAAGTGACATGTTACAATATCGCTCACATTTCCGAAACATCAAGGAACATTCTCTCCTAATTTCGTCCGAATTTTTTTCATCACGAACTCCCGAACAAAGGCATAAAACTAAATATGATAATTATCAGTGTAATCATATTGGAAAAAATGTATTTTCTCAAATGAAACGAATATCCTATTCTACTTTCAAGATAATCCATTTCTCCCCTCGTCTATTAACCAAAAAAAATCTTCTGTTTCTCCTTGGCAAATTCCGCGGGAGGAAGGTCTGGCATGGCCGAGGTACGATAATTTCCCTTGGTATTCATTACAAAGGAGAATACTATGAACTGAGTATGGCTATGTTAATTCACAGACAAACCATACTTCTCCAAGACTTCGCGAAATCTCATGTCGTTGCGTCTAACAAGCGTAAAACGACACGGGCAACGCCAGGCAACTTCCAGAGAGAGAGAGAGAGAGAGAGAGAGAGAGAGAGAGAGAGAGAGAGAGAGGACTGAAAATAACTGGAAATCCCCAGAAACCTTTACCCAGAGTTCGTGACCTTCACCTAAATCCACTGAATATTTTCTGACTTCTCGACATTGACTGTGACAACCAGACTACTATGCGTCCCGCAGAGAGAGAGAGAGAGAGAGAGAGAGAGAGAGAGAGAGAGAGAGAGAGAGAGAGAGAGAGAGAGATAAAACTGTCAAGAAGAGGCCACGTTAACAAAATCAAAGCGATGGTCTGGATACCGTACGGACACTTTGCAGTTTTACTGGAATTCCTAAACTTATCCTCTTAGAGAGAGAGATTTCCCGTTTAGTCCAAATTCCCGATTTCGTAAATGACTAAATGAGGAAGAAGGATTAACGAGGATAAAAGAGCATCGATTTTCGCTAACTCCCTCATAAATCATTCTTTATCACCCTTGTAGGAGACACTTTTATTTCCTCCTTTATTGTAAAAGGAAACTCCATTTATACGGGAAATGAAGAGGCAGGAAATTGTCCTGTGAAAAACTGCTTCTATTTTTCTATCTCTAACTGCTAAGACATTTTACCCAGTGATGTGTGGTTAAATTCAGCTTTAATTCCAGCATTTATGGGTATTAGAATCTTATTCTCTTTCTAATAAATTCCCTGTTTTAATGATTTAGTGACGTTAGCACATAAGACGAAGCTTTAACAAAGTTCACAAAATAATGCTGAATAATATAAATCAACTGTCACAGTGACTGTTGTATAATATTCTCATTGACTGATTCAAAAGTGTTCATGTAAAACAGAAAATTGTTTTCATTTCTGTGTGAGTCAATTCCCGACTTCTATAATGTTTCTGGATGTGACTATTATATATATATATATATATATATATTTTATAAATATTACTGCTGTTCGCCCTCGTATATTTGATATTGCAAATATTATCAACCTGACTTTGAGACAGGGAAATCAAAAGATGTTGTCTATATAGGAGCGTCTTCAGTTCAAACCTTAACGTCCGTTGGAGAACGGGATAGGTAATTTAGGCCTTCACCCTATAGGAAAATTTCCCTATCAGCCTTAAAAATAGGTGGTCCTAAGGTCCCTTTTTCCTTCCTACCTGTCTCTTGGCGAATGTTTGTAACAAGAACGCGGACGCCTGGGGTGACTGTTTTGACCTAGGCGGTCAGGAACTTCAGAGAGACTGGAGCATTCGGAGAGACCACACGTCCGACGGGCCTCTTCTCCCTTTCTTTGTCTATTATTCTATTAGTGAAGTGAAGAAGCAATTGCGAAGATTCCTCTCGGCGGTGGTTGGTCGCTGCAACGTTCGTCCTAAGGTAAAGTCGCTTTTTTGTTCAAAACTTCGCCCATTCTTTTATCTTTTCCTGTATTTTCGCATTTCTTTTGTTTCCTCCTTCATCCCCACTTACTGTATATGTGTTTACGAAGTCTAGATTAAACCAAATTATTATATTGTTAGCTTCAACCCGTTATTCCAGTAAAATACCTAGGTTAGGTAAGCAAAACAGTTTTAAGTCTCGATGCTTTTGTATGCCTCGCGTCCGAATGTTTGGAAGAACCGTTGCGTTTAAAATCAAATTCATCTCAAATATTCTTGTTAAGGTTAATTACCCTTAAACTGGCGACCTTTGGCTAATTAACGACTGTCTTTGAGGTTAACTTTTGGCTTCAAGTGGCTGGTTACGTGTAATCTTGGTTTGCAGGGCCGTAAAAATTACGTAAATTGAATAATACATGATCAGCCAAGACCCTCACACGTAACATTGGCGACCTTATGTAGAATCTAAAAGTAAAGTTTAGAGAAAAATCTGGAAAAAGGAAATTAAATTACATTAATTCCAAAAAATAAAAGTCAGATATCAAACTCCATTTCATTCTTTCCAAACAAGGAACCAGGCATAATAATAAGCAGTCAAGAGAATAGTTATAATAACAAGTGTAGTGAGAATTAGCCGTAGGTAGGAAGGGTGCGTCGAGAGCAGAGCGAATCACAATTTGTTTCGTTTAAGAAAGAGCATTTTGCCGGTTTGGCGTTCGAGAAGTCGTTCAAGTAACAAATCCTAAGGCCGGGAAAAAGCAGTGCCTGTTTCATGTACACAAAGTAATTTAGAAATCGCGTCGGCAATTCCGATCGTTATTGTTTGCATATAGCGGGAATCATTCAAAAAACCGTGTCAGTGAAGTAGCAACGAACGGAAATAGTAATTTATCATAAAATACATTTTCAGTAAAGTAAATTTGGTCCGTTCGAATCACGTAAATCTATTCCATTGTTTTGCTGAGGATGTTTCAACGAGTACGATAACAAAAGACAAAAGTTGTTTGGTAATTTAGTTTTCCATCCGTAACGTAAACGCTATGCATGATTGGTATATTTAAAGTAAAATCTGGATACCTGCATTTTGTTTCGTGCGTTGTTTTGAATTTGTTGCTAAAAGAAAATACCCGCCATTTTGGATTCCTCCCTGTTCGGGTTGTTCTGAAATTGCTTGAACTGTTTGTGAGAGGACCGCCATTTTGGTTTCCTTCCCGCCTGGTTGTTTTTTGAAATTTAGGCCTAACGGGATTTTCCGCCATCTTAAGACCTTGTTATTTGTCATTCTCTGTTGTGACCACTCTGCTCCCAGCCCTTTTGGAACTACTTTTTCTTTTCATAGTAAAGTTAGACAATACTTAGCTAGACAAAAAAAAACAAAAGATAATTTAGGCAGGGAAAGATAGGCCTTAGTTAGGAGTAATACCATAACAAGTTCCTATACAAATACCTGCTATAAAAATCATATAAAGAGAATTTAAAATTTTACGATAAACTTTTGTGACGTCGGCTCCCAGGAAAATTAAGAGAATAAAGCAATCCCTAAGGAAGCCAAGACGACGTCTATATCATTTTATTAAGATCCATGCCATTGTGCATGTATAAAATCTTTGCTTATAATGTTCTCAACCAGCAAGACATTGGCTGATTGAAAATCTCTCTCTCTCTCTCTCTCTCTCTCTCTCTCTCTCTCTCTCTCTCTCTCTCTCTCTCTCTCTCTTCATTCAAGTAATGTAACCTAACAAGTGTATGTGACCCTCTTCAAAGAAAGAACGGCCGACACTAGGACAATTAATTTAATTAAACCAAAAAAAAAACACCTCTGTCCCACAATAGATGAGGACAAGTTAAGAGTAATTACAATACAGTGATAAACTGTTGGTCACGAGTGAGGCCTGCTATCCAGACCGAAGCAAACAGTAGTTTTCACCCTCTGAAAGAAGAAGAAGGCCAGCACTGGGGTACGGTACTGGGACCAGCCACTCACGAGGATCTTTAAAGAAAAAAAAAAACCCAAATTCACTTTATTCCACAGTGCCAATAATTTGCAGCACTGTCATCACTTGAATAGCTTACTTCTCCCCTGCTTCTCTCTCTCTCTCTCTCTCTTTTACCTTCCCTTTCTCTTCATTCGATTGTTGCACTCTGCAGGGTGTAGAGTGCCTTTCCTCCCATATAGCCTAGTTGGACTCCAGTAGAGGGTCCCTAGGAACACATTGGCACCATAAGTGCCACTAAAACAAAAACAAAAGGGAACACAGAAGAGAAAGTTCTTCTGGGACCTAACCTGCACCAGTGCCTAGGGATACTGAGTGCCACCAGTGTGACCTGTACACGGCACACCCAAACTACAGTGCCACCTTTTGAAAGGGTGCCACGTCATTGAAGAGACACTTCCTCGCTGCCCAAGTACGCCCAGTCGACCCGGTTAGATGCCCTTCCCCACCAGAACCATGGCAGAGAGCATTATAAAACCTTCCTGGGGCTGGGGACGGCGGCAGGTCTCACCGGCTCGGAACTTACCACCTGGGTCAAGGAGCAAGTGGACGACTTGGCCAAGCGGGAGAAGGAAGAAAGACTCGAGCAGAGGAAGTATGAAGCCAAATGAAGAGGTGTATGAAGCCGAGCAAAGGCAATATGATGAGAGGAAAGAGAAGAAAGAAGAAGACAGCATGAGTTAGCCTGCAAGGAAACTGAGCTAGCCTGCAAAGGAGAAAGAGAGCTCGAGCTGGAAAGAGCGAAAATGGAGAATGCCGAAGCTATGGCTCGACAGCAAGCCTCCAGTCCTACACCTGCTGCATCAAACGCTCCAATTTCGAGCATCAATTCCCTAGTCCCCAAGTGGACTGAGGACGAGCCAAAGCATGGCTGGAGGAGATCGAGGCTCTTTTCGATAACTACAGCACCACGGAGACGGAGAGAGCCTTAATACTAGCCAAGCATATGGAGGGGAAAAGCCAAGGCAGCGCTTCGCTCACTGGAGAAGAGCCAGAGAGGCAACATGGCGGAAGTTCGTAGAGTCATTACAAAGGCCTTTAAGATAACCCCAGAAAAATGGAGACAACGGTTCCGAGGTCTTGCCAAGGAAGTTGGCTGGTCTTGGACGGAATGGGCATGTCACAAAACCCAGTCCGGTGTTGCGCTGGTTCGACTCCTTTGGCCTGCACGATGTTTGAGGATCTTTTCAATCGGACCATGCTAGAAGACCTTTTCCAATGTGTGCCAGGGCCCCTTGCTGTATATCTTAACGATAAACAGCCCTCCACACTTATGGAAGCGTGTCGCATGGCTGATTCGTGGAAACTTTCAATCAGTCGCGATAGCACCTCTCAGAAGTGAATCATCCCTCCGCCTACCTCTCGAACTCCACTCGCCCAAGAATGGACTGCCTAGCAAGACCCTGTGCAACTATTGCAAGAAGGGGGCCACGCTGAAGCTGAGTGCCGATACAAACTCAGCACTAATAAGCAGCCTAACCCTACCAGCCAGAACTCCGCTCCCGATTCATCCGCTCAGCCCCTCCTCCAACAGTTACTGCAGGCCACCGAGCCCATCCAAAAGGCCCGTGCAAATCCTGTGGGGCTGCTAGCCACTACAATGCTGGATCTCCGGCCTGTCCACATCATGTCCCCACCACCAAATTTGTCAACCTAATCAGCACTTCATTTTCTGCTGCTGGTCCGCACCGGATCCTTTACCCCGAGACTGGAAACCCAGTTCATCTCGGTGGCCCCTCTTCAGAGCACTAGCCTGCCAGTGACCCTTCCGTTCACAGTAGACACTGCGGCAGACATTAGCCTGATCACTAGGGCCCAAGTGCCAGCCGGTGCCATGGTTGACGAAGAAACCCGGTGGGAAATGAAGTGGATAGAGGGCCACACCATTACCGTTCCTACTGTCCAACTCCAGGTTATGACACCTTGGGGCACGATACCCCACCGCCTCGGCGTGGTAGGTGGAATTCGGCCCGGAGTGGTCTTCTTGTTGGGTCAGGATCTTCTCTGCGGAAGCCCGTTACCAACGCCACTCCGCAGCCACGTTACCTCCTCCACGGAGGCCCCAGTTGTAACTCCCAATAATGACAAACCTCCACCTTCCGCCCACCAAAGTGGTCCGCGGAAGGGGCGCCACCCAACCTATTTCAGGCCTAGCCCTCTCCAATCGCGAAGGGCTGGCCCACCAAGAGGTCCTCCTCCGCGAAGAGAGATTCAGGAGGAGCAGTACCGCTGCAGGACGTGCAAGCGGGCAGACCACTCCACCAAATTGGGAGGGCTGCCCAAACAAGCAACGCCAAGCGGACGCCCCAACAAAACTCACCGAGAGGCTACAATCTCCCGCTGGGGCAGGAATCTCTGCCGCAGCCAAAACAAAGTCGTCCGCGAGGTATTGCACCTCCGGACCCCTTGTCAGGCATGCCTGACCCTCAACTGCTGCCAGTGCCACTTGCGAGCACTGAGCAGTGCCAGACTCCGTCCGTCCTGGACGTTGAGCTACCAATGGAAAAGGCCCCTATGCCGGGTCTAAATCCTGAGGCGAATCCTCCTCCGGGAGATTTAGGATTCCCCATGCAGTTGATCATCGCAACTGGAGAGCCTCCAGCACCCGAAGCTTCTTCTTTGCAAGAATTTGACTCAGGATGAACCCTGGAGGATCGAAATGGTACCCCTTCCTTGGAAGACCAGGAACTGGCATCCTCGGACGCAGAAGTCGAGATCGCTCTCGCTCCGGTTGTCGCAGCAGCCGGAGTAGGAGTCCTCCCGCAGCTTTTTCAGTTGCCCCTGACTTTGCGCCCGCTAGCCCTTCTGGCCTGTCCCCGGGAGTCGGTGCTCTCATCACCTCCCTGGGCCAGCTACTGATAGGCCTTGGAGGAACCCGAAGAAGAAGAAGAAGGGGCGGAAGAGAGCCCAGTAGTTGCCGAGCCATTAGCTCATCCCGGCACTAGTGCCCTCTCGGCACAGTGCCACACCATCTTAAGAGTGATCCTGGTCCCCTTGCCCAGAGGAGGTAGCCAGTGTGATCTCTTTTATTTGTACATAGCCTAGACAGCCTTAAGTACGGTACATCAATTTAGTAGCCTTGTTCTTTCCACTTACCACCAAGCCGCAGTAATCACTTAAGTAGCCTAACTAATTTCAATAATCTTAACTATTGTGAACCGAGCCACGATGCTCAGGACGCGCAGGGCCTAAGACCTCAGTGAGGCACCCATTTATCATATGAGGCAACCCTCATGAATTAACTAGTAATTATTAATTGTATTAAACATAAACCAAGTTGTGATTTAGTTAGAACATTAACTCTTATGTTGGTGCTACAGTCGGGTTAGGATAGGTTAGGCTAGGGAATATCATAGAATGTACCACTAGGCTAGGTCTAAAACACATCATGATTGTAGGAGGTAGCCTATAATAACCGTGAGCACCTTCTAGTACTATTAGACTTAGGTAAAGTAGTGATTATAGCTCGTATCCTATCTAGGGTTAGGTAGTTCTGTAGCTAGGTAGGCTAACCAGGACTAATCTGCTCAGGGGAAGAAGAGTAACCTACTAGAGGCGAACAGCTTGCTTAGTATAGACCTTCACGCCCGAAAAGGAGTGAAGGCCCTCTTAAGGGGGAGCTTTTATAAATATTACTGCTGTTAAGCCCTCGTAACTTTGATTGCAAATAATATCAACCTGACCGAGACAGGGAAAGATGTTGTCTATATAGGAGCGTCTTCAGTTCAAACCTTAACGTCCATTGGAGAACGGGATAGGTAATTTAGGCCTTCACCCTATAGGAAAATTTCCTATCAGCCTTAAAAATAGGTGGTCCTAAGGTCCCTTTTTTCCTTCCTACCTGTCTCTTGGCGAATGTTTGTAACAAGAATGATTCGCCTGGGGTGACTGTTTTGACCTAGGCCGGTCAGGAACTTCAGAGAGACTGGAGCATTCGGAGAGACCACATGTCCGACGGGCCTCTTCTCCCTTTCTTTGTCTATTATTCTATTAGTGAAGTGAAGAAGCAATTGAAGATTCCTCTCGGCGGTGGTTGGTCACGCACAACGTTCGTCCTAAGGTAAAGTCGCTTTTTGTTCAAAACTTCGCCCATTCTTTTTATCTTTTCCTGTATTTTTGCATTTCTTTTGTTTCCTCCTTCATCCCCCACTTACGGTATATGTGTTTACAAAAGTCTAGATTAAGCCAAATTATTATATTGTTAGCTTCAACCCCGTTATTCCAGTAAAATACCTAGGTTAGGGTAAGCAAATCAGTTTTAAGTCTCGATGCTTTTGTATGCCTCGCGTCTGAATGTTTGGAAGAACCGTTGCGTTTAAAATCAAATTCATCTCAAATATTCTTGTTAAGGTTAATTACCCTTAACTGGCGACCTTTGGCTAATTAACGACTGTCTTTGAGGTTAACTTTTGGCTTCAAGTGGCAGGTTACGTGTAATCTTGGTTTGCAGGGCCGTAAAATTACGTAAATTGAATAATACATGATCAGCCAAGACCCTCACAACAATGAATAATATATATATATATAATATATATATATATATATATATATATATATATATATATATATATATATATATATATATATATATATATATATATATATACATATATATATATATATATATATATATATATATATATATATATATATATATATATATATATATATATATATATATATATATATATATATATATATATATATATATCGAAAATATTAATATTCTGAAAAGCCAGCTGAAACATTATTTTGGAATGGAATGAGTTCATGGAGAGTGCCACGTAAAAGACCTTAAAGAAAAAGCTACAGTTACATTAGGAATCACCATTTTCTAGTCTAATGATTCTGATTCGTTCCGTGATTAGAAAATGTCACTGATTAGAGCATTCCTGTGACTTTAGTTTCAGTTTACCAGGATGCTGTATCAGGTTTCCTGAGAACAAAAGTCTCATCTCTGCGAAAATGTGTGAGATCATTCTCGGTTAAAAATCTCCTTGAAAACTGATCTCCTTCCTCAGGTTTCAGGGACATTTTGGCCCGACAGAAACCAGACATTCTGTGTATAGATGACACCTTGCCTTTGAAGAAGTCTTGAGAGCAAAGAGGCTGTCTGTTGTCTGTTTATTCAGAAAAGTGGCAGGAAGATTTTGCTTGAAACAAAATGGTATGGTTTCATTTTTGTAGCAAAAGTCATTCGTATAAAAGATTTCAGAAAGGTGAAGAAGAGTTTGTTGAATAAAACGAGGTAAAGGGAGTCACGAATTCAAGTAGAGATTACTGCATTGAATCAAGCTGGCTGTATGTGCAGTCAACTCTCATTCATAACATTATAGAAAACAATAAAGCATCGCCAGTTTTGCAGACACAAGGAGTCAAATACGTGCCTGTGTGACTATTATGCAAGACGGTATTAAAGATTTGTAGTCGTTTATTTTGTATAAAAAGAAAACCCTTACAAAATAATACAGGAAGAAGAGACAGATATTTTGTTCCTGTCAAAGAAAACGCTTCTTTGATAATGTATAAATGAGGCATTTTGAGTCAAGAAGAACACGAAGGAGATATTCAGTTATAGAAAGCAAAATATATAATATGTATATTTTTTTATATATATAAACAGAAGATATATATAATATATAATGAATATGGAGCAAAATGAAAGTTGTCCTTTACGTAGAAAATTTCAGTGAAAACATCAGACTGACTGAGTGAATCTTGGAAACTGTTGCTGTTTCTGTCTCATCTTCAGTACGTTTCCCTTCTAGACGACTGCAGCAGTTAGAGTAATTTGCCCCTAGCCATAAAAACTCCTCAAATAAAAAAGCAATAATTGCAAAATATTCTTGAAATGTTTTCTTTGAAATAATTCAGATCCACCAGATTTATAGAAATGTCAGAACGAAAGTTGGAGGTGCTTTGCCTTCCTCAGGACAGATCTGTTCAGGAAATAAATAGGTGCCTGTTGATGATGTGCATCACAAAGCCACTGCAATGTAACAAACATAACAGATGCTCGTTGAACTTATGACAACATCCCTAAATTTCCTCGATTATTTGGGAGAAAAACTGCTGATTACTAACTTCATATCTATTGACTTGACACTTATATATATTCATAATAATAGCATTGTAAATTTCCTTAAAAACAATTAATATATCATTAACGATAAAGCTAATCTTCCTTTTCGTTCTGTAAAAAATGTGAAAAAGAATTTAATCATAAAAGTACTGTGAGACAGCATCCAGTATCCTACATTGCACCTTTCCGGTATTAAATTCTCATGTCAAGTGTAATTTCATTTAGAGAAACAAAACCCAATAAATAAATTCCTCCTAATGAAGAACGTCCTGCATTTACATTCGAGAACAACAAATATTTTACAATTGATTAAAAAAGTGGAATGATGCAAATTGAATGGCCAACATTCGTTCCTGGAGAAAAGGAATTTATCCTGAAAATGACATTCAGCTGTTGATTTCGTTATAGCAACCATTTTGTATAGATGCAAAGAAAGATGTTTCAGTTTGAAACCCAACGAAAAGAATAAAATTATAGTTGATACAACACTAGCTTTGCTGGAATAAAGGAAGTTTTTTACATTATTTTTTTATAAATAAGCTTGACTACTACTTTTTACTATTATTTATTCAGAATCTCAGAATATCTGAGGATTGTCTCGTTCGAGGAATGTCGGTTTCAGAAACATTTTCCTTTTTCTCAAAGGAAAAGAAGCTTCAATCAGTAAATGTTCTCAGAACAGAGCTTTGAAGAAAACATTTACTGAATAAGCAAATGTTATGTTAATTATATGATAAGGGCTTTTAAACACGATATGTTAGTTTGTAAATTAGGAGATAAGAGTTGATAAATATACTTTTATGAGAGATGAGGCCTATTTAAATTTACCTTAGAATTAGTTTTCCTTGCCTAAAAGCTCAAGGAGTAATGGGGCCTTGGGGTTACCTTCCTGTCAATTTTGAGAGAAAGGCCAAAGAGTGAATAAGGATCTCGCTCAAATCATTACACCAGAACTTGATCATGATAATTGCATATCAACAATGAACACATAAACACAAAAAGATTAAAGAGAAACTTGATACTGTACTCTGTGTTAATAATTAAGTGTCTAACCACGCCCAGTTTACCTGAGACTCGAGAGATAAACACTTCAGTAAAAGCAAACAGGAGTTATTAACTTTGAGGGAAGGAGAATGGGGAAGAAAAACACTCGTTTTCCTTATCGAATTATTATTCTTTTTCTCTCATCAACGCTGGTTTGAAAATCCTTGATCCATAATTCTCCATCTGAGAGAACTCCCGAAAAAGTGTGGGATCACACTTTTTTTTTTGTTCTTATTATTGTTACTCTATAGTATATCAATTCCAGTTTATTGAAAAAAAATTGTATAACAATTATATCTGGTTATGCAAATATCAAACTCTGAATAAAGAATATAACATTTGGGTTATTTAAAAGAAAAAAAATTCAGTAAAAAAAAAAAAAACTACATGGCATGTTATCTTATCTAGCCAAAAAATATATATGGCCTTTTTCCCAGTGGAACTTATGATTATATTTTGCACCCATCTCTTTATGCCTGCAAAATGACCATATATTGCAAATTACTTACACCAGAATGGAATGGACAGCTGTACTTAGTGTCAAATGGCACGAGTGTAAATCCTCATGTCACTTTTATCCCCCCAAAAGTTTTTTCTCGTCTAAGTTATACTTTTTGTTCTTCTAACTTGTATTTCTTTAGACATTATTTAGCTGTTGCCTGTATCACCTACTATTTGGTCCATTCTGGGATGAGAGAGAGAGAGAGAGAGAGAGAGAGAAGAGAGAGAGAAAGAGAGAGAGAGATGAAAAAATAACTGTAAATCCCGCGCCCCGTGAGGAAAATTTGCGAACTTTCATTCAGTGTGGGAGGCCTTCATAAATACCGCTGCATATTTTTTGATGACTTATTGACACTTAACTGTGACAACCAGACTACCGAGATAAGAACTTCCTTTCACCGTTATGATTTATCCGCAGCATTTATCCGCAGAGAGAGAGAGAGAGAGAGACCGACAGAGAGAGAGAGAGAGAGAGAAGAGAGTACACTGGATAAACACTGGAGTTGAGTTTTAATTAACTTTCAGATCTTTTGAGAAATGTTTTTCATTTCTCAAACTCTTTTTACACGAATGATGAGATTATAATTCCCAAGTCTCTAATGTCAAGTTTTTAAAAAGATGAAAAGAAAATTACTAATTCAATTGGAATCTTCCATTAATTAACTCTATAATATTTTAATTAGTGTTGAATCTTTAAATCATTACAGTCTTGTTTTAAACTGAATATAAAACTATTTACAAAGTCTTTTGTTGATTAAAAGTCTTACAAATTCAAAGTGGAACTTAAACATTCAGACCAAGTCTGATGCATTGATAATTGTATCCTAGCAGTATTGAAGCACAAATGCTGAGAATTCTCAGTATATTTAACGAAAGTAACACTGATGTGGCCTGCAGAAGAGCTAACACAAATATGTAAAAACAAGAGTTCTTAAACCACAAATATGTAATAAGGTGTAAAAGGCTAAAACAATGATTAAATTTTTCTACAAGTGTAAATTTTTGCAAGATTCTAAAAAATTTTTGTATTTTTCTTACTATGTGATGTGGAATGGAAATGTATAAAAATATTTGTAATTCCTTCTTGCCTTTTTCTATAAATTCACAAAACTCTCTCTCTCTCTCTCTCTCTCTCTCTCTCTCTCTCTCTCTCTCTCTCTCTCTCTCTCTCTCTGTATTTGTTTAAAACTATCCATTGCTGGGAAATACAAATTAATTTGTCCAAATTAAGACAAATTGGCCATTTCCAAACCTCAAGAGGTCTGAGGAGACCCTAGATACAGTTCATCATAGTCAGAATTGAAAAAAAAGAACTCTCTTCTCTTGTCTCTCTCTCTCTCTCTCTCTCTCTCTCTCTCTCTCTCTCTCTCTCTCATAATGAATTTCGTAAAAGTTCAGAAAGGTCTTCCAGGAGGTCAGTGGAAGGTAACTACAAGTTCAGCGGCAAATAACTTTGATGGATTGACTCTGTTATTTTACCATGTTAAATGTAATAATCGAATTACACTTTAAAATTAAAACAAGACAGATTACCTAATTAGCAATTAAAAGAGTCACCACTTCTCTTTCTGCTATAAATGTTAAGGTTAATTAGTCAATCAGCAACCCATAATCCGTTAATAACTTTTGACATCAAAGACATGTTTCCACTAATTCCTCAATGAATGAATTCTGATACCTTGAAATAATTCGACAATTCTCATTTAAATGTTCAAGTAACTACTTCTTAACTGCTAAACATAAAGTGTGAAATGACATTTAATATTTTCCTGCCATGTATATTACCATTGCCATTTCCCTCGTTCCCATAAATATCATAATGGAATGTACCCTTTTCCCAGTAGCCTTCCGGTTCAGGTCAAAGTGTAATTGAATCTGATTTGTTCATAAATTTTGGTTGTAAATCTGACTACGAATGAAATTCTGGTTATTGATGCCACTAAAAGCTTATTAACTTGATTAGCAATCTTCATTAACGTGAAATGTTTATGTGCGGGAGAAAGGAAAAGAGAGAGAGAAGATATTAACCAGTCAATTAACCAAAGTCCGAATGACAAAGATTAATTCTGGTTGATAATTCACCCCAAGGAATAATCTCAGTAACCTAATCTGTTCTTAAATCTTGTTTCATCTTAATATTCCATAAGTTGATATTTCAATAAATGCTGATATTTCTCTTGATTATATTATTAATATTGAGAAAGTTGCTCAATAATAATGATTCCTCTTTTTCCTCAGATTCTCAAGCCTTGTAAACTCTGGGATTCTTTCCTCTCCTTCGTGTTTTTAAATCACCACATGATTCTGATTTCCTCTTTTAATAAGTCTTATGATTCTGATTTCCTCTTTTAATAAGTCTTATGATTCTGATTTCCTCTTTTAATAAGTCTTATGATTCTGATTTCCTCTTTTAATAAGTCTTTTGTGTTGTCACCGGGTCAACAAATTGACATATTTTATTTGGCCAAGAAAACCTTAATTTGAAAATATAAAGAAAAGTCCATTTTCTTCGACTCATCTGCGATGGAAATTGAACCTGAAAATATTTTTGTAAAAGAAAAATGAAAAGGAAATTTCAATTCCCTTTCGGTCAATGAAACTGAAAAATAAAATTCTGGCCAAAGGCCAAGCGCTGTGACCTATGAGGTCACTCAGCGCTGAAAGGAAATTGAGTAAAAAGGTTTGAAAGGTGTAACAGAGGAAAACCTTTTGCAGTTGCACTATGAATCCATTGTTAGAGAGGATGGAAAGCCAGATGAAAGAAAGAGAATATAAACGGAGATACAGTAAAAGAATGGAAGGGGTTGCAGCTAAGAGCAGAAGGGACGCTGCAAAGAACCTTGGTAATGCCTACAGTGCACAGCATGAGGTGCACTGACGGCACTACAAATCCGTAAAGAAGTGCGAAGTAAATGAAACAATATTTTGGTAGAAATCCCTGCATCAAATGTCAATTTGTCGAAAGGTTTAGCATAAGTAACGATGACAAAAACGGGAAAAAATAAATAAATAAATAAATAATATCAAAATCATTCCTGTACGTTAACTTTCCAATAATTTTTTTTTTTACTCAGGAAGTCTGACGAAATTCCGTGAAATAAAACATTTTAAAACAAAATCCTCTGGAACCCAGCAGAATAAAATGCGCTTTTCTGAAAGAAGGGTTTATTTCCTTTCAAGATTTGCTCTCATTAAGAAAGGCATTCGACAAAGGAGAGAGAGAGAGAGAGAGAGAGAGAGAGAGAGAGGAGGAGGAGGAGGAGGAGGAGGAGGAGGAGGAGGAGGAGGAGGAGGAGGAGGAGGAGGAGGAGGAGGAGGAGGAGGAGAATCAGATTATCCAAAAGAACCTTTGGCCCGAAAAAAATTAGAAGAATTTCGACTTTAGGAGCATTTCTGAAAGTGTTTCCTTTACTTGGTTATCATTATCTTCAGCAGTAATGTATTTGCTTTAGGAAGATGAGTCGATATTGATTAAAGTTGGTAAAAGTCTCCTTTGAGGAGACGATTACAGGAAGTAAAGAATATATTATTATTATTATTAATTATTATTATTATTATTATTATTATTATTATTATTATTATTATTATTATTATTATTATTATTATTATTCAGATGAAGAACCCTGTTCATATGGAACAAGTCCACCACAGGGACCAGTGACTTGAAATTCAGGCTTCCAAAGAATATTATTATTATTATTATTATTATTATTATTATTATTATTATTATTATTATTATTATTCAGAAAATGAAACTTCTGCATATGAAACAAGCCCACCAAAGGACCACTGACTTGAAATTCAAGCTTCAAAGAATATTCAGGTGTTCATTAGGAAGAAGTAAGAGGGAGGTAAAGGGAAATACAGAAAGAAGAGATCACTTTTTAAAAAGAAAAAAAAAATAAACTGACAAATTAATAAACAGATAAAAGTGTAAGTAAATTACTAAAATGTCCTTATGATCATTCCATCTATAATCCTGTGCTTTGCTGTGTTGAGGCGTTTCATAATGAGTGTGACTTTTATTTTGATTTTGCTTGTTTCCTATTTCATTCTCTCATTCTTCACTAATATTCTTGGCTGGGGAAAGATGCCACAAACTTATGCAAGAATTTTTTCCTTTATTTTTTCCGATATCTAATTCAACCTCCTTTTTTCCAAACGGAATATATACAGCTTCGCTTATGCTAAGATTTTTCATTTATTTTCCTTACATTTTTTTTCCAATAGGGACTCGATTGATTAGGAATTTGGGTCTCTCTCATGACATGATGATGATAATAATAATAATAATAATAATAATAATAATAATAATAATAATAATAATAATTTATTATTATTATTATTATTATTATTATTATTATTATTATTATTATTATTATTATTGCCAACTCAAGAAGGAAACAAGAAATGCTAACAGCGGCACAAGATCAGGCCCTAAGAGCAAGATATGTTCAAAGAACAATAGATGGAGATAACATCTCACTCATATGCAGGAAGTGCAGTATGAAAGACGAGACCATAAATAACATAGCAAGCGAATGTCCGGTACAAAAAGAGGCATGATTCAGTAGCAAAAGCCCTCCACTGGAGCCTGTGCAAGAAATACCAGCTAGCTTGCAGTAATACGCGGTACAAACACCAACCTGAGGGAGTGATAGAAAACGATCAGGCAAAGATCCTCTGGGACTATGGCATCAGAACAGATAGGGTGGTACGTGCCAATAGACCAGACGTGACGTTGACTGACAAATTCAAGAAGAAAGTATCACTCACTGATGTGGCAATACCATGGGACACCAGAGCAGATGAGAAAGAAAGAGAAAAAATTGATAAGTATCAAGACCTGAAAATCGAAATAAGAAGGATATGGAATATGCCAGTGGAAATTGTACCCATAATCATAGGAACACTAGGCACGATCCCAAGACCCTGAAAAGGAATCTGGAAAAACTAGATGCCAGAAGTAGCTCCAGGACTCATGCAGAAGAGTGTGCTACTAGAAACAGCGCATATAGTGAGAGAATGATGGACTCCTAAGAGGCGGGGATGCAACCAGGAACCCCACACTGTAAAACCACCCAGTCGAATACGATGGCTGTGATAGAAAAAAATTTATATATATACACACACACACACACACACACATATATATATATATATATATATATATATATATATATATATAATATAAATATATATATATATATATATATATATATATATATATATATATATATATATATATATATATATATATATATATATATACATACACATGTCCATGTATATACATACAAGTAAATAAGACATACATGAATTAAACCAGGCAGGATAATCTCTAGCAAAGGGGAAACGGCTGATGTAGGAAGTATAATTGTTGTTTGTGAGTCACAGTGGGTGGACGTAAATTCAGGCGGAAGACGAACAATAAAAAGTGGGGAGAAAAACGCGAAACTTAATAAAAGCGTGCATAACACACAGATGGAAATTCCTTATGTAGGATTTTGTGAAATATAATAAAAATGTCAATTTTTTTACTCTAGACGAACAATACGCTTAGATATTCTCTACATTACAAGAAAAAAATGCTCGGATTTCCAACCCTTCAGATTATTTTACAAGAAAATAGTTTAATGCTCTTTCAGCTCAAAGGACTGTTCATCAGGCCTGTATAATTTTCATAAACCTACCGTACATTAGTAACTTATTGTATTACTGCTCATTTGAACATTGAATATATTTAAATTCATGCTTTGCAATTACAATCTAAAAGCAGCAATTTTCTAGTAATAGTAAGTACTTATCGCCTGGAGCAAAAACAAATAAATATACATCTGAAAATCATATATAGATCGTGCTCGATTATTATTATTATTATTATTATTATTATTATTATTATTATTATTATTATTATTATTATTATTATTCAGAAGATGAACCCTATTCTTATGGAACAAACCCACCACAGGGGCCATTGACTTGAAATTGAGGCATCATCCGAAGAACATGGTGTTCATGAGAAAGAAGTGACAGATGGTAAAAGGAAATACAGAAAGAAATCACCTATTAGTAATAAAAAAAATAAATTAACAATTAATAAATAAATAGATAAAAATGTAAGTAACCTACTAAAATACAAGGAGCCTTGTATTAGGGTAGTAATGCACTGCATCTTCGCTTGGTGAAAATGAATGTAACAATTAACAAAACCTAATTTTATTTCTAGAAAAATCAGTTCGTTGTTTCATAGGCAGCAGCAAAGAAACACCGTCCCATATGACGACCCAGACCCAGAATTATTGTTTCGACGAACACTCGAGGGAAATCTGTCTTTTCCCTATTAGCCTCGAAGGGAACATTTCGGAAACGAGGTTTCAAAAATGAACTGGGAATTTTTTCGGAAGCAAAATTCTCGTGAGTCTGAGATTTATTTTGTGTATGTTGCTATGTTTTCCATTTTCTGTCGTGCTGTTACCTTGGCGTAGAAAAGAATATAGAATTTAGGCAAAGGCCAAGCTCTGGGATCTGTGAGGTCAGTCAGTGCTCAAAGAGAAACTGAGGGTGGAAAGGTTTGATAGGTATAGCAGGAGGAAAACCTCAAAGCAGTTGCACTATGAAACAATTGTTAGGAGAGGGTTGAGGAAAGTTATATAGAAGAAAGGGAATATGAACGAAGGTGCAATGAAAGGAACGAAAGGGGTTGCAGCTAGGGCCCGAAGGGACGCTGCAAGGAACCTTAAGTAATGCCTACAGTGCACTGCGTGAGGTGCACTGACGGCGCTACCCCTCTACGGGGGTTCCCTGGTGAAAGTAGTGGAGGTCGTCTGCAAATCAGTCCTGATAAAAACTCCGCCATAAAAGTTCTTTTGGGGAAACTTTCCTGTGGTGCTCGCACGTGCGAGAGCGCTGGTGTCTTAACTGACCACCTAAGCATATCACACCAACATGAAACTGCTGTTTGTTGATTTGTTTTTTTTTTTATTATTCTTTTTATTTCACTCTGGATTTATTTCGTTGGGGAACTCGAACTAAATTGGAGGTAACACTGCAATAAGAGAATATCTCAGAATTTTTTCAAAGTTAATTTAACAGGCATCGTGGCATGCATATTCCTTTGCTGAGATAATTCCTTTTAGCAAATATTTGATTATCGTGAAGAAACTAATTTTAACTTGAAAATAAAGTGAGAAGCCGCAAAAAGGCATCGTTAACACTATCACTGAATTCATTTATATTTTTCGAAAACTACTCCTTATTTCGTTTTCCTTTACTTACTCTTATTTCTTCATCATCAAGCAGCAAGTCCCAGTGAGTAGGAGAGGCTGAGAAGGAAGGGAGGATTTTTATGTTACAGAGAAAGGATGGGACTTAAACTTCCCTTCAGATTAAGTGTAAAGATTTAAGATGAAGGCATAGCAACAGCAGATTGTAGTTTTAGTCTTGAGAGGAGAAGACTAAAAAGGAAGGGAAGGATGTGAGGGAGAGAAAAAGTATAGGTCATAGCCTAATTTTATTGAGTGAGCAGGAGATTGGTGGTGGTGACTGGGAGGTGATGCTGGTTTTTGTAGTTAATGGAAGATGTTCTTTGCTTATACTTGAGATGGCTGCATGCCATCACGGTTTTGTTCGTAGAGCAGTCTGTAAGTCATTTGGTGAAGTGGGATGCAGTATGGATGTCTGAGAGGTGCTTTTTAGTTGGGGGTGGGTCGCCGTGGAAAGAGAGAGAGAGAGAGAGAGAGAGAGAGAGAGAGAGAGAGAGAGAGAGAGAGAGAGAGAGAGAGAGAGAGGAAAAAATAAAATAACAGTTAAAAGATAAACATAAATAATTAAATTAAAGGACGAGATTAAGGTAAAATTAAGATAAGAATATAAATCCATGTGAGTGAAAAAATAATTAAAACTTAAATAAATGAATAATTAACTCAATAAATGAACAGCTCTCTCAGTTTGAATACTAGCACTGACATGAATGATGAGATAGATGTGTGAGTTAATTTGATAGACAAAAACTATATGATAAGGTGTGAGTAAAACCAAGGAACTTTACAAGTTTGATAATGCTGCTAGGGATCATAAAGTGATAGGCATATTGAAGGTAAGTTAATGATACTCATGACTGAGCAATTTATTGGAAAAAGGTTGTAAAACACGTAAGTTAGGAGTGACATGTCAGTTGCGCTGAAGATGTTGAGCCATGAGGTCACGTGCAGATTCTGGAAGGGTCTTAGTGGAGATGAGTTGGTTGCATCAGCCTGAAAGAGGTAAATAAAAAGAGAGACACTTCTGCACAAGCTAAATGTGAGATGATGAGTAATCTGAGGCAGTGTTTGGCATGGGGCCCGTTTTTGATTACCTGGGTGGCAGGTAGGAGCTGAGGAATGCTGAGAATTCTTCAGTGTTTTTAGCTATTAAATGTCACCAGTTTGGTGTTTGTTAGGGGGCCTCTGTGAAGTTCCGCCTCAGTGGAAAAGTCTCTGGGCAGTGTAATTTGGTAATGATCAGTGGCTCATCCACTACTTGTTCACGGAAAAATATGTGCATGCTCTAATTTTCTGGATTGATTAACTGCCAGGTGCACATATATCCCTAACTGTAATAACTGATGGTGATTGCGAGTCTTCTGGGTGTGTTCCTGGAAAGAAAATACCTTTGTAATTTGGTGTTTTCTACGTACCATTTTGCAGACCTGGATCCTTGGAGAGGTGACAGACGAATTTCGCTGTGGGCTTCATTTTGGCAGCACCTGAAATTTTTTTGTTTCATCTACATGAGGGGCTGATTTAGGGCAATACTGATTGTATTGCATTGCAGAGTGCTTTTTGCAAGTTGATGTGTCTCTTTGTTTCCTTGGATTCCTATGTGACTGGGAATCCAATTCAGTGTTACTTGCCTTCCATTGCTCTGATGAACGAAGGCTGCAGTGTGTGATTGATTCTTTATTGCGAGAATTGCACACTTTGAATCCGTGTGGATTGTTGTGTTTCCTGCCTGCTATAGGGAGTTTTCTAGCGCCTTTTGGATGCCAACTAGCTTCGTTTGCAGGGTGGAGGCATTGTTTGAAAGCCTCCAGCTTGCATTTAGAGAGGAGGAGATTACTGCTGCAGCTGCTACTGGTATATTTCGGTCCACTGAACCATCTGTGTAGTAAACATTAGAAGCAGATTTGTTGTTTATGGCTGCTTGTGCAGCTTGTCTGAGTTGTGCTGGAGAGCAGAGGGCCTTGTTTGCTGGGAGAGGAGTGAAATGGAAATTGAAGGGGATGGGAGTCCAAGGAGGTTAGCTCAACATAGTTGTTGCTGGATGTATCCCTCTTAGTTGCAGCAGCAGCTTCTTGCTTGTTGATCCTTCTCAAAGTGGTGAGAAGGTTCCCCATATAATTCCTGGGAGGATTGAGTTCCTCATACAAGTTTAGGATTCTAGTTATTTTGTTCCTCAAAGGGCAATCCCTACCGCTTTTCAAGGTTTTGACAATGGTGAGGGCATTTCTTTGATCAACTCTGGAGGGGAGAGGGGGAAAGGTTGGTTTCTGCTCTGAGAAGACAGAGTTTTGCCCACATTGGGGCACCTGTAATGACTCATTGCATCGTTTTGAATCACTTCAAGTGAGCAGACCTGAGAGTGTGTCATCTTTGTGAGCACCAGCACTGCATATTCCACTGCAAAACTGGTGGTCTGAATGTAGAACATACTAAGTCGATGACTTGATGCACCTTGGGGAAGTGAAGTGATTCTTTTCATCGCATTTAGGCGACATTTGGTCTTCTGCTTCAAATGCTGTATTTCATTTGCCAATGAGAGTTTATGATTTATATTCACCCCCAGGCACATGAAGTCTCTCACCCATTCTATGGGTTTTCCCATGATGGGGAGATTATTGGATTTGTGAGTGTGCTTGATGGCCATAGCTTTAGTTTTGTCAGTGTTGATTTTGAGGCCAAGCTCTTTGCACTTACCTTAGATCAAGTATAATGATTGCTGGGTTTTCAACAGTTGAATGTCTCCTGGTTTCTGGGGCCATAGTAGGCAGACATCATCTCGATAAATGAAGATTGCTACTCCTTTGGGTAGGTTCTGTGTGGCAAGATTTTCCATGGTTTGTTAAAGAGAAAGGGACTGAATATTTTGTGTCCCATTTTCATGTTAAGTGAACTCAGAGTGGGCTCCTTGAAAGCAGACTCTCACTTCTCGATTCTGAGTGTATTTTTGTGTCCATGCCAAGAGATTACCTTTTATGCCTTTTTGAACACGTGAGGAGAGAGTATAACAGTGGAATTTGCTAAACTCATAGGCTTTCTCATGGTCAGGAAGACAATTAAGGCTTTCCTTTCGTTTACTGTGGATAGGACATCAGTTATGCATTCCCCTGAGTTCAATTTCCTTCCTGTATGCATAGATACGTGGATGTAGGGGCCTGCTTTCAGAGTAATCTATTGAGGACCATCCTCTTGGCTACCTTTTTCGGTGCAGCTAATTAAAGCAATGGGTCTGTAGGTGCCTGGGTGTTTTGGTTTCGGAATTGGGTTTATGTCCTGCTGGTTCCATTTCCTCAGTCTGACTCTTTCGACATAACTCTTATTGACCAGCATTAGGTATACTGTCTTTGCAGATTTGCCCATATTCTTGAGCATGCTGTAGGTTATAAGGTCAGATCCAGGTGCAGTATCCTTTGCTTAAATGTTAGTTTAATTCCTCCATGGTGAAGGGAGTGCCTGGTCATGGGTGTTGCAGGCTTCAATACACTCCTGCTTCTGAGAATTCCTAATGCTCTTAGGCATCGCTGAGTGTCAAAGAGAAGTTGACAGTCTTTGTTCTGTTGGTGAAATGCTGTGTGATTCTATCAGCTTCACTTTGTGGGTCAGAGTGAGGGACATTTATGAAATTCTTTTTGCCAGAGACTTTGTTAAACCAGTTCCACAGCTTGGCAATGGGTGTGAGATGGTGTACTTGTCTGCACCATCGAAGCCAGGTTTTTTGTCTCACTTGTTTGGATACTTGAGCAGAGTGAGCTGAGTCTTCAATCAGTGTGGCACACAAGCTGTCTGTTCTGTATCTTCTGAAGAGTTTTCTCACTTGTTTGTTCTTTTGTTTCCTTCCTATCAGCTTTAGTACCAGGCATCTTTTTGTGGTTTGTATTTGTGGTAGGGTAGATTTCTTTTTTTGGCATGGTGCTCTAGCAGCACTAGTTATGTTATTTGCAGAAATTTTTGTAGAAAAATGTTGCACATTCTGCAGAAAAATGATTTATGTATTCTGTGGACCAAGTAGTCATGTGATTTTCGAAGAGTTCCAATTTGCAAACTCAGGGTTTATGTGAGAGGGGAAGAGGAGGGGAGGAGCCTCCTTAACTGTAGCCTTGTCTGCAAGGCAAAGTGGTCACTGATAAAATGGGGCCAGTTCCCATGTGCCCCTTCCTCAGGTTTTGGAAACCAGAGTGAGGCCCAGCCTACCACTGTGTAGATGTGTGGGCTCATCACAATTGTTCAACAATTTTACTTCTGGGAATTCCTGGAATAGAAAGTTCAATATGGCGTCCTGCAGGGTTGGTTTGTTGTCTGGACTTACAATTGTTGATGTGCATTGAAATCATCTCTAATAATGGCATTGTCTGTGGAGGCTCCATCAAAAAGTGCATCTGCTTCTTATGCTATTTGGTGCTCTAAAACATTGTAGATTGTAATTTTTTATTTACCCTGTAGAATGATTTTCATGCTTAATATTTCTGCTTCTGGTCCTACAGTCTTGCTTGGAATCTGGGAGGAGAGAAATACTGTTTTTGACCAGTGTTAGGGTCCTCTTGTAGACTCCGTGTGATCAGTCTGTTATACAGTTTATCCCTTTGAAGAGGAAAAAGGACAGGTGTTCTCTAAACTGCTTCTTGTTGATAATGATATCATGATTTCTTGGGGATTGTTTGCAACTGCAGTAATGCAGATTTGGAACATAAGATGAGAATGTTCCATTGAAGTATTTTTATGGAGTTCCCTCTCATTATTAGGAGGAGGATTTGGGTTTTGTGTCAGAGCTGGTGGTGGAATCAGTGTCGCTGTCTGCTCTCATGGTTTGATTCCTAAACACTGTCTTATTGAGGATCTGACTATTGGCTTTTTCAGTAGGTTTGGTTGAACGGGATTTACACCAACTCAATGAAGGCAGTCATGACGTTTTTCTTGAAGTGTATGATTCCATCCTTGTTGAATTTCCTCTCAGTCTTTGACTCGTCTGTGTTGTAATCCCTGATGATAAGAGCATCTTGTGTGATTACAGAGGAATATCTGAGGCATGTTCTGTGGATGGAGGCAGGGTTATACAGTTCAGGGGAGGATAGGGATGGAGGTGCAAGATGAGAAAGGAGAGAGGTCAGAATGTAGGGAGAAGGTGAAGTATAGACTGGAAAAGGAGGGGGTGATGGGTTGGGGAGGAAGGGTAGCCTTGGTGGTCAGAGTTGTCTCTGTGGTTTTGGAGGGAGAGGGAGGTTTTGAGGAAGTAGATTGGGAAGAGGAGGGTAATGATTGGAACGAGTTCATGCAAGAGGAGGGTTTTGTACCACTAGCAGATCCAGTGGGTGCCAGTTACATAGGCACGTGCCCCCCAAATAAAATAATGACAAATTAATAATACTGAAGATTTAGATAATAACATAGATGAGAAACATGAAAATGGAAAAATAAAAATCTATTATAGAAATAATAATACAATTTTTTAAAAATAACAACAATGATAATAACAACAATAATCTTAATGATATATATATATATATATATTATATATATATATATATATATATATATATATATATATATATATATATATATATATATATATATTATATATCTATCTATCTATCTATCTATCTATCTATCTATCTATCTATATATATATATATATATATATATATATATATATATATATATATATATATATATATATATATATATATATATATATATATATATATATCAATGGGAGAGGCAGACATAAAGACTTGCTAAAAAGGTCAATTTATTCCCGACGTTTCATAATGGCTTCATTACATTTTCGAGGGCTGTATAAAATAAATAAAATAAATTACAAAAAGTATAAATTTAAATTTAAAAAATTAAGCACAATTGGTTACAAATAAAAAAAAAATTAAAAATAGAAGGGACAATTAAAAAGGACAACGTAAAAAACAAAACAAAATCTCTCTAAAAAATATACAATATAAAAAAAAATATATATATATATATAAAAAGTAAGAAAGATCAAGACCAACCTATTCAGTGGCAATGTTAAAACTAAACAGAAAACGAAAGACTAAGAGAGGTACAGTGTGCCGGCAGAGGCTTTGGCTGTTTAACAAAGGGACGAGCCGTTTAATCATTAATGATTCCAAAATGGCCAATTCATGGCTGCTAGAGGCTCGCCTAAAACAGAAAAATCCTTATTTTCAATTGAAGTTTACATATTCTGGAGTGATTTCTGATATTCGAAAACTCTGGGTTTGTAATTTTACTGCCTGTCCTATAGCTTACTCACGATGAGAGTCTATGCGTACCTTCAGAAGCCTCCTAGTGGATCAATATAAGTTCCTAAATTACATTTAGGACACGTATAGCTATACACACACCTGGAGGACATATAAAGGGCATAAACGATCTTTGTACTTAAATAAAGACCCGATGGTGAGAGGATTAACAGGTATCAGGTGGACCTTAATGGCTCCAAACTTACTTTGGATCTGTTGTGAAAAGTTTTTTAAAAAAGTATTATCAAATAAAAATGGAAATTTAGCATAAAAATTCAATTTAGGAACACTGTAAATTGTAGGTTTGAGGAGAAGTACTTGTCTTTGCGTTAAGTATCTTAAAGACCAGTTCATATGGGAAGCAGTTTCCTTAAAATATTTACATAAAAGGGCGACCTCATCTTGGAATAGGTACCAATCAGGGGTTAGCGTTAGAGCCTGTGGAGGAAGTAAAACAGAATTAATTTTAAAGTTAAAAAGAACAAAAACTATAAAAAATTGACCTAAGCCCATAAACGTTCTTTTCTAAAAATCGTTAATGTTAAAAATATTGTTTTTCTAAGAACTAGGACGTCTAAAAAAGAAAGCTGATTTTCGTTTTCTTTTTCTAGAATAAACAACATTATGATGTTGTAAATTTAGAAAATCAAGGAAGGAATCAGCATCAAATTATGTCTAAAAAAGGGCAAGGTATCATCAACATACCTTACAAAAAAGGCGGCAGCCCTAAGGACAGTCATCTAAGAAGTGCTCCTCCAGGAGCACATGAAAATGTTGGCAAAAGTAGGACCGAGAGGACTTCCCATTGCCATGCCGTCAACCTTTGTATAACACCGTTAAAAATAAGGCTGTGTTCAGCACAGCCAGACTTAAGATTTTAAAAACGAACAGTTAAAACCACTAAAAACTGTGTCGGGTTGAGGAAAAAGATTTAAAATGATATTAATAGTTTCCTCTACAGGTACATTTGGTAAATAAGGATTCTACGTCAAAGCTGGTCATGAACAGGTCTGAATCTTGCAATAAAATCTTTTCTTTAAATTGACTGGAATTTTTAAAGTGAAATTATTTTGTAGTTAAAGGCTCAAACAGGAACCAGAAATTTAGCCAGTTTGTAATTAGGGGGCGTTGTATGACGCAAGGATAGGTCGCAAGGGTACCTTGTTTATGAATCTTTGGTAGCCCATAGAGGATACCGTAAGACGAGCCTGTGACAAACAATTCTTGATAAGTTTCATTATTAATAATATTTTCCTTTTCAGAGTTCTCAGAAACGGTTAATTTTATCTTCCGTTTTGAAAATGTTGGAATAATCAGGAGATCAATCATATGATTTGGAGGAATCGCAGAATGACTTCCATTTCGTAATATAATCCAGTTTATTCAACAACACAACTCCCTTACCTTTATCTGGTTTCGTGATTATGAGGTCTTCTTTCTGTGACAGTTCCTTTAGAATTTCAAAATCGGTCTTTTTAAAAAATGGGGTCCATTGGGTCTTTAGTTTTCTGAAAGTGTGATGTGACAGATCAAATAAGCGATTTGTAGATCACCAAGGTGGACATCAAAGGCTTTTTGCGATTTAAGTCTGTGAAAAATAGTTTCAACAGCAAAAAAAACTTGGTAATAGATAGTTAGGTTTAAAGTTAGGCAGGCAGAAATCCAAACCCAGAGAGAAGGAGAGATTCTTCCCTCTTAGATAATACATAATTGGAAAAGTTAAAAACAGAGTGCGTTTTGTATGAAATTTAGGAATAGAAATGCCTAAGTTTTTAGCTTCTTATTATGACGTAGTTGTACATTGTCAATAAAATCTGTATTGTTTTGTTAAAAGGTCTTTCTTTTTAATGCTATCTATAAGAGAGACTAGAGACAACCTCTGACCGCTGTTACTTGACACTTAAATGTTTATCAATAATCCTTTGTTTATAGTTATTTCAATATCCAGTTATTTCCTTGGAGTGTCAGTAAAACTGTGAAGAATATAGGGATGATTTATAAAGTTTAAACTTCACAAAATTAGGCACAATGCTATTTAAAGAACAGTACTGCAGAAATTCCAGATCAAGTTTTGCTTTTTCCAGTTTTCCAGTAATGTCTTTCTAAATTTCTGCATTTCATGATAAGTCAAACCATAAAATCGCCTGTAAGTTGATGAAATGATCACACCCTCTCCATCTAATCCTCAGTAGAAACAGAAACACATAGAAGAAGCTTCAAGTTCCATTGCAACAGAGCAGGCAGGTCCAGCAGAAAGAGGCCCAAGACACGCGTAGAATCAATCAACATCAAACAGCGGTGGCCACAGCCAGGTATACATCAATGGGAGGCGGACATAAAGACTTGCTAAAAGGGTGTGTGTATAGCTATACGTGTCTAAATGTAATTTAGGAACTTATATTGGATCCACCAGGAGGCTTCTGAAGTACGCATAGACTCTCATCGTGGAGTAAGCTATTGGACAGGCAGTAATGATTACAAACCCAGAGTTTTCGATATCAGAAATCACTCCAGAATATGTAAAACTTCAGTGAAATAAGGATTTTTCTGTTTTAGGGGCGAGCCTCTAGCAGCCATGAATTGGCCATTTGGAATCATTAATGATTAAACGGCTCGTCCCCATGTTAAACAGCCAAACCTCTGCGGCACTGTACCTCTCTTAGTCTTTCGTTTTCTGTTTAGTTTTAACATTGCCACTGAATAGGTTTGGTCCATATCTTCTTACTTTTATATATATATATATTTTTTTTATATTGTATATTTTTAGAGATTTTGTTTTGTTTTTACGTTGTCCTTTTAATTGTCCCTTCTATTTTTAATTTTTTTATTTGTAATCAATTGTGCTTAATTTTTAAATTTAAATTTATACCCTTTTTGTAATTTATGTTATTTATTTTATACAGCCCTCGAAAATGTAATGAAGCCATTACGAAACGTCAGGAATAAATTGACCCTTTTTGCAAGTCTTTATGTCCGCCTCCCCATTGATGTATACCTGGCTGTGGCACCGCTGTTTGGATATATATATATATATATATATATATTCATATATATATATATATATATATATATATATATATATATATATATATATATATATATATATACATATATTATATCTTCTTCTTCTTCTTATATATGTTATATATATATATATATATATATATATATATATATATATATATATATATATATATATATATATATATTATATATATATATATATATATATATATATTATATTTGTATGTATGTATGTATATATATGGACAGTATATATGTACTGTATTGAAAATTGGTAGTCCCCCATGGAATTTTTCTGGATCTGCTAGTGTTTTGTACTTTACCTTTCATGCATGCAATGCCCTGGAGCCAGGCAGGACATTTCTTCTACAGGCATGGCACTTTTCTCTGCAGTTAGGGCAACATGCAAGGGTTGGAAGGCCGGATTTGAATTTGGCCAGACAGATTTTTGTTGGGTGTCGGCGGCTACATATGCAGCAGATTTCGACCCCTGTGCATCTTTCCTAGTGGTGCCCTAACTGATGGCATCTGAAGCATCATAAAGGTTCTGGGTTGTAGTTTTCCACTGGGAAGAGTCTCCAGATTCTTAGATTTATCCGATAGGGTGTGGGTCCTTTAAAGGTGCATATCACCTTTTGAGTAGAGGCAGTTTGACCTTGTGCTAATGCACCTCTCTGCACTCATGATGCAAAGCTGGTTCTCAAGAGGGGTGAATTGTAATTCGGTTGGGTAGTTGCAAACTACCACTTTCATCAGTCGTTCAGCAGGGTCAAACATAACAAACTCAGCGGTGTTTTTCAAGAATTCTACAGTTTCTTGATTCTTTGGCATGGTTGTGAAATTTCCCTTCAGGTTTGGTTTGGCAGTCATGATTAGTGATATGTTTGCTGTTTCCAGGGCAGCTACATTTGCATAGGAAAGTGCCCTGAATTTGGGCAGATCATTATCACCAGATTTTTTTCAGTTTTGTTAACAGGTTTTGGGACATGCTGAAAATCTGTATGGTGTACCTTTGTTTTTGGTTTTTTCCTTTGAACTTGTGCCCAGAATTCTACCTCGTCCAAAAGGGAAGGCTCCTCAGTCGCGTGCTGGTCAGGGGCTGAGTCTTCTGTAGCTAGGGTCATCGTGGCAGTGTCCATATCCACAGGAGTTGGGGTTATTTCATTGTTAATTGTTCAGAGTCCATAGTCCTCCTCCTCCTGGCGGGATTTGAGGCACTGGGGAGGGTGAGGGAGGCGAGCGAGACCGATCTCTTCCTCGTCATCTTACCTGTTTGGAAGAGAGAAGAGAGAAAAAAACACGCACACACAACACAAGTTATGACAAAATGTCTATTCTTCACTTTTCACAGAAAGCTCGTTTTTAACACAATTCCACCAGTCGCTGAAATTTCTCCGACAATCTGTTGTTCTTGGCTGGTAAGGCACAATGTCGCATAACACAGCTGTGGGAGAGCACAAGGCAAACTCAAGGAGATGTTCCCGGTGAGAGAGCTCGTCGAGACTCGTTCAATGCAATGCAATGAGGGGATAGGATAGAGTGAGGTTCGATTACAAATCGATTTAAACCTAAGGGTCCCCGGAAGGAAGATAAGGTTTGGAATGGGGTAGAAGGGGTGATGAAGGTATAAAGGGAAGGATAAAAAGATAGGACAGACCCATTTGTCGTTGTGTATGTAGTGTGATGTTTGTAGTTCTTTATGTTAATGTTAATGTTGGTTTTGATCTGTTGAGTGACATGAAATAATGAAAACTGTGTTAGGAGGCTTGAGAAGGTTTTACTAGTTTAAGATTCCAATATTTGATTGTCCTCCTCTCTCCTCCTGCAGGGGAAGGAGAGGACTCAGACCACAGTGCTATACAGAAGTTAGGAATGTGCTTGCAGGTTAGTATGTTAGTTTACTTTCGGGCTCTCTTCCGGATGGATTAGCAGTTGTAGTGTGTTAGTTTCAGGGCGGGTGCTGTGAGTGTCTAACTACTATTGGTGCAAGATAGGTGCCACCTGGGACAGGTGCTATGAAAAGTGCTCTTTTTTGGTTTCAATTTTCTTGAGATTAAGTGTTCCAGGTGGCAGCAAGGTGAAACAATTCTATTTCTAATTCTATTTATAATCCTAACCTTAACTACTAAACTTAACTCTAGTGTTGGTTGGGGACTTAGTAACTATAGTTTTGTCAGGGGAGGGTTGAAGATACCAGCGTATAATGACTGGAAGTATTTCAGATCACCTCCTTTACCTTAGTCTTTTTTTTTTTTTTTTTGCGGGAGGGTTGAAGAGATGCAGAGTATGGTAGTTCTGGTATTTCAGGTCACCTCCTTTCCCTTTATTGTGCTTTTGTTTGCAGGGGCAAGCTAGCTAAACAAGTTCAGGTACCTTGTCTTTCTAGGCATCGCCTTCCTTTTTATTTTTGGTTAGTGTTAGTGTTTTAGTACTACTTATGTTACTGCAGACTTACAACAGGGATCTTCATTTACTCACTCATTCATTCATCAAGAACTTATTCACATTCACCTGCATTTAAACAGTTACAATCCTAACTTTATATATACAAATATTTACAAACGCCGCACGCTCTGTCATCATCAGGTTGCACGCGGATGGGAGAGCTCCGTCCTCCCCTCCCCCTCACTCATCTGAGTGGAGGTAAGGTTGGTGTCTGCTACTAACAGCAGCAGCAGAGGGAGATAGGATAAGTGAGGTTTGATTACAAATCGATTTAAACCTAAAAATCCCTCGGAAGGAAGATAAGGTTGGAAGGGTAGAGGGGGTGAAATGGAGGTATAAGGGAAGGATAAAAAGATAGGACAGACCCATTTGTCATTGTGTGTAATGTGATGTTTTTACTTCTTTATTTTAATGTTGATGTCAGTTATAACAACTTGGAAACTCCTGAGTAATGGTATAATGGAAGAGGAGACGAAGTCTTTCAAAACTTCTCTGAATTTCTTTGAAACTTTTTCTTTACAGAAAGTTTAGCATATTTCATATTCACTCACCACTCAGCTTCCTTCCACGTCTTATATTTTGGAATATATCCCATCTCACACGACCTTTCCACCCTTCCTACTTCTAAGTATGTATATATATATATATATATATATATATATATATATATATATATATATATATATATACTATATATATATATATATATATATATATATATATATATATAAATATATATATATATATATATATATATATATATATATATATATATATATGCTATATATATATATATATATATATATATATATATATATATATATAATATATAATTCTTGCATCAGAAATTTTGCAAAGAATTAAAAGAATACACTGGAATAAAAGGAACATTATGAGTTCGGATTCCATCAGCGTAAAGTGTTCGATTTAAAACGTAACAACCACAAAATGCGATGAATGGGAAACACGGGAAAAATACTCTGCATTTTTTAAAAACATTTTGATGATATTACGCAAATATTTCAAATATATTTCTATTTATTGTATCATTACTTGAAATTATACGAGTGAGGGAATGCATATAACTTATGCGGTTTTATTTAGAGTCCGAATTATTCAAAAATGAGGCGTTTCCCTTTAAATATTTTTTACTATACCAACAGGAAGGTCAAGGTCACGCTGGTCCTGCGGGTTGGAGAGGATTGAAGCTTCTCATCATTTTCTTTCTAGTCGTGATCGTCGTCAAGAGTGTAAATAATCTAACAGTAGTGGTAGTAGTAGTAGTAGTAGTAGTAGTAGTAGTAGTAGTAGTAGTAGTAGCTAATTATTTTTCATTAACACTGTCACCATTATTTCTTCCAAATACACAAATTATCAAAAACAAGTCGAATCTGTTGGTTAGCCAGAGTTCGACGGTTCGTACCCTTTACCATTTTGTCTGATATCAGGAAAATGGACCCTACTACAATAAGCCATCTGAACCTAAAACAGCCAAACGAGGAAACGCAATAAAGCCTATTGTATCCTGAACTGGAACTCATGATTTTATAATATTTAGAAAAGAAAAAAAGACCTCACGAATTCTTTGTCTATTTTCATCCTTCCAGACGTCTTTGTTCCCCCTTTAATCGCTCGTCAAAGCTGGAATGAAACCGCCTCAGTAACAAGAAGCATTGAGACCTCGGAAGGGAACCGGACCGTCGAGGAATCCAAGTCTTCTGTAGGAGAACAGAGAAGAAGAGATTTCTTTCCTGATGCCAGTACGCCCTTGCATAGTTCGCTAATGGAGAGGCATTCACCAGCCAAAATACTGCTTCATTCTCTCGACGTAAAGATGAACAGGACTCCCGGATTGGATTTCTGTTCAGGGCTCCAAGGCAGATGAATAAAATTCGCGGAAATCTTGTTAAATCTTGCTTTTGTGTATATCATCTCTGGTTGTTTGTTATGCCTAAGGTTTCTCTGTGTGTCTGTCTAGCTGTCCTCTGTCTGCTTGTCTGTTTACCTGTCATCTGTCTGCCTGTTTGGACGACTTGATTCTCTATTTTTCTCGCTCTGTCTGCCTGTTTCTCTGTTTCCATTCCATTCCCTGTAGTAATAACCTTGTTTAACCTACATTTCTCTCTCTCTCTCTCTCTCTCTCTCTCTCTTAACTTACTCTTGCAGTAATAGCCTTTTCCAACTTCAATTCTCTCTCTCTCTCTCTCTCTCTCTCTCTCTCTTTCAATTACTTCCCAAGGTCTTGCAACATTGCATAACTCGAGCTGTATCCTATGTAGTGGAATTTTCTCAGCTCTAAGTTAACGATTCGTATCGGTGAGTTTAATTTCGGTGGCGAATGAGGAGTGTCTCCTCCTCCTCAGTCGGGCATCTGAAATGAAGAGGAAGAGGAGAAGGGAAGGAAGAAGGAAGTAAAATGAAGAGGAAGAAAAGTATTGTAAAAGGTGGCTTTTTTTGCCAAAGTGAAAGTCTGTTAAAATCTTATAAAAATGGCGTTTTTCTTCCATAAATTATTTTGCAATGAAATGCTTTTCTTCATAACTTTTGAAATGATTCACTTTTCGTAGCACAGATGAAATGGATAAAAAAAGCCTCTCGCCCAATTAGCAGTCTATTACAGATCCGTTTTATCTGTGTTATCAACCAAAAAAAATGTCTTTTTATTCCTTGTGTAGTATTTTTCATAATCTCTCCATTATTCATTATTCTTACAAAATGTGCTTACTATTGCCATTAACAGAAAAATATATATTTTAGGAGAATTTTTTTTCTCAACAATTATCAAATACTTTTACTGGTAAAATTCTGGTAAATATCTTTGTTGATTTCTGGATGCTATATTCAGTAAGCACTGATCCGTTTAATTCATTTCGCACTCTTAGTACTCTTAGATTACTCCTATTTAAGAATGAGAAATTACAAAAAAAAAAAAGTTTTCAGACTGAAAATAAAAGAAAATGAAAATATTTTAGTTGTTAAAAATGATTAACTTCTTCACGACCATGTACATTTCAGGTTGCAATAAACATAAAAGGTCCTAAAAACAAATAAATAAATGAAAGAATGAACTGATAAATAGATGAATGAATGAACAAATAAATGATAAGATAGATAAAACAATTAATAAATAAAAGTTAATGCAAAATCATGACAAGAGGATCAAATTAGTCGAGAAATCAAATCAATACATATTGACGTCATACATTTCCTAACCAAAAGGAAAGAAGACAAAATAACAACAAACTTTGTAACGCGGGGAATCCAAAAGAAAAAAAATCAGCTTTATTCAGAACCAGCGTCCATAGGAGCAATCATTTCCTTTATTTCCATTAGATGATTTGAAAAATGTGAGAAAGGACGGGACGTTTGTAGTATTGGATTTCTGTTTATGGCTTAGCGCTGGAATATGGTTGAACTTCGGTGATTTCTGAGAAATGTAGGTTTTGTAGCCGAAAGTAATGATGCAGCGAAGTGAGAAGAGTTGAACATACACACACACGCACACACACACACACACACACACATATATATATATATATATATAATATATATATATATATATCTTACTATATATATATATATATATATATATATATATATATATATATATATATATATATATATATATATATATATACATATACATATACATATATATATATATATATATATATATATATATATATATATATATATATATATATATATATATATATATATATATATATATATAAAAGATAGAAATCCATGAAGGAAAGGGAAACACTGGGTGTTGCAGGACCACTTTCGACTGTCTATTTGTCTTTATAACTTTAGGGCGACAGAAAGTCAGAAAGACCTCACTGCTCCAGTTTTTCCCTTTCCTTCGTGGATTTTATCTTTATTTATATTCATCATGTTCCATATTTTCGTGATTCAGTTATACACACACACACACACATATATATGTGTGTGTGTATACATACAAACACACACACATATGTATATATGTATATGCTATGTGATTACGAAAATGAGAAAGAGAGAGCTCAAATGCCTTTAAGGCCGACAACAATATAATATGTCGAAGTTTCTCTCCACGCTAATTTGACTTTCTAATTGCTGACCAGAGGAGCGCCTGAGTCTCTCTCTCTCTCTCTCTCTCTCTCTCTCTCTCTCTCTCTCTCTCTCTCTCTCTCTCTCTCTTGTTATATCCTGAATATCTGTTTAGTAGGAAGCTGTGAAATACACATGTTCTTGTTCATTTATCCGATGACTTTTGTGGCATCGTATCATGAAGCTCCATTATTGTCTTATGTTAAGATCCTCTCATTTCGGTTACTGTTTGATCACGAGACTTTTGCTTCAGATTTGATGGCTGATGTTCATTCAACGGTCATTGACGAAAAGTCAGTTGATTAGTTTCTATTCAGTCGTCTATTCAGTCGAGCGTGCATCCAATTGAACCGTACGTAAACGGCCATTATCCCAATGCAATTAATACCTTCGCATACCAAAGGTTTCCAAACGAACGGGTCTCAGAATTCCGTTGTTCATCGTTTGGCTGTGCGGAATTTTTGCTTGTAAAAATTTACCCATTTCGATATCATTTACCAAATTGCCAATGAATAGTAATTGTCTCTCCAACTGACAGATGCCAATTATGAAACACATAATGGAAGTGACTCGTTTTGCTTTTCAAAGTAATAAAAACCTGATACTGTATTGTGGAATATCATCGCGCTCTAATTAAACTGCAGTCCCATCAGGAAGTTTATTTTTTCAATGGGTAACTGGATTTTTCTGCCATAGCTTTGGGACACAGGTAAGTTTTTTATATATATAATCATATCTTCTGTTTCACGCTGACCGACATTTGTCGATTCTCTTGAAATGGAAAGTTGATGCTGATATCTATTCTTCTTTCTAACGTACTATGCATAAAACATTCATTCGTATATACGTACATACATACATACATACATACATACATACATACTACATACATACATACATACATAAATACATACATACCTCTGTTAGGCAATAAAAAAAATAATACTGAAGAAGTGGTGAAACTGTATGAACATTCCACAAATACCTGAACATTAGTCTATCAGAGCACATTTTAGTATTTCTTTTCGACAAAATATCTTTGCCAAAGCACACTTATATTTCATAAGTTAAAATTCATCAAAGAATTCTTTTCCCCTGAATCTCCTTCATCATTCAAAGCACAGCCTTCCACATTATGCAATGTTCGTATATAAAAAACGTGAAAATATTATATATATGTTAAGTAAAATGCCTATTTTAGTTCAGAATATTTCATTCAACAACTTATTAAGAAAAAGGTAAATAGCCTGATAATTTTTGCTATAGGGAGCTTCATTTCGTTGTCTCACCGACAACAGACCTTTTCATGACTTGCACACACACACACACAAAGAAAATTGTCCTCAGATCATGCAACATTTCATTTCAACGTTTATTTACTCACGCACTTGTGCCCACCTTGACAGCCGAATCCAAGAAACCTAATTCCGGTGTTAACAGAATCCTCCGAAATGGACTTTTGCATTTGGCGTCAAGTGTCCCATCTTCGTCAGCCAACTCTCGTGAGACAAAGAAAGTCCCTTTAATGTCCGGCCATGCAGGAAGAAACAGTGTAAGACGACCGGTTGGTGGAGGGTAAGGACGAGAGAGGGAGAAGGGGAGGAGGAGGACAGGGAGAATGAGAAGAGTAGAAGTATAAAGGAGAAAGGGGGCTGAGCTGAGTAACAGTTAGATGTAGATATTGAACAACAATGAACATATGTTTTTTTTATATCTCTAACGACGATTAATTATGATAATGAAAATTTTTTTAAAGTTAATTCAGCTCCTGGGAGTGTGTTTCATTTAAAACGGTCTTTCTATAGGAAAAATAAAGCTTAACCTGAATTATCTGTACTACATTGTGTGCTGATCGTAAATATTTTTGTATTTTTCATTTGGGCGGAATCGTCATCTTATTTGACCTTTACTTTCGCCATTGCAGGTATATTTTGCATTGTAATCCGCACTATGATGTACATCATTTTCTGTTGTTGTTACCTATTTTTAATTACAGGCTACATCTGCTCTTGGTTAGGGGAGAGAGAGACATTTTAATTTTACTCTCTCTCTCTCTCTCTCTCTGCGTAATATAATATTTATAATAGAACCAAATAACATAAAGCTACTAAAAAAATAAAAAGAATAAAAGCTGAATCGAGAGTGGCTGCATTACAGAGTTAAAATAAACAAGGGTAGGAATAATTGGATAACTTCCGTATTCTTAGTTTTCACTAAGTGACGGGTAGTGTCAGTTATCAAGTACATTACTGGAGAGAGAGAGAGAGAGAGAGAGAGAGAGAGAGAGAGAGAGAGAGAGAGAGAGCAGTTCACAGCTACCCGTCATTTCTTGTGGATAATGGGAGAACTGCACGTTAGTTAACTATGTCCATTTCAGGGACCGCGAGTCATCGTTTTTCTCAAATATCCCTCAAACTGATTATTTGTTCGAAATGGTACTGTGACACAGTGTACAAAACACCTTCCCTTATTTTTGGTAATATAGTGTATTGTCAAATGGTTTTAGTTAAGGCGTTTACTCTTGACCTACATGGTGTTGCCAAGCATCGCCAACCTATGCATTCGAACGTCCTTTATCCCCACCCCGTCCCCCTACCTTCCTTCCTCCCCCTACCCCTCCACACCCCTCCCTCTACCCACTTTCTTTGCCTCCACGTCTCCGGGCCCCCTTTCCTGAGGAGGCTCAAGAGCGTTGACCTTCACCCTATTCACCCAGTATCATGTACCTACTATCACGATCTCTTAAATCCTTTGCCCCTCGTACCGACGTGTTGACTACGAGCAGGTAAGATAGGGTAACCAAAATTACGTCACGCAGTTTAACCTACAACCCAGTATATAATTAACACTGCTATAATTATAGAGTGGTAAAGGAATTATGAAACCGGTGCTCTCTCTCTCTCTCTCTCTCTCTCTCTCTCTCTCTCTCTCTCTCTCTCTCTCTCTAACGTGTATTAAGTATTATCATAGGTTGAAAAGTGCTGCAAACAACTGAGAATATCACAGGAACTTCATTCACAGTCTTCGTCGCTATCAAGGAACAAATTATCCTCGTTATCAATCTCGTTGTTGATAATTATGGGATCTACTGGTTTGTGGATGTCATCCGTGGGCCAGTCACTCATCCTCGAAGGCTCTGGACCGTCTTAATGCACCTTCCCACACTCCCTTGTTGAGCTAACACGCCAAGGATATTATTAACAGAAAACGCTGGGAAAAATTAACTATTATTATGGTCGTTATATACGTCAAACCTCTCTATCCTTTTCATTATGAACTCTCCACTTATCTGCTGGTATTTGAAAATATCATGGAAAACGATATTTTATTGCATATTGTAAATTACAGAGAGGTATTGTGGGGGGAGAGATGAGAAAATCAGCGATAAAGAAAGAGTGAGAGAGGGAGAGGAGGAAGGAAGGGAAGGGATGGGGGATAGCGGACGTTCGATTGTGTAGAATAGTCCTGCTGACTCATGCGACTTTGCCTTTAAAAGTCAAGAGTAAACGCCTTAACTAACACATTTGACAATGCACTATATTACCCAAAATTAGCGGGAGGTGTCTTGTACACTGTGTCAAAAGTATCATTTCGATCAAATAACTAGTTTGAGAGATATTTGAGAAAAACGATGACTCGCGGTCCCAGACAGTGTTGCCAACCGTAGGGACATGTCCCTAAATGTAGGGACATTTTGCATTTTTTAAGGTTTGTAGGGACGTAGGGACGCCCAGGTATAATAGCCGGAAATGTAGGGACTTTTCAACTCTGCAAGAAAATATATAATCTTTTAAATTAATTAACTTATTTATTGACTTACATAATTATTCTTTAATTTATTTATTTACCCTTTTACTGTGTCAAAGCAAACATCACTGCAACATTGGCTGTAGCATTTGCTAGCCTGCTACGGAAAACTATTACTAAATCCAATGCATCAACCACCGAGACTGAATTTGAATCGTGATCGTGACGTGTATCGGACCCTTACGGATTCAAAAGTCCAATTTCCGGTGTTCTAAAATACGGTTAGTCACGCAGTAAACAGCTTTAAGATAGCATCGATAGCCATTCGTCTCGCCACAGGTTGTGTTTTTATTCTGGTAGGCCCAGGTAATGGATGAAGAGAATGAAGGCCCTTCGACGTCTAAAAAGAAAAGACAATACAGGAGCGATTCGAACGAGTTGGAAAAAGAAGAAAAAGGAACATCGAGGAGGCAGAAATTTAGGGATGAATGGCTACAGGTGAGATTTTTTTTTTTAAAACAATAATGTGTATGACACCTGATTTTTTCATTACCATTTAAATTACTAGTGGTCTGTCAGCGATTCGGGAAGTAGGTTAACCAGTAGGAATTTCTACTGACTATGCTAGAAAATTAATTTTGAGGAGTAGAATAATGAGATTTTGCTTCATTTTTCACCCTCAGTCAGAGATCTACAGTACAGTGAGGATATACTAGCTAATCAGCTGTTTCTTCCAGGTACTTCAGCGCTTGAATAGGCTCCATAATCAGATGTTCCACTGAAGCACTTCCGTAGAGACTTCACTGTGTTCTGTTGTTTACAAAGTTCTTTGTGGCACTGCAATCCAGTGATGCAACTGGTGGCCTTCAGGGCAGATTTAATTTCAGAATTACTGAAATGCCGATGTTGTCCAAAAGGGGGCGTGAGGGAGGGGTCATTCCTAAGATCACTTCCAAAGTATAATGTCCTTCATTTCGTAACCATTCATTGGCTATAAAGTGAGGAGATATATCTTTCTTTCATATTCCTGTACTACAGGTGGGCGCCTTCAGCCTACAGTCCTTGACAGGATGATTGTTATGGCCAGTCACAGTGCTTACAATGACTGGTCTTCTCTTGTGGACGCAGTTTGACAGCGTGAGATTCCCCTCCCTTTCTCAGAGAGCGAAGGCACCAGAGGAAAACTGGATTCTTGTCGTGAGTTTGATCGATCGTGGATTCTCTGGTTACCTGGTAATAAGGACAGTGTTCTCAGCTTATTTGGGTCACTGAAACAGCACAGTTAATAGCTGGTGCTATATATATATATATATATATATATATATATATATATATATATATATATATATATATATATAGAGAGAGAGAGAGAGAGAGAGAGAGAGAGAGAGAGAGAGAGAGAGAGAGAGAGAGAGAATGTTCATCCACCATCCAGCAGTATGGATGTGGCAGTGATCATTGCCCCTTCTTTTATCGGGAGCCACCTGCTGTTAGGTGTTGAAAAAAAAATAATAAGAATAATGATAAAATAATAATACTTTTTATTCCTAACTCTCTCTCTCTCTCTCTCTCTCATCTTCACTTCATCTCCTTTCGTGAAAAGAAATCATAAGAAAAAGCTGTTGACAATCGCCCTCTTTGGATCCGTCCCGAGAAATGTCCTTCTGGGCCTCAGCAGAAGAAGAAGAAGTAGAGTAAGTTGTTATGGCCCTGTTATGAAGGCATCTGGGACCTTTCATTAAGAGAGACTTCTTCCATTCGCTTCGTTGTCGAGGGGATGGCTCCTCCTCCTTTCTTCCGGAGCTCTTAGGAGAAATGGCGTTGCCTTTTTGGTGAAATGCCCCGTGCTGAAGGTCAACGGAGGTGGGAACTGACCTCTGTCAGAAGTGAGCTGTGACCTTTTTGTGATGGGGGTAACGTGGTCTCGGTTAGTAAAGTCCTTTTAGGGATCTGGCTTTTCTGATAAGTGACGAAGATCTTATGTTATCGCCTTCGCTTGAATATTTTCCAGATATAATTGACAAATTCCACATAGTTCCTGACCTTTCTAATAAGTAACAAATAATGCTAAGTAGCAAAAACCTTGTATTATATCCTGCAATCGAATGTTTTCTTGATATAGCTGACAGAAATTCCACATAGTTCCTGGCCTTTCTGATAAACAGCAAAGTAGCAAAGATTACTTTTCATGATGAGGCTACTACTAGTGTTCCTGCTCTTGTAAAATATAATAAATTCGACGGTGTCGTTGTCATCAGCTGGAGCAATTCCTCTTTTTATTATTTCCTTTAAAGCACGCTCGTCGTTTTTAGATCCTGTGGACATGGAATTCCAGTAATGTACTTTTATTGGGGAAAGTGTTTTGTCCGGCTGGTGTTGGCGTTCCGGAAATCTCTCCTGTTGTTTATTTATGCATTTATGAATTTCATTGGATGAGTGTCCGTTGTTCACTAAAACTTGTGAGGCCCTCTCAAGCTCATTATGTGCACTATCCCAAGAAGAGCAATGGGTAATAGCTCTTTTTACGTATACAAGAGAAATAGAAAAAGAAGCAATAAGACATTTTTTTCGGCGCATTTTGCTGTCTTATTCATTATATATATATATATATATATATATATATATATATATATATATATATATATATATATATATATATATATGTGTGTGTGTGTGTGTGTGTAAAAATGCGTGCGTATGTGTCCTCCATGGTGTTAAAGTACAATTCCTGATATAAGATTCATCACTTGTGATTAAGTATTGATGAGTGAGAGTTTCTGTAGCACAAGATTGTTATTTGGATACATCTTTTCCAGATGTGTGTACAACTTGGGCCTGAACAAAATCCTCTGCTTGGAGAAGAATCCACACCGTCAGTGCCAAGAAGCCTCATTTCAACATTCGCTGCATTCCACTGCCTTATAAAAGCATTTTGAGGAGGCATACAAAGCTGTTGCGTTCATTTCTATGTAGCATTGAGGTATTTGTCTTAATTAGTACTAATATTCTGAGCTGCTGTTAGCTTCTGTAAATAATCCATTTCATTTTATTTTACTTCTGCTGAAACTAGTTTTCCAGTAAGTTTGCTGAATTAATTCATGTGGTTATCAAATAAACGTCTATTCTTTGTTAAACTAGTTTTCAGCTGGTGACCTGATCTATTCAGTATCTGTCCCTTAGGGTTTGATTTTAGCCTTAATTGACAGAATCACATGGGTTTTAGGTAAAGCAAGGCCATGTAAATCCAACTAACTAATTATTAACCAATTAGCAGAATGACCCACATAACATTGGTGAAGTCTTGCCAGGATCTCTGTAATTAATTAGCCATTAGCTGTTGCTAGCTATCCCACAGAGATATAAAGAACTTGGAATAAATTAAATACCAATTAATTAAAAGCTGAAAGTTAGATCAAATCAATTTCGTGTGATATCTCCCAAGCAAAGAAGAATACAGGCCAAGGTAAGTAATATTAATATCATTGTTTTATGAATAAGAGAGTAGGTAGGAAAGTGTGCAGTAAATGAGTAGCATTTACAAGTTGGTAGTAGGTTAAATTAAAAGATACCGTGTAGTGTTGGAGGTTCAGGCAGCCGCATTCCAGTCAAGGTCGTAGCTGAGTTACTGAGTCAGATTCATCATTTTGTTATTCACAGGCTAACGAGTAATGCATGATCTTAAATTTTTTAACTAGTTAGCTTAGTGCATGACCAAGAAAAGGAGAGCGTGTGGCCAGCGATTCTCTCATAGGGTAGGATGGACAATTGCATAATCCCTAGGATATAACAAAGCAACCATGGATACTAAAATTAATCGGAGTATTCAAGATAAGAAAACCTGCTGGTATTCATTTAAATTTCCTTTCTTTTCTCTCATTTCTCATGCAGTGCCACCTTTGCCTTCGCACTTGTGTGTTAGTACTTGCTTCATTTTCTTTGCCCTTTTCTCTTTCCTTCACATTTCTTAAGCACTTTACGTTAGATGAGAGCGTACATGCACCGTCTATCCACAGATAGTTGAGGATAGGTTAAGAATTAACCACAGTCATTGACAACTGTCCACCATGAGTAGGGTCTATTTATCCAGACTTAAGTATAAAGCCTTCATCCCTCCACATGGAAGGAAGTAGCACTGCTCGTACTAGGAACTAGTCACCTGTAAGTACCAAAGCAACCAAAATTGATTTTTCCTTTCCACAGTGCCACTAACCTGAGGCACTCTCATAACCAACTGAAGCACTTACCTATCTGTTTCCTCTTACCTTTCCTTTTTCCCTACTTATTAATTATACTCTGCTTGGGCAGATTGCATTTCCCCTTAGTACAATTAGTTGTACTCCAAAAAATGTTGATTCGTTGGAATGCAACGGCACCCTAGTGCCACCAAAAACAAAAAGTCTTGTATGACTAAGCTACACCTATACCTCGAGATACAGAGTGCCATAAGTGTGACCTTTGTACGGCACACTCTGTTACAGTGCAGCCTTACTGAAAAGGTGCCACACCACCCAAGTGTCACCCAAATCTGAGGGACACCTCCCCATTTTCATAAATAATTCTAGTCATCCAAGGTAGACGATCTTACCCAGCCTAACCTACCAGAACCATAGTGACAGAACTTTACAGAACCTTCTTGGATCTGGGGAAGAAGGCAGGTCTCATGGAACAAGATCTCACCAAGTGGGTGAAGGAACAGCTGGATGACTTGGCTAAGCAAGAGAGGGAAGAAAGAGCGGAACAGAGGAAGGAAAGAGAAGAATAAAGGAAGTATGAATTAGCTCTCAAGAAAAGCGAGCTAGCTCTCAAGGAGAAGGAGCTCAAGCTGGAGATGGCAAAAAAGGAAAGTGCTGAAGCTATGGCTACCCAACAAGCCTCCAACCCCACAACTGTTGCACCAAATGCTCCAGTATCAAGCATTAATTCCCTAGTCCCTAAGTGGACTGAGGAAGAGCCCGAGGCATAGTTGGAGGAAACAGAGACTCCCTTTGAAAACTACAATGCCACTGAGACAGAGAGGGCCTTAGTGCTTACTAAGCACATGGAGGGTAAAGCTAAGGCAGCCCTCCGCTCACTGGAGAAGAGTCAAAGAGGCAACATGGCAGAAGTTTGTAGGGTTATAACAAAAGCCTACGAAATAACCCCAGAGAAATGGAGACAGCAGTTTCGAGGCCTTGCCAAGGAAGTCAGCTGGTCCAGGACAAAATGGGCCTGTCACAAGACCCAGTCTGGTACATGCTGGTTCGACTCCCTGTCATGCACCGCACTCGAGGACCTGTTCAGTCAGACCATGCTGGAGAATCTTTTCCAATGTGTCCCTCAGCCCCTTGCTGTGTATCTCGATGACAAGCAGCCCACGACACTTATGGAAGCCTGCCGTATGGCTGATCTCTGGGAAGGCTGCAACCAGTCCCACAGCACATCTCACCAGCACATAGTGCCACCTGGGTACCTTTCAGGCTTAACTTATAAAGAAAAAAATGGACTACCTAGCAAGCCCACATGCACGCACTGTAAGAAGGTGGGGCAAGGGGAATACTCGAGTGCTGCTACAAGTTGGGCACCACTAAGCCACCTCTTACCAATAACCAGAACTCGGAAGGGGCACACTCAGTGCAATTCTAGGCCTAGTCCTCCCTCTTCTTGAAAGGACGGCCACCAACGAGGCCCCCCCTCTGCGCAAAGGACACTAAAGGGAAGCAGTACCGCTGTCAGGCGTGCAAGATGACAGGCCACTCCACTCAGTGGGCAGGCTGCCTAATAAGCAACACCCAGGGGATGCCCTAAATCAAGCATCTCCATGAGGCTCTGACCTCCCACTGGGACAGGATTCTCTGTCTCAGCCCAACTCAAGCCATCCACAAGGTATTGCACCTCCGGACCCCTCGTCAGGCATGTCTGACCATCAATCTCTGCCAGTGCCACTTGTGAGTTCTGAGCAGTGCCACGCTCCGTCCATCTCGGACGTTGAGCTACCACTAGAATTGGACCTTGTGCCAGGGCCTACCATGGCACCAGATCCAGATCATAAGACGGATCCTCCTACAGGAAAACCAGGAACCTTCACCGCATTGATCCCAGCAACGTGTAAGCCTCCAGCACCCGGCACCACTTCTTCCTCACCAAATCCGTCCCCAGAGGAGGCACCTCTGGTGGATCTTACTGCTACCCCTTCTCTGGGAGACCAGGAACTGGCCTCCCTGGACGCAGAGGTTGAGACCATTCTTGCTCCGGTTGTCGCAGCAGCTGGAGTAGGGAGCTCTCAGGTAGCCTCTGAGGTTACCCCTGACTTTGCTTCCGAGAGCCCTTCTGGCCTTTCCCCAGAGTCGGTGCCCTCATCACCTCCTAGGACTGTCATAGATTGGCTTTGGAGGAACCCAAAGAAGAAGAAAAAGGGGCAGAAGAGAGCCAAGTAGTTGCAAGAGCCACAAGCTCCCCTGGCACAGTGCCTTTCCATCTTAGAGTGATTCTGGCTCCTGACCAGAGGAGGTAGCCGGCATGATCTCTGCCCTTAGTAACACCAGAGTAACAACCTAGACCACCTGTAAGTAGCAGTAGTAACCTGGTGATTTAAGTCGTGCAATGAGTAGCAGGAACTATGTAATGAGTAGCAGTAACTAAGTGAGTATAATTAGATAGTTCAGTAATCATAACTATTGTGAATAGAGCCACTGAGCTCATGACACGCATGGCATAGTACCTCAATTGAATTTTATTTTTCCATAAAATCAAGGAGGAATGGACCCCTCTCTCGTTCAAGTATAAAACTCATTCAAACAACTTCAGGTTACTTCTTTGTTTTACTATGATTGTACATTCTAGTGTAAGAAATTGTAAGAATATTGTAATTTAGCTAGTTCATTGTCATTTAAGCTGGTGCTATGGCAGTGGTTTAATAGGTTATTGGATGTACCATTTGTCTAGGACTAAATATCATGATCATCAGAGGTAACATGTAAATATCCATAGAAATCATTGAGTAGCGTTAGGAGTCCTAATTAAGTAAGTTATTAAATCTCACATCCCATTCTAGAGTCAGGTAGATCCTTAGCTAGCAGCATTGCATGGGCAAAATCTGTTCAGGGAAAAGAGTAAAGTAATTGAGGCGAACAGTTTGCTTTGTACAGACCTTCACACCCGAAAGGGAGTGAATGTCTTCTTAAGAAAGTATATCTTAGTTTAATATTAAGGGGGGAAGGTATTATTAATATTTGCTGTTCAACCTCTCATCCTTGCCTCTTAGTAGAATAGAATTGATTTTCTATTTAAAGATTGGAAAAATATAAATTTCTCGTGCGAGATAAAGGTGAGTAGGAAGAAATTGTTTTCAAACTAAACTTTCCAGCCTTCCAAGGGTGGGAATTTTAAACTCATAGAAGTCATAGAGGGGATACAGTTTTGCTAGGCAAAACCTTAGATATACTATTCTTAAAACCCACTTTCTATGACCTTTGTACTGGCGAGTCTATTGTCATTTCAGGTCAGACCCTGGGTAAGAGTAGTTTTGAAGTAAAGGGCCAGAAGTTGCCACAGCCTCAATAGACTCTCAGCAGATATTCTCGGAGCAGGGCGTGTGAGCCCCCTCTCTCTCTCTGAGCTCACTTTGTCTCTTCGCCTTTAACATGGAGAAAATTGTTATTCCAAACGAACCAAGGACGTTTATGCAACTGATCACTGCATTAGCTCACCCAGCACTAAGTCTTATTTTGGTGATTACCCCCAGTTCTCTTTCCCTTCAACTGAAACATTCATTTTTCCTTGTTCAAATTTTCCTCTCTTAAACAACCACTGACTAAGAAATCGTATTAAAACATATCCCATTTATGAAGTCATATATATATTAAGTACAATTAATGAAGTTATATATTAAGTACAATTACTGTTGTCTAGTGAAATCATATAACTTATCCTCCATGGTGGTAAAACTACTATTCTTGATACAAGATTCATCCTTTTGATTAAGTAATGATGAGTGAGAGTTTCTCTAGCACAAGATGTTATCTGGATACGTCTTTTCCAAAAGTGTGTACACATTGGGCCTGGACAAAAATCCTTTGCTTGGAGAAGAATCCGCATCATCAGTGCCAAGAAGCCTCATTTCGACATTCACTGTATTCCACTGCCTTATTGAAGCGTTTTGAATAGGCATATAAATCTATTGCATTCATTTCTATGTAGCATTGAAGTATTTGTCTTAATTAGGACTTATATTTTGAGCTGCTCTTGGCCTCTGTAAATAATCCATTTCATTTTATTTTATTTTTGTTGAAACTAGTTTTCCAGTAAGTTTGCTGAATTAATTCATGTGGTTATGAAATAAACCTCTATTCTTTGTTAAACTAGTTTTCAGCTGACGACCTGATCTATTCAGTATCTGTCCTTTAGAGTTTAATTTTAGCCTTAACTGACAGAGTTACATGGGTCCTATGTATTTCAGAAAATATGGCTGCTACAAATTTTTAAAGGACACATATATGCATTTCATAGCTTCAATGCTTTAAGATGTGATAGAAGAATTTTTGGAGTCAGATGGAACTAGGTCGAGAGACTCGATGTAAAATCTTTGTGTTCAGCAAAAGTTTGATCAGTTTGAGAACCTCAGCAATATTGCCAGTCAGGTGATCTCGAAGTGTTATGTATATTCGTGAGTACGTGCGTTAATTTGATCTAGATTATGCTAAAATCTGCCCTAAAAGTGAGTTTGATCGTTCATTAACGTGATAGAACTGCAGTTGTCTAGACGTAGCTTTGGAGAGGATCCAGGCTTTGAAATCGGCAGATAAGGTAGAGTTTGAAATCTCTGTTTTTATGGGAGGAAATTGAACTTGTGATTTTTACCATGATTTTCTAATCATTATGAACTTTTGAACTGGTGTGGGAGATTTAATATGAATATTCATACCTCTTTTATATTATTGTTTTGTTATGTTACTTTTGCCATATCTTGGCTATGCATTTTACACTTTCCATTATTGTGTTTTGCATTTCATATATTTTTGGGAGTTTTCTATCATGTTTAATTCTTTCGACAGATGTCTGTGGACAGTGTGGACTGGTTCAAATAACATGTGGTAGACTGTTTTTTTTGACATGACTTTAGTTATTGATTTGGGGAGTATGTGTGAGTTTGGATATTTTCAGGCTATTAGCCATAGTGAGACTTCTTTAATCAGAAGTGTTTTGCAGTTCAGAGTTTAGTTATCTGACTCGATAATTCATTTATTATGCATTTTAATCTTTGCTTTGTTTTATTCATTTCTTGTTGGGTTATTTGAATAATAAACCTATTTTTGTAGAAACTATTGCGTTTTCTTTAAATAGTCCATTTAATTGCTTTGGTGAGAATGAGTGAGATTCGGGTGGGTGAACGGAAAACGATGAGAGAGAGAGAGAGAGGCGATACACGAGAGAGAGAGAGAGAGAGAGAGAGAGAGAGAGAGAGAGAGAGAGAAAAAGAAAAATGGATGTAAGTGTTATCATGAGAGAACCTTCATACGCCCTTTTTCCTGAATAAAGATCGTTGGAGCACGTTACGTACACTTTCAAAAAGTGTTAATTCTGTTCCTTGTAACAGAATTAAATGGTGGCAGCGGTGTCTTTGATTTTAAATGGTGGCAGCATGATTTTAATGTCTTTAATGATGGCGAAAGAGGGAGATTGCTAATAGACTAATTGGTAACGTTGATGCCCAAGGCATAGGCGACTTCACCTAAGAGCGACGACGGGTCAGTGTTGAATGACTGAGTGGGTCGTGATTATGTGGGGGTCGTGATTACGTGTGAAACACGGGGAATCTTTTTTTCCGTCTCTATTCGAGTACTGGGAGTGGGGAGTTGTGAAATAGATCTGGATGATCTCTAGAGCAATTTTGGGGTTAACAAAATACCCAAATAAGTGTGAATAGTGGCGATTGTGAGTTAATTACGCAAATGATGATTCAACAAGAAACACACGGGTGTTGTTTGCTTCGTCTTCGAGTGGGTGACGTCACAGGTTAGAAGTAGAGAGATAGGTGCTCCGTTTTCTGTTTCAAATTGGTAAGTACCCCATTCTCGTAAGTTGCGCAGAACGCCGTTTTCTATTCTTCTTTTAGAGGGGGTAACTTTTGCCTTTCTCTAGTGTTCCTTTTTGGTTTCTTTTTATGTTGTTACGCTCAGGGTGTGTGATCACTCACAAAATGCCGGACGATGCAGCAAGCACATCCCAATCAGTTGTGGTGCATAAAGTGACGAGCGTTAGCGCGGGAATTAGTAATTTTAAAGGGTTAGTTGATGGGAAGCCAACCCAAAATATAGAAACTTTCATTGAGTCAGTGAACAATTATCTGAATTCCAAGAAAATTACGAATGGCGCTGAAGCTTTAACAGAGGCTAAATCATTTCTGGATTTAGATAAAGGAGATATTGGGAAACGAGCACGCAGTTTCGGGTTCAGAAGGTGTAAAACTTGGAATGAACTGCAGAAATTTCTACGAGCTACTTATGGCGGAGTTCAACGTGAATGTGCAGTTCGGAATTTGCGAGAGTTTCTCAAAATAAAGAAGGGCAATGATTCACTAGTCACATACAGTGCGAATTTATTTGATGCAGTAGTTGAGTTAAAGAAATCTATAACAGGTTCTCCATGGGTAACTGGAAATAATATCTCCTTAGATAATTTTGAAAGATTGTTACACTTTGCTTGCCTTTTAACGTCGGTCCCAGATGTAATTGTAGATAGTTTTGATAAGAGAATTGATCAGGATACAGATGAATCCTTTTTGTTTGCACAGATTAACAAAAATCTAGCAAAATGCCCGACACTGGACAGTACTTTTGTACAGGGAGGTGCAAAGATGTCAGCTGCGGTTTCCAAACCACAGAATAATGATAGTCGCTCGCATTCGGGAAATGATGCAACAGCGAAGACATGTGCACGAGTAGAATCGAAGAAAATTCCAGAGAGATCAGTCACAACGATACGTTGTTTTAATTGTGATAAAATAGGACATAGTAAATCAAATTGCAGAGTGAGATATTGTTCAGTTTGCAAATCTTCAGATCATGGATGGAGATTTTGCCCAGCCACAAAGAATAGAGATTATTCAGGAAGTCACGGGAGGTTTTTCTAGATATGACAGGAGAATTCCACATGATGCAAGTTCTAGATACACAAAGGAACAGCAGAATTTTCACAAGATAAGTTCGAAAACGGACACAGGATAATGACTAATCAGGTCTTAGAGTTACAGAACCTAGGCCGATTGTACGTGGATTCTCTAATGGCAATGAAATTTCTATTTTCATTGATTCTGGTAGCTCAGTTAACTTAGTAAATGCTGACCTTTTTCACTCGAGGTTTCCAGAGTGCAAATTAGTCCCTTCTAGTGAGACAGTGTGTGATGTACAAGCGAGAAACTGAATATTTTAGGTTCGTCATTTCTTACGCTTTGTATCGGCGGAAAGACAATAGTAGAATCATTTTTGGTCATAGAAGGATTAGCCTTAGGTGAAATGGTTTTGCTAGGACACCCTTCTTGTATGCGACATAACATCAACATTCTTACGGGAGTTCAGGGGATTACAATAGGTGAGTCAGGTTGTTTTGTTCCATATATACACAGGAAAAAAACTTGTGAGAAACCTAAGACACAGTCTGAGACATGTGTAACACAGTCATTAGAGAGTGAAGATATTCCGCAAAGATCTTTCAAAGGATTTTTGTTGGAAGATATTGAATTGCAACCACGAGTTCCTACATTGGTTAAAGTGTCGCTGAAAGAGAAGAATTTTCCTTCTCAAGTGTGCGTTGTTGAGGGAACCGAGAAATTCAAAGACGTTGTGAGTACGGTGTCAGTGAATGAAATTTCAGTCGCAGGCGTGACTTCAGTAGAATTAGTTAGCTATCAAGACTCAGTAAAAAAATATCACAAGGGTACTTATGTAATTGATTTTGAAGAGTTTAATGAAGAGCATAAATTAGTGAGTTTTTGTGGAGACGGGAATATGTTTCCTAACGAGGAGCAACAGTTCCGAAGTCAGGTTCTACATGAACACTTGGCTAAAGTTGATTATCCTGAATATTCAGATAAAGTAGAGAAAGTGTTGAAAGAATATCTAGATATCATTGCTTTGAAGGAGATAAATTAGGAGTTACAGATGTTTTAGAACATTCAATCCGCCTAGAAAAGGGTACAAATCCCATATATATTCCAGCATATCGAATTCCTTTTAAGATCAGAGAAGAAGTAGAAAAAGAAGTTCAGAAGTGGGAGTCGGAAGGCATTATCAGACCGTCCAATTCTCCGTTTAATTTTCCTTTGCTTGCAGTTCCTAAGAAAGACGGTAGTATCAGAGTTTGTGTAGATTTTCGTAAATTGAATGAAAAAACATGCCCAGATAGATATCCTGTAGCTTGTTTGCCTGATTTGTTTGTTGAGATCGGTGGCAAGAATATATATTCATCTATAGATCTTATGCAAGGGTTTTTACAAGTTCCCTTTTGTGAGAGTAGCCGTAAATATACAGCATTTTCGGTACCAAAGGGACATTACGAGTTTAATAGGATGCCTTTTGGATTACAAGGGTCCCCAATAACATTTACTAGACTGGTTAACACAGTACTTCATGGCTTGTTAGGAAAGTCGGTGTTTGTGTACATGGATGACATTCTCATATGCACAGATACAATTGAAGAACATCTAAAGGTGTTAAAAGAAGTCCTCAAGCGATTACGGTTCGCTGGGTTAAAGGTCAAATTGGCCAAATGTGAGTTTCTGAAGAGAAAAATTGTCTATTTAGGACATGTTATCTCTAAAGAGGAGTTAGAGTGAATGATGAGAAAGTTAAAGCCATTGTGAATTTTCCAGTTCCCAAAACCAGGAAACAGATTCGTTCGTTCCTAGGTATGTCGGGTTTCTTTCGCCGTTTTGTGCGGAATTTTTCTACAATAGCGTCTCCATTGACAGATTTGTTACGAGAAGACGTTAAGTTTGTTTGGGGTGATAGTCAACAATTAGCTTTTGAGAAGCTTAAGAACGCTTTGGTGAACCCACCAGTTTTGAAGTTTCAGATTTTAGTCAACCGTTCACCTTAGTGACTGACGCGAGTCAGGAAGGTATAGGTGCGTGTTTGATGCAGAAATTTGAAGGAAATTACACCCAATTGCTTTTTATAGCAGAAAGTTCAAAACACGTGGTAGTAACGAAAGGCTGATGTCAGTTGTGGACAAGGAGGCTTTCGCAGTCGTCTCTAGCCTTGTTCATTTTAAGATGTTGTTGTTGGGAAATAAAGTTGAGATTTTTACAGATCATCAACCGTTGTTAGAGCTTTTAATAAGCCAAATTTGTCGCCCAAGAGAGCACGTTGGTTCCTAACATTGAGAGATTTTGATGCAAACCTCAAATACATTGAAGGTAAGCATAATGTAGTTGCAGATGCATTGAGCAGATATTTTCCGGTCGAGGATGAGGAAATACACACCGAATCCTGTGTGGGAGAAGAGAGTAAATATTTGGTGTCTAATGTCTCTGATATTAGTAGTTCTGAGAGATCGCATGTAGAGGACATACACGTTTCTACAGTGCATACTTCGGGGAGAAATAGTGAGTCGGCAGTCTCGGGAGAGATTGTTATTCGTGATAGTGAGAGTAACGCAGTGTGTTATATTACGGGTGAAAATGTCACTTGGGACATAGGCTTGCTCGAACAAAAGCAAGATGAAGATAAATTGTTGTCAGATGCTAAGGCATTTCTTAGGGAGTTTCACCGAAGAAAGGGTATAAGTTGCCTTTTCTGGTCTAGAGTTGGAGAATAATTTATTGGTGAGGAAAGTTAAGTATAACTTGCGAAGTACTCGAAGCATGGGTGAGATTACACAAATCATCGTGCCAGAGAGTCTAGTACCACAAGTTCTAGACATTGTACATTGTAAATTTGGTTCTCCTCATTTAGGTGTGGACAAGACGTATGAAAACGTCAGGTCAAAGTTCTTTTGGAAAAATATGTTTTCCGCAGTAGAAGCCTTTGTGAAGAAGTGCGCTATTTGCAATGCGAATAAGCCAGCGACGACAGTGTCGTGTCGTTTGGGTTCATATCCCATACCACATAGGCCGTTTCAGAGAGTGCATATGGATATTCTGGGTAACTTCTCAGAGTCCGCTTATGGTTATAGACATTTATTAGTAGTTGTTGATGAGTTGACTCGCTTTGTCGAGATTTTCCCACTGAAATACAAATCAGCTGAGGAAGTTGCTATAGCGTTCTTTAAGGGGATAATTTGTCGATATGGTGTTCCTGAATGTCTGATCACAGACAATGGTAGGGAGTTTATTAATAAGACTTTAGACGGTCTTGCTAATTTGTTGGGGATAAAGAAAGTATCTATAATCCCGTATAGACCTGAAGCGAATGGGTTGTGTGAGAGGGCGAATCGGAAAGTAATCGAAGCTTTGCGCATGACGGTGGGAGGTTCCGATACACATTGGGACAGATCTTTGGATGAAGTGCGATATAGTATCAATACTATGATGAATGACACAATTAAGATATCTCCAGCAGAAGCTTTGTATGGATACAAGTTGAAAGGACCTTTTGATTTGTTACCAGAGCGAGTTCAGGGTGATGTTACGGTCACTTCATTGATAAATACAGCGAGAGAAAGATTTGCACGTATCAGTAAAGAACTTGAACTTAGTTCGCGTGCAATGGTAGAGAAAAGTAACGCGAAATCGAGGGGAGTAGCTTTTTCGATGGGTGATAGAGTGTTTGTTAAAGTGAATGTTCGGAATGATCTGAATTATAAATTAAGTCCGAAGTTCCACGGACCTTTTGAGATTGTAGAGATCAAAAGAGGGAATAGATTTGTAGTTAAAGATGTAAATACTGGAGTGACGAAATTGACCCATATTTCGAAGTTGAAGAAAGTTGGGATGTAATGGAACATTTGTATATAGTTATGTAATGGAACGTTTGTATATAGTTAGAGGGATAAATGGGTTGATGTTTGTATATATATGATATTTTTTTATTTTTTTTTTTGTCTCTTGTTCATTTTAGATGTTGAAGTTCTTAATCATTTGTTTTCGAATGATTTTGGGAGTTGAGACATGGGCTAATTTCATACGAGATTTGACCCGTGTGTTAGTGTGTTGTTGTGTTATGATGTGTTTCATCATCTGACGCAATATGTGTGTTGTTTAGGATTTTTTTTGGGGGAGGTACTTAGTATATCGGACCGAACAAGTCTGATCTTTTTTTCGGGTTGGGAGATCGTATTTGAGTATTTGGATTTTTTTTTTCAGTTTCTTTTTTTTTAAAATGAAGGGAGCTGTATTGTGAGTGATTGTAGTTGTTAAGATCATGGGAGCGATTGCCATTACGTCAATTGCTATTTTGTTGAGAGTTAGTTAGGTGTTGCGAAATATTTGCTAACCGGAGTAGAACTTTCATGTCTTTTACGAGATATGATACCTTTTAGTGTTTGGATAAGATTCTCGAGTATTTTTTTCTGTTTTTTTTTGTGAGTGAGTTCCGTAGAGTTGTTGTGTGCTTAGTAGTGAGTTGACTGTGATTATTCTGAGATACACACTTGGAATTAGTTCACATTGTGAGTGTTTGACTTTTGCATTAGTAGTTTTGTTTGGTTCAGTAACATGAAACCTTTTTGTTATTAGACCTTTTTCGAGTGCTTTTTGGGAGACTCAGTAGTGACATGGGATAGATTAGAGACCATGTTCATTTTGGGAGATCAATATCAAGGTTCGGGAGTTGATTATAAGACAAGTTGTACTTTAGTTAGAGAGAAGTGTGTGTGTGACAGTAGTATTTTCCAGTTGCGAGTTGTGTCTGTGGGTGGTTGTGAATTATCATTAGTTCATGGACAGACTCCGACAGAATGTGACTTTAGACAGTTCCTGCGAGATTACCACATTGAGTCCACCAGTACTCTAACTGCCGCGTTCTGCAAAGAGTGCAGTTACAATGATGTGCCAGAGCAACAAGTCGACATCATTCGTTCTTCAAGGATCCAAGCTGTTTGATGCTGCATGCAGAATCCTGTCTACGGACTTTCTCGTACTTAGCCGTGCTGTATTCAACAGTTCCGAGAAGATAATTATGCGTCATACGCATAACGAGCATTTGGTAGTGGCGGTACCTACAACCAAGGTGCCAATGACGGTTCCACCGTTGGAAGACATTGACGATTCCGTGATGTTCCAGTATCAGGAATATATTATGCCGACAATTTTAATTGTCTTAATGGCTATTTTACTGATAATTCTTGTTGTGGGAGTAGTAAAGCTTATTCGTGTTTGTAAGATTACATGTAAAGGCTCTAAGAACACAACCCCAGTGACTTTGGAAGTGCGTCATGAGAGCAGTCCTTAAAGCTGCAGTGCAGTAGACATTGCTAATTGAGCATAAGCTCTATCTGTTATGTTTTATACATATGCTTTTGTTTTAGTTTGCCGTTAAGGAGAGCGAGACGCTCTTATGTGGTGGCCGAGCTCTATTTCAGAAAATATGGCTGCTACAAATTTTAAAGGACACATATATGCATTTCATAGCTTCAATGCTTTAAGATGTGATAGAAGAATTTTTGGAGTCAGATGGAACTAGGTCGAGAGACTCGAGGTAAAATCTTTGTGTTCAGCAAATAGTTTGATTCTATCTCAGCAATATTGCCAGTCAGGTGATCTCCGAAGTGTTATGTATATTCGTGAGTACGTGCGTTAATTTGATCTAGATTATGCTAAAATCTGCCCTAAAAGTGAGTTTGATCGTTCATTAACGTGATAGAACTGCAGTTGTCTAGACGTAGCTTTGGAGAGGATCCAGGCTTTGAAATCGGCAGATAAGGTAGAGTTTGAAATCTCTGTTTTTATGGGAGGAAATTGAACTTGTGATTTTTACCATGATTTTCTGATCATTATGAACTTTTGAACTGGTGTGGGAGATTTAATATGAATATTCATACCTCTTTTATATTATTGTTTTGTCATGTTACGTTTGCCATATCTTGGCTATGCATTTTACACTTTCCATTATTGTGTTTTGCATTTCATATATTTTTGGGAGTTTTCTATCATGTTTAATTCTTCCGACAGATGTCTGTGGACAGTGTGGACTGGTTCGAATAACATGTGGTAGACTGTTTTTTTGACATGACTTTAGTTATTGATTTGGGGAGTATGTGTGAGTTTGGATATTTTCAGGCTATTAGCCATAGTGAGACTTCTTTAATCAGAAGTGTTTTGCAGTTTCAGAGTTTAGTTATCTGACTCGATATTTCATTTATTATGCATTTTAATCTTTGCTTTGTTTTATTCATTTCTTGTTGGGTTATTTGAATAATAAACCTATTTTTGTAGAAACTATTGCGTTTCTTTAAATAGTCCATTTAATTGCTTTGGTGAGAATGAGTGAGATTCGGGTGGGTGAACTTCGGAAAACGATGAGAGAGAGAGAGAGAGGCGATACACAGAGAGAGAGAGAGAGGTGATACACGGTGAGAGAGAGAGAGAGAGAGAGAGAGAGAGAGGGGAGAAAAATGGATGTAAGTGTTATCGTGAGCGAACCTTCATACGCCTTTTCCTGAATAAAGATTGTTGGAGCACGTTACGTACACTTTCAAAAAAAGTGTTAATTCTGTGTCCTTGTAACATATATATATATATATAATATATATTCAATTATAATATATACCAATTATATAAATATATATATATATATATATATATATATATATATATAAATATATATATATATGCATTTATAGCTTCAATATTTATTATATATGATATATTTATATATAGATATATATATATATATATATATATATAATATTTGTATTCATATATATATTTGATTATATATACATATATATCAGGTATATCTTCCAATATTATGTATATATATATATATATATATTATTATCTATATATATATATAAAATCTATAAAAGTAGTTTATATATCATTAACGTGATAGAACTAGTTATCCATATAGATTTGGAGATATCCATATTTGAAAATATATATAAGGTATAGTTTGAAATATATATTTTTATGGGAGGAAATTGATTTATTATATTATTTACCATATTTTCTAATATTATGAACTATTTGAACTATATATATTTAATATGAATATTATATATTTTATATTATTATTTTGTTATGTTACGTTTATTTATATATCTATATATATATGCATTTTATTACTTTCAATTATATATATTTTATACATTTATATTTTTTGGGAGTTTTCTATCATATATAATTCTTATCGACAGATATAAATGTATATGTTATATATATATATATAATTATATATATACTGTTTTTTTTTATACATGACTTTTAGTTATCGATTTGTGAGGATGTGTGATTTTATATATTTATATATATATATATATATATATATATATTTAATCAGAAGGGTGTTACATTTAAATTTAGTTATTAACTCGATAATTCAATTTTTATGCATTTTAATTTTGCTTTGTTTTAATATTTCTTGTTGGGTTATTTGAATAATCCTATTTCCGTAAAAAGTTAAGTATATTTTTAATTTAGACCATTTAATTGATTAACATGAGTGAGGTTAGAGGGGCTGGCGAAGGATTTTAGATTTATTTTACGTGGCTAAGAACCAATTGGTTACCTAGCAACGGGAGAGACATTTATTGTGGAATCCGAACCAGATTATAGCGAAAAATTAATTTTTATCACCAGAAACAAATTCCTCTTGTTCCTCACTGGCCTGAAGAAACCCGCGACCAACAGAGTGGTATGAGAACGGAACCCGCTCATCCATCCTCCGTGTGTACAAAAAACAGGAAGAATCTGTTCGGGAGGAGAAAAAAAATATATTTATTTATAATTCCTCATCAGCGTATATTTATTTATATATAGATATATAGTTATATATTTATATATATATAGATAGAGAGAGATAGAGAGATAGATAGATATATATAATAGGCAATATAATATATTATATATTAACTTATTTGGGATATATATATACTATAGCTACAAAGGATGAATATATACGTTTACGCTTCGCTCTTATTATAATTATTAGCATATTTTATATAGCTTTTTAATACGGTAAAATTAAATTTTATATAATCCTGATGATGGGAAAGGATGGGGGTATTTATTTATTTATTGAATAAAAGGAGAAATTATTTCCGGTCTTTCTTATGTCTTTTCTATTATTCGACACCAGAATCAAATTCTGTAGGATTTCCGATCTGAACATTTTCTCGAACTGTGGGAATGGGAATCAGTTTTTGGGAAGAATAAAATTCTGAGGTGTTAGATGGAATCATTTATTTGAGTGGTTGAATGATCACAGAGACAGACAAAAATAAAGAGAGACTTTCTAAATTTTTTAAATGAGTGTTTAAACTCAGACGACTTTATTCTTAACATTTACCCAGATGCAAACAGGAAATAATTAATGTATGAATTTTCTACAAAGCCAATTAATTCAGGACTGAAAACGCCATATTTACATGACTATCTTCAGCAAAGAAATAGTGACAGACACCATACATTCCAAAGAGTTTCATCGAAGCATAATCACAGACATTCAAATAAAATGCTAAAATATGGTTGTATTAGGGGATCATATCAATTTTTTATGACATGGCTTGTAGTAACCATGCAATTGTTGGAAATTTGAGCAATGACGTTGTGAAGTTCTCTGTTGAACAAGGAAACAAGTTCCACACACACAAAGGTACATTAGGTTGAATCTGTTTAGAAAGACGAAAGTTGCATTCATTTCATAAACTATTAAATTCAGTTCAGAGATATTCCACAAATGTTGTGTGAAAATATGTATTATTTTAGCTAAATCTATGGAAAACTTAACACAAAATGTAAACTTTAGTACAGTGGGAAAACAACTCTTAAAATTTTAAAAACAAAATTAATTTAATTAAAGAAATAAGGATAAAAATAATTGTCCGGGCTGGCTTTATTTTAATATAGTTCACCAGAACCAATTATGGCAAATTGGTGCTCACTATCACGATTACTTATATATATTGTCATGAATACGCAGCATGTGGTATTTGGGAAGATTTGAACAATTTTTCATTCTGTTTTTAGCTGATAGAGAAGGGAGTTTATTTTAAATTTATGATAATTTTTGCATTTTAGTCAAACATTAAAAATTATATATTTTTAGAATTTTTTACAAATTTACAGAGTGTGTTTTATTTGTTTGTATGTATTTAGCAATGTGTGTATATATGTGTATAATATTTATATATATATATATATATAATATATATATATATTATATGGACATATATAACAATAATATAATATATTCAAAAGCAAGCTAATTAATAAAAGACATTATAAATACAATTATTCTCAGTTACAATAAAAATATTCCTTCGCTATTAAAATCTAAATAGTCTCAGTTGAATAACAAAACTATAATTGAATTTATTTTAATTTTTATGAAGTAGTTTTGTATTTTCTAAATTCGGACATTGAATAAAAAATATTTGACATTAATTTCAAAACGTTAACAGAAACAATAATCTATTTTTTTCATGGTTTTAATTTTTGCGTTGAAACTTCACTATTTTTGACGTTCAGACTAGTCTAGATTTGAAAGCAATTAGAACGAATTATTTATAAATGTTACTTTCAGTTAAAGTTACCACTACATAGCCCAGCAGATAATTATGAGAGAAATCACGTAGAGACAATAGAGAGAGAGAGCTGCGTTTATTTTAACAATGAATACGTGATAGCAGTTCCACACAATGAGTAAATTTAACACTTATTATTTACATAATTTTCAGTTGCATTTGGGAGAGGGATAAACGAATGATTAGAGAGAGGATCTCTACTGAAATTCAAGGATACGTTTTTGGCCATTCCATATTCAAGTGGCTCTTGTGTCTCGGAGGCACAAATAAATTCGGCATTTTGTCTCTCTAGGAAGGAAATATTTTTTTCATAGCTTGGAAGGTCTTAAGTGAAGAACTGGAAAGACAAACGGAAAAGTGACTTGAAATCTCGAGAACTCTCTCTCTCTCTCATTCTCTCTCTCTCTCTATCTCTCTCTGCATCCTATTTATACTCCTTTTCATACCAACGAAGGATGAAAATCTTTGGGACTATTAATGCGTTCCTTTCGACTTTGAGAAACATATTTCCACACGCACATTTAGTACGTGTTGAATACATAAATAAAGGTTTATATCAGTGAATATATGTTTTAAAGGAGCCATGTATGTATTTGCGTATTATTTATGTATGTATGTATTTGTTGTATGTACATATAGTTATACTTTGAGTCCTGTTATTTTTAGTTAAATTTAATTTGATATTTTTATTTTAAGGGACCAACACTTAAGAGCTCAGAACATAAGCAATAAATGTAATTAATAGTATGGCTTACGGTGACATTACGTCTATTCAGAGAAAATGGGAAGGTCGCCTTTCATACTAGCTGCAACTAAAAATTAATATGGATAGGCCGGCAGTCCAGCAATCAAGGCACAATTATTTGTTAAATAAAATTGTAATTATTTATTTAGCCAATATATAAAAGGTTCACACGAATCTTATAAACTGCTTAAGACTGGCTGATGAAATTATTTTACTTTACACAACGATAACGCTGAGAGGTCCTACTTGTGGCCCTTGGGGACAGCTGATGTCAGACGATGGAATTAAGTCTATTTCTAAGGCAATTGTTTCATTAATTGAGGCAGGTGCATTTAACAGGAAGAGCCAGATAACAGGATTCTGGAAAAAGAATTCCAGGCCAGCATTCATTTACATAAAGACTTTAACTCACATGAAATTAATTATTCACAATGGAGGAATTACTAATTAGATTTAATTACCACATGGTAACACTATTTATGGGAATGCTCTTTAATTATTATCACAGAACAAACTTAATTTATTTCGCCATTATGTCATTTGAGGGGAAATGTGTCTGCTGGGCTTATTTGGAAACAAAGGGACTTTGTTTGGGAGGATGAAAAGTTGGAAAAACCGAAAATGGATAGAAATTCAGGACAAGGAAAAGAACACTGGCGTTACTTGCAACTTCAAGATGTACCTTATTGCATCTTGCAGGAATTTAGTTACAAAGATGGTAAATATATTTATATATGTGTGTGTGTGTGTGTGTGTGTTGTGTGTATATCTTTATATGTGAAATTGAAATATAACTTAATAAAACAACAACGCAAGAATACAATAGTCCCCAAGATTATGATGTTTGTCCCTTTATTTTTGCAATGAACAAAAGTTAAATTAATATAAAACACAAAGGAAATGGTAAATGAGGACCAGATTGATTATATAAACGTTCCTCTCATAGAAAAAGCAAATCTCCAAATGGATTTCCCCTCTATCAGTAATTATGTTCCCATTTGAGAGAGATCTGAAGCAGCTCTTGCCAGTTATTTTATTGAATTTTTTTCCGGGATTAAATACTCCTCTCCCCTCATTGTTATTATCTGGACCCTCAAAGTCAAAGGGACTGGAGAGAATAATGGATAAGATCGATTGCCAGTTTAATGAAGTTGTTTATTATTATTATTATTATTATTATTATTATTATTATTATTATTATTATTATTATTATTATGCTGCAGAAGATGAACCCTATCCATTGGAAACAAGCCCAAGGGCCACTGACATGAAATTCAAGCTTTCAAAAAATTATTATTTATTATTATTATTATTATTATTATTATTATTATTATTATTCAGGAGCTGAACTTTATTCATATGGAACAAGCCCACCACAGGGGCCACTGACTTGAAATTCAAGCTTCCAAAGAATATTAAGGGGTTCATTAGAAAGAAGTAAGAGGGGGTAAAGGAAAATACGAAAAGAAGAGATCTCACTTATTAAAAAAATAAATCAACAAATTAATAAATATATAAAAACCTAAGTAAATGACTAAAATGCAAAGAGAACTGTATTAGGGTAGTAATGCAGTGCATCTTCGCTTGAACTTCTGAAGTTCCAATTGCAAGACATCCTCAGTAGGGAGACTGTTCCACAGTCCAACGGTGTGAGTAATAAAGAACCTCTGGAACTCTGGAGAAGTTCGACAGCGAAGCACATTCACTGCATAAAAAAAATCAATATCTCATCTTTGCACGTTATCAGCTACAGTATTCAAGAGCGAGTTATATTCAGTGATGACGGCGATAAATAATAATTCAGTATTTCACATATTCATGAATATCCCTGAAGTTCAGCCAACAAAATAAATCCCAATATGTAGAAGGTAATTATTCATTAGCATTCATTTTCGGGTAAAAGTAGAATTGAAGATGGTTTGCATATCATTAATTTGAATATCAGCATTAACATGATAAGCGTTGAACCGTTGAACCGTAGGCTGATAATATTTCAGTCTGCTCTCGGGAGATCCAGCGATAAATCTAATGTAATGGAATGATTCCACCAATTATTATACCTCAGTAGTACCTCTCGTGTTTTCGATGAGGGATATTACATTTGCTTGTTGGCTAATATTCACGTCTCTGATACAGAATACTGCAGAATGAATTCTCTCAATGCATACAGACTGGCATATAGTGTTATACCGTCAAAGTCCACAGCTCTCGACGGGTGTGCTGAAAGTTTGTTTTATAGATAGGATATCAAGGTTATATTATGGAATTATCTGAAATGAAAAATCAATTTAAAGGCAGATCTCCAGGTGAAACAGGAAATTCGGTTCCATTCAAGAGACAATAAGGAAACAAAACGAACATCTCGCCAAAAATATATATATATATATTTTTTTAGTCAAATATCAGTCAGCGGAACTCAAAAATAAATGTAACAATAAAATGAAAAATCAGAATAAAGGCAGATCTCTATTAAATCAGAAAAATTCAGCTCCATTAGAGAGACAACACCAGGAAAGAAAACTAAAATCGTGTAAACGGAAAATAAAAACTCAAAATCTCCACTACCAGATTTTGAAGCGGCCTCATCGGGCCGTGTCATCAGCCAGGGATTCTGTATAGACTTTTTACAATGCGTCTGAAGCCCTATAATTAAATAAAGCAATTTGTAATTCCAACGAAGTCCTTTTGAGAGAGAGAGAGAGAGAGAGAGAGAGAGAGAGAGAGAGAGAGAGAGAGAGATCGAGAGAGACTTTCGCTCGTTTTTTGGGAAACTCTCGTCTCATGATTCGCGTCATTTCGTGAGAGGAATCATTTCGTCCGAGGATTCGGTCGTGAATGTCCTCAGCTCTTTTTCTTCTCTGGTCGTTTTAGTCAGATGTGAAGGCTGCTGCTCAAGTATTTAATTTATTTTTAACTATCTAATTTTTCGATGATTTAATTATGATTTGAAGACTGTTAATAATTCATTTTCTTAATATTTATTTTGTTAGTAATTTAACTAAAATTATAAAAACCTGTATTTGTAGTAAATGCTCCATGATAATATCAGAGAGTATATAATCTTTGTAATAATTTTTAAAAAATGCTACAGTAATAATGACCTCGATAATGTGATAAAGGATATTATTCAAACTAATAAGATTAGTCTTAATGACATTCCAGTTAGATTATTTGTCAAAATGCGTGTCCCGATGCCTTAATATTTTATTTTATTTCTCTCTCTCTCTCTGTCTCTCTCTCTCTCTCTCTCTCTCTCTCTCTCTCTCTTATAACCGGGAGAAAAATACTAATAGCGGGCCAGTCATTAACCCCAAAATCCAGAGGACCAACTTTGCTTGAATATTCACCTTCTTTCCAACAGCTTGAAAATTCCCGTGAATTTTATTTTATTTATTGATTCTGTGGGACGAAGCACTTGTCAGATATGATTTTTAGTGTAAGATATTCTCAGGGTACAGTGGACTGGATATTAAAAGATATTTGAGGGATATTTATTTGAAAATAAAAAGTTATGCCTGTGCAAGTGACAGAAAATTTCAATATATATACATACATACAGATATACATACACACACACACACACACATATATATATATATATATATATATATATATATATATATATATATATATATATATATATATATATATATATATATTATATATATATATATTTATTATATATATATACAATAGTCTCCTAAAATAAGCTATATAAAATTTTAATATAATAAAAAGAGCCTACAGTCACTTACAGTTATGTGTATAACAGTTTACAAATATCAAGAAAAATACAAGCAACGTAAAATGAAAAATTTCAAACGGTTTCTTCTTTACAATCTATTTAACTGAACAGAATAAGTAAAGAACTGTGTATTGCATTTATCGGAATCCCTAAAAAAGAACAATTACTCCCAATTAAATTCTTGACCCTATAGAAATATTTGACCATTTATTCTCTGTACTTTGAATGAAAGGACCCTCTCCCCTCTCCCAGAGGTCATTAACATGGAAATTTTTCGACTCATTTAACGATTAGAAGAATATTTTTTTAGTTTACTAATAATTTTTAGTAAATTGCCTTTTGAAATCATTTGCTTGCCTACGGGATGATTTTAACATTTAAAGAGCGTCCTTGGAATGGGGGAAGATCTTTTAGCATTGATTATTTATTTATTTTATTGTAGGGAGCAAGGAACTAGTAAGTTTTTATATCGAAAAAAGACTTGACAAAAAGCGCAGGCCAAACTTAATGCTTCAGCGAAAACAATGCTACAACCGAGGATAAATTTAAATTTTTGGGAATTTTTTTATATCAGAAGAAAGATTTTATAAAAAGAGGCAGAGCAACTCGAGATGAAAAAATGTTTCAGCAAAGACAATCTTACAATGGAAAATAAATCTCGAATTTTGGAAATTTTTTATATTAGAAAAAGATTTTATAAAAAAAGGAAGACAAAATAAACCTGAACAAATGCATCAGCAAAGACAAAGCCACAACTGAGAATCAATTACGCAGAAATCCAGCGAATGTTTTTTAAAAGCCTCCAGAAACTACACCATTTGGGCTTTCCCATTCCGCGCATGCGCCCTGACAGCATGAAAATTCACCCTCCCCCACCCTCCCCTGCCTTCCTCAGGGGAAATATAATTCCTTTTTACCATTCAATTCCAAATAAGAGGAACGAGGGAACAGGAATACCACTGGCTGATTACTGAGGAGTTCCATTCCAAAGGGACATTTCAGATAATGGGTCATCAAAGGTCATATATACAGTATATACATACATACATACATACATACATATATATATATATATATATATATATATATATATATATATATATATATATATATATATATATATATAATATGAAACACAATGTCTGATACCACAACTTATTCCCATCTAAAAGGAAATGATTCAAGTGTCTAGTAAAGAAATGGCGCCAACCAAACAACTGAATATGCTTTTAATATCTGAAATGACCCTGATTATCACTACATTATTCCCTATTGAAAACCTCGAAGGCATTTCCCCCTCACCATTTCACAGACCACATGAACCACATGGATGACTCTACATATGAGGCCTCCTGAGCATCGCCAGGCGCAGTTATCAAGTCTGCATTATTTTCACAGCTGCCGAGAACGTCATTACAAAACAGTTCCATTCCTGGACGAATTTCACCTTCTATAAAATCTGTCTAAAACACGAGGCCCAAAATGGAACATGGAATAATAGTATCTCACACAATAATATTTCATTAGCATTCAGGTGTGGTAGGTTGATTGTGGCTACCAAACCTGGCGTCGCAACGTCTAGGTTATTGACACCGTAATGAATTAAGATGGGAGACAAAAAGGAAAAAGAAATTAAAAAGGAGTTTTATAAAAGAAATGTCTAAAAATATAACTGAACGAGCTTTCTATCTTAATGTCACTGGAATCGAGTTCCAGATTAAGAATAATCCCTTCAAAATGATTTGGGACTCTTCATGAAGAAGCGGGTGTCATCATATTCATGTAGTTAGGACGTAATCATTTTGAGGTACGTGTAATTTCATTACGCGGGACTGTAATACTGTAATATCACCATTGTAGCTGTATTTCATGCAAGGCTGCTGTCATTTTTAATATTTATTTTCACTATTGTTCTCCTTATATAATTACTGTCATTACCATTATTATGAATTCAATTTTTTTCTACTTCTTCAGCAAGTGTGTAGATACTGCCGATTGTTATTTTTATCATGTTATATAATGTATCTAGATTGTGTGCATTGTATATGGCCCTGAGCTGAAATAAAGGATATTATTATTATTATTATTATTATTATTATTATTATTATTATTATTATTATTATTATTATTATCTAGATTGTGTGCGTTGTTTTTGTATATTCCACGTATATGGCTCTGAGCTGCAATAAAGGATTATTATTATTATTATTATTATTATTATTATTATTATTATTATTATTATTATTATTATTACGAAAGTGCCAAAAATCACATAAATTTTGTGTCTAAGAAACGACATCCGATAAGCTACAACGACCCTTATTCAAATGCGCTTTAGTCATGTAATTAGAGCGTCATAATTGGAGGTACTTGTCATTCATTACGAACGACTGTTATGTCACCATCGTAGCTGTACTTCCACCAAGGTTGGGGTCGTTTTGAGTTAGGAGCAGTGACAAAAATTACATAATTTTTCTTACTGAAAGGATTAAACTTACATTATTTACAATTACAATATTTACAGTATGGCTACAGTATACTACATCAACCCAGTATACAGAGGCAATTCTTTACATAAGCAGAATCCCTCTCAACTGACAATTTGCACTTCTTGCTTTAGTCACTGGCTACTCAAACACAGTAATTAATTAATATACTCTTTTGTGAACATTTTATTTACTCTTTCTTAGTCATTATTTTTTACTGTATAATAGCCACCTATCATAACCAAATCTGCTCTTAACAAAGGAGTCTGCTTCCTCTTTCGTTTCACATTTCTTTTGACTGACCCAAACAGCATAGTATACTCGTAAATACCCTACAATTAATACAGCGGCACTATTATGATCCTTTTTTTGTCCTATAACTGAAACTGAACATTAATGTATTAAAAAAATTGCCTCTGTTTTATGTTACAAGTATGAATGGCACTTTTGAAATACATTAATGTTGTTTTTATGTGACTAAAAGTGTTAAAATTACACCATTTTTGTTTTCAGTAATGGTTTTCACGACGCTCATTCACAGGTTACAGCGACCCTCATTGGTTCTTCTTACGTTTCAAAATACAATTTGGGTCAAGTTTAACGCATATCAGGAATACCCATATATAAAATAACAAAAAAATAAAATGAATAAAGTAAATATAAAAAAATAAGTATCAATAAAAACATTAGTTGAAAATAAGAACAAATGAAAAATAAAAATAAAGATAAAGATAAATACAAATAAAAAGTGAAAATTAAAAGAAACAAAAATACCTTACAGATTATTACAAACACGTTCCATTTCACACTGAGTATCAGACGAGAAGACTGTCGACTCTTAAAGTCATCTTCTGCAAAACAGAAGAACCGTAGGAGGAGAATTTACTCTCAGAAAGTAGAAATAGAAAATAAAAATAGAAAATTAAGATTACAGATAATGTTCTCGAATTAGCAGAGGAGACAGATAAAAGGAAAATAAGTCAGAAGTTGATTTCAGAACTTGATAAGAGGAAATGACATTAATGTTGTTGAAAAATTCAAAGAAGAGAACTGAAAAATAATAATAGTTTTTAAGAGAAATTCATTGGCATTAAAAAATAATAAATAGCCACGCGTACTGTAACAAACCACGATACAAAAGTATTTTTATGTTTATATAGAAAAAACAGGAAAATTGAAAAAAAAAAAATTAAAATAAAAGGAAAGAAAAGAATTGAAATTTAGTCGCGGTTTTTGAGCGAAATTCACTGGAATTAAAAAAAAACACATAGAAATGAACAGTCATGTCTACTGAAAAGCCGCGCTACAAAATTATTAAATTTTTTACATAGAAAATATAAAGCATGAAAATGCTAAAATTAGAATAAAAAATGAATAAAAATGGAAGCGGACGAAGCGGTAAAAAATCCGCACGGAAAAAATGTCAGAATGTCATGAAAAATGTATGCTGTTTTTATGCAGTTTTTTTTTTTTTTTTTTTTTTTGCGCCAGTCGGAATATTTCAAGATATTTTCCTGATAGTCATAAGAAATTTGGACATTGACCAAACCTAAAGAAATATATTATGATGTCTTCTACAAACTGGCTTCCGTCCGTGTAGTTAATTTATCAAATTATTTTCTTTGTCTATAAAATTCTAATATATATATTTCTAGACATTTTTTCTGAGAGTTACAAGAAATTTGGATACTAGCTAAACCAAACGAAATATTTCACTGTGATGTCTCTAATTAGAGGCCCTTGTCTGTGTGATTAATGGAGGAAATTATTCCAATTATCCACAACATTCTAATTATCAACAAATTTCAGAAAATACAAACCTAATTAAAATGAAGTGGCAAAGCAAAGTTATACTATAAATCATCTGTCACATTAACGATGGCAGAAAGGACGAAATATCTAACTGAAGAAATATAATAAAAAATATTATTTTATGTAATCCGTCTGTCAAATTTCACCACAAATCGAAAAGAGTAAAGCAATTATGAATTAATAAGACAAATCATTATCCCCTGACCGTTACTGCACGCAAGTGAAATTCTCTCTCTCTCTCTCTCTCTCTCTCTCTCTCTCTCCGTTTCAGAGCCCATATGGAAATGTAGAGCGTCATAGACACGGACTGCCGAGCACCGAACCAGAGAATATGCAAATGCTATTCGTCACACATTCCTCATCTGGGAATGGAAGTATTCCAACCTCCACAGTGGGAATATTCCAAGCAGAACATTGAGGCTCTTGTAAGGTTGACCACATGAGATTCTCAGTTTACGTAGAATCTAAAAAAATTCGTTGATTCTGTGAGATTCACGTTTCAGTGGTTTGAGAAATCGCTCACACAATACTCACAGAGTTTCTTGTTTAGATCAGTCAGGATTTATTGTAATAACTCTCACGGGAGGTTTTGTATGCGGTCGTTAGGTTGATGTAAATGCTTTGCTAATGGTTAAGTTAATGAAGGAATCTATGAAGAATTAGCAGCAAGGCCTTAGCTGCTTAGGTTATCATAAGGCACTAATTGAATGCATGTATACGTACATACATTTATTCAAGCACATATGCAAATAAAAATTCATACACACACATATATATAATATATATATGTATATATATATTTATATATAAATATAATTCATTGATTTCTTACCTATTCATTATTATCGAAGTAAAAATTGATAAGAGCAAGTGCCTATAAATTAGCTTTGTTCAAGTCTGCAATGCTACAGTACTTGTAATGAGTTATTATTATTATTATTATTATTATTATTATTATTATTATTATTATTATTATTATTATTATTATTATTATTATTATTATTATTATTCTTTTATACATGCATACAAGAGGCTATCACTCTCCAAAGCAAAAATAAAAAGAAATAAAATAAAACAGGATAATAAAGAAAACGACTAGGAGAGATTCAATTAGAAATGAACAGGTTTCATTGCAATCATTTATCATGTTCTTTATTACCATTTCCCACCTGATCTCTCTCTCTCTCTCTCTCTCTCTCTCTCTCTCTCTCTCTCTCTCTCTCTCTCTCTCTCTCTCTCTCTCTCTCATCCAGAAGCAGAGATGATTCATCTCTGTGTTGTGCAAAAGCCCTCACAGAACGATTAAGAGAAAGAAAGCAGGACGAAATGAACAGACGAATTAATGATTTTTTCCTTCATTTCTCATTCACCAAAAGGCTGCCATTAATCAGGAGCTATGCGTTATTACACGCAAGGGTTATTCATTTTACAATGTTCATTATGTACAACCATTTGTCAGGCTTGACTGTAGACGGAACGTCGGGGTTGCAGACGCTGAATTTCTTCTCAGTTTCGAGTAATGCCAGGAGGAAAGTTAGAGCGATTCCATTGGTTTAAATTTCAGTCTTACAAAATTGCAGTTGTGGGTAATTTCATTTTCAATTAACTCTTTCTTAGGTATATATAAATATACGGTTTATATATATATCATATATATATATATATATATATATATATATATATATATATATATATATATATATATATATATATATATATATATATATATATATATATATATATATATATATATATATATATATATATATATATATATATATATATATATATATATATATATATATATATATATATATATATATCTCCTTCTTCGTTTTTAACGTGCATTTTTTTCCCATTATTATATGGGGTAAGCACGATGCCTTCTTTTGAAGGACTTGGATTTGGCGGTGGGGTGCAGGCCGTAGCCTCGATCGGCTGCCCTGCCTGACATCGCTTAGACCCTAGTAGCGAATGTGTACATGTTACCAAATCCCCAGCTCCCTTTCTCCCAGCAGCGAGGAGAACTGGGCGAATAGGTTGACAGCTCGAGACGTGTGAGGTGTCTGTTATGTTTTAGAAGGTGTTGGAGCGGCTTTATTTATGTGTGTATTAGTCTGTAACACCCATTTGCTTTCAGCAAACCTATCCGTTGATTACATACGTAATCCAGGGGTGTCTACACGGATAGCAAAGTGTCCACCTCTCTGACCGGTCGGCTGTGGGGATTGAACCCTCGCCATAAACTTCTATGAAGTCTGAGGTTGCTGCTTCTACCAAGTGAGCCATCGAGGCTCATATATATATATATATATATATATATATATATATATATATATATATATATATATATATATATATATATATATATATATATATATATATGATTATTATCACTTTTGTACGTGATTCATTTATCACATTATTACAGGTGAAAAATAAAGGGTGTAGGTCTGAAGGTTTTTCGACTTTATTTCAAGCCATTGACGAAGGACTGATCAATGGCTTGGAAATAAAGTCGAAACCGGTCAGACCTACACCTTTCTTATTTTTCACCTGTGTAATGTGTGATATATATATATATATATATATATATATATATATATATACATATATATATATATATATATATATATATATATATATATATATATATATATATATATATATATATATATATATATATATATATATATATATATATATATATATATATATATATATATAAATAATGGAGACAGTTGCATTAATGGTACACATAAGTTTCTTACAGGAATTGAATTTTCGTATTATCATCGCTCTCGCTTTTTTCGATTCTCATCTACCATTTTCTATTAAAAATTATGCCAAGTTCTTCTCCCTCCATGTACTGTTCTCATCACGGCAGCTGTTTCGCCTATCCACGGCGTTATGCACTGACTACGGAGCTTTAGCCAAAAGTGAAGAGATCACTTGTGGGTGTATCAGGAAAGAACAAGGTTCACAGCTGAACCTTTTTTCCTTTCTTGGTGGGACATGGGCTTGTTATCAGGTCTTCCCAGAACATCCCAGGTGTAGCTTAGGCTCATCCAATCAACATCATTCAGGGGTTTCAGGCCACAAATGTTCAAAGATTTACTGAAAACTGATTTCAGAATGGTGTGTCCGCGCATGGTGACTGACTTCGGGAAAGGATTTTGAATGATGCTTCAGAGCGTCATAAGTCATTCAAGTGTTAAAAGGGTGATTTGCAGGAAGCCAGAAGCCCACCACTGAAACAAAATGTCAAAATGACGAACTGAAAACCGAAGAAAATGCCGCTCAGGGCATTGAAAGTAATTTTGGGACTGGATTGCGTATGACGCCTCAGAGCGTCATAATTGATCCAAAGGACTATATTACAGTCATTTCGTCAGACACTTACCATGATTTTTACCTTGGTCCATCCCAAGAAGACTGACTAAATTCTAGACATTCAGCTAATTTTTAGTGCATATGCAGCACCGATAATCGAACCATTAACTCCCAAGCAAGTTCCCAATATTTATGATTAGTTCCAGTTGCATGGTACCGGAGGGGCCAATTAGCTGAGCATATTCTGTCGAAATCCTTCTTTCAGTTCATCATCAGCAGTTGAAAAACACTGTTGCTTGTTTGGATTATGAATATTCTGAACGATTCACTGTTGACTGGTGAGTGACATGTAACGTGAAATATGAGTATTTGTTGTTTGAACAAAAATGCAAAGATACAATCGCATATGGTGAGTTTTTATTTCAATGCTTCTCATAACAAATTCTCCTAATGCGCATGGCTTCACTTATGAAGTTTTGCGTATAAGTTATCGCTTCCATTCTGAATGCAAGTGTAAGTACAAATTAATGTATAACAAAAGATCCATAAAGGTTTCTTTCTAAGCTATTATTAAAATAAGTGCAAGGGAATGTATGCAAGGCGTTGCTTATTAACACTAGCTTGCAATCCGATTAATTTGGCGGCAATTAATTTCCACACTGAAGAAGGGAATCTACTTCCTCCTTTTGACCATTTGCACTTGGATGTTATTCTTACTGATTCTCAGATGGAATTATAGGAGCATTAGCATTAGATAGATGGCTCGATTTGGTCTCAAATGAAGCCGGCTGTGAGATTTTGAGGTGCAATTAGGAAGGAAAAACGTAAGGATCAGAGAGAGAGAGAGAGAGAGAGAGAGAGAGAGAGAGAGAGAGAGAGAGAGATTCCTGAGGGTCCTATAAACAGAAACTTTCCAGGACTTAAGAATCAAAGTCTTGGAGGCTCTTGTGAACTCAAGTAGTGATTAGACTTTGAGGAGAAGCTCAAGTCATGAGAGAGATGTCTGCTGCTCCATCACTTAATAATCTCTATTAAGGCATAAGGAAACTACAAGATTTTCCCCTCGAGAGAGAGAGAGAGAGAGAGAGAGAGAGAGAGAGAGAGAGAGAGAGAGAGAGAGACAGACAGACAGACAGACAGACAGACAGACAGACAGACAGACAGAAGAGAGAGAGAGAGAGAGAGGCAGGCCTTAGAAAGCTATCAAGGTAGTTTTTTACCCATCGAGATTAAAACATCATATAACAGGTTAAACACAATACTGAGATTCGTTTGACTTTTCCGGTTACACATCCCAGGTCCCAAGTTTATATATATATACATACATACATACATACATACATACATATATATATACATACATACATACATATATATATATATATATATATATATATATATATATATATATATATATATATATGTATATATATATATATATATATATATATATATATATATATATATATATATATATATATATATATATATATATATATATATTTGTGTGTGTGCATGTGTGTGTATTTCTTCAATAATCCCAAGACCTCTCTCTCTCTCTCTCTCTCTCTCTCTCTCTCTCTCTCTCTCTCTCTCTCTCTCTCTCTCCTGGTAATGAAAATTTAGACCATTTTTATAATTTTTTTAATTTGTTTTGATGCAAAACAAATTGGAGAGTTTGAGGAAGCGTTTATGATCTTTAATAAAAAAAATATATATTTCACATTCACGCTCCAAGGAGCATTGGAAGGCTCTTACCATAAAGACTGTGACACCTAATTTACCTGGAGGCTTCTCCATACAAATTTTGAATGTATGACAGAATAAATATATAACCATAATGGACGCAGTAGGTGATAATAAACTTTGCATAAACGTAGCTGAGTGATCTTGCAATATCGGTATGCAATTGCTCTATTCAATTGATCTGTGCAATAATCAACGTAGATTAACCCCATTTGCCCCAGTTTTCAGAGTATGAGAATCCACTGACCTAATTTCATTTATTTCAGGTAACTATTTATATTTTAGTTGATTTTGAAGAACTCCTAAACTATTCATTTCAGATCTAGCGATGAACCAGCTATCAGGTTGAGTCTACATCCTGTATGCATGTCAGTTTAACCTGATTAAAACCAGTATTATTGGACGTGAAAATTATTATTCCTTCAAAGTGAATTGTGGTTTCTGTAATTTTCTCTATATTAACTTTTGTGTTTAATTCAGCGCCTAACGTCGAGGTGAAACTAGTTGTTTTAGACGCAACGAAAGGCATAGATTAAACGTTAGGCCTATTTTGCAATTTCTACAATTCTCTCTATATTAACTTTCGTGTTCAGCTCCGCACCTGACGTCGAGACCAAAGCATGATTTTTATTAGACGCAACCTGAGTCTAGAATTAGCGTTAGGCATAACAGACAGAACAGAAGACATAGAATAATACAACTATTCAAATTTGGCAGCTCAAAGTCTACGTTTCTCAAAGTCTTTCATATCTCTAAGACTGCATTTCCAAAGACTTTGTCTGAAAGATTCGTAGAACTGAAGAGAGAGGGTGAAAGTTTCTATTGAGCCCTAAACTAGATTAGACTAAACCTTCCCTTCGCTCATGCCGGATAAAATATCGGAATGGTCTCAATCAAGTTCTCCGTTTTCTTTTCCATCTTGGAGAGGAGCCGTTTCTGCTCTCACACTCGGGAGAAGGAACGCTTTCACATTTCTTCTCTCGTGATATGGTGAAATATAAAATATCTCAATAAACTTTACAGTGTTTAAATAAATTCTACAGTATTTCAGTATTTAGATTGAATAAGACTCAAGGATGATCTACTTCAAGTTTCGTCAAAACTGCTCTCTGGGTTTTGTTAGAAATCTTTTCCATCTAAAAGTTTTGCGTTTGTGATTGATATATCTTGCTTGAGAATATTTTATACTTAGAGTGAATAAGAGGCTTATACGTTTGCTAGACTACTAGTAATAGGCTTATACCCAATTAGTTTTTCTAAATAAATATGGAAGAGGTCATACTGGCCATCGAAAACTTAGACATCTGGTAAATGTGACAAGTATATATATATATATATATATATATATATATATATATATATATATATATATATATATATATATATATATATATATATATATGTGTGTGTGTGTGTGTGTGTGTGTGTATGTGTATGTTTATACGTTCGTGTGCGTATTCTATAAATACCTGCAAATACTTTATACTCGAGCAAAACAATCAGTAGCCAACATCCCCAATTCAAGACAGAGCTCCCTCCCCTAAGAAGCATCAAAAAACGCCACTAATTACATTCCAGAAGGCGCCTCATGACAAGCAATAATGACAGGCAATAAATCAATCGCCAAAGATAAAAGAACATGTTTAAGTGGGCAGAAGTTTCTTCGGCGCAAGCGAGTTTTCTGTACAGCCGCTACAGCATATAGTCAAGGGCACCGAAAATAAATCTATCTTTCGGTGGTCTCGGAACAACGCTGTATGAACAGCGGCCCATGAAACTTTAACCACGCCCGGTGGTGGCCTATCCTATATCGTTGCCAGAAGCACGATTGTGGCTAACATTAACCTCAAATAACTTATAAAACCATCTAGGCTAGAGGGCTGCAATTTGGTATGTTTGATGATTGGAGGGTAGATGATCAACATATATACCAATCTGCAGCCATCTAGCCTCAGTAGTTTTTAAGATATGAGGGCGGGCAGAAAAAAGTGCGGACAGAAAAGGTGCGGACGGACGGAAAAAGACGGCACAATCGTTTTCTTTTCGGAAAACTGAAAAGAAATAAGAAAACCTCCGGATGATCAATGTGTGATATCCCATGCTTCCGGGGAGCCAATAACGCCCACCAGATTCTAACGGGAAGCGAGGAGAGAAATTCGGTTCCCTCTCTTATATCACTTAACAAATCCACTAAATTTACATTCATTAATGGATTCTTGCCTGCAAGGATTTATTTATTGTTTTGACGTGCGTTCAGTGTAGGATTAGCCCCGGATTCTGAGCTGATTGGGTGGGGATTTGCATATCTGAAATGGTCAGGTGTGATTGGAGCCTCCTTCGGAATATTTCGGTTTTGATAAAGGTTCATTTTTGTTGTATTTGTTTCAGGAGTTTTACGATGAAAGAAAGTTTTTATTCGCAATATTCTTTATATTTTGGACTGATTTATTTTGAGGGTCACTATAAGCCTACAATGATTTATAATGAATTAACTAAAAAAAAATGACACAAACTAAAATACTAATGTGTTTTCTAAGAAATTATGCCAAAAAAGTTGATGTAGATTTAATATATATATATATATATATATATATATATTATTATATATATATATATATATATATATATATATATATATATATATATATATATATATATATATATATATATATATATATATATATATATATATATATATCTGGAATAAGAGTTTAGTAATATCACCAGAATTGGCATAAAAAAAAGTTTCAATCAGGAAAATAGAAGAAAGTTTATTCCTAGCTAAACGAACATATCATAGAACAAACACCAAAAAAGGAATATGATATGAGTAATGCTTTGGTTCTCCCTTTCCACCCTTCATTCAATGACACTGTTTACCCTTTAAGAATATTAAACCTTAAAGTTGACTTTTCTTCCCCAACACAATAGGAAAGACAGCAGTCATTTGCAACAGCCCCAAGCAAGAAGAACGTGTGGTTTATAAAATCCCTTGTGAATGTGGCAAATTCCACCTGGGACAAACCGAAAAGATATTAATATGAGAATTTCCCAACATCGATGTTGTGTAAGAACAAATTCTCCAAACAGTGCTGTTAATTTACATATGCAAAACTGTGGCTGTTCTATTTCTTTGGAACAAAACAGAAATATTATTCAAAGAAAAACATATGATGACAAGAAATTTGTTAGAAACGGCTTGCATAAGTTTTAACAAACAAAAAACTTTAATATTAGTCAGAGCATATATAATTTAGACCCTTATTCCTTCACACTGTTTCCCAACAGTACAAATTCTGAGAAAGGTTTAAATGACCTATCACCAAATCGCTGAACAGTTCTCTCCTTTAACTTTTCTGGACTGCTAATTCTTGATCATTTGTTTATGATCTAAATAACCTAATTTTAACTTTGACAACTGTTCTTTTATTTTTGTTTCCGGTGAGAAAGAATGTTTGTGATTTTTATGTATGTACTTATTCTGTTTTATTGTAATAAAGCTCTTGAAGAGTCCTGGTGGAAGGCGAAATTATCGACCAATTTGAGTGTTTTATTCTCTTTTCTCCTGTGTACTATATTGACACACACACACACACACATATATATATATATATATATATATATATATATATATATATATATATATATATATATAAAGAAATTATATAATAATCACTTTTATATTAACATGATATAAAATGAATGGCTACTCAGGAAAATTCTGATCGATCTCTTGACTTTACCAGTTATCGATTCAACTTAATAAGATTAAATTGTTTCTCTATTTACCTGTGTTACATTCACGTAACCTAATGTAGAATAAAGTAACATTACAGTCTACACACACACAAACACACACACAAACACACTAACATAGTAAACAAGTTCTTAGCTTCACTCAGGAAGGAACCTATTTAAAAAAAACTTTGACATCTGAGACATTCAAAATATAGGCCTATACCTTACTCATCTGGGTTATATCAGAGGCTGCAGAACCTTCCCAGGAATCTTGACTCTCTTTGTAACGTTCACTCAGTCATGTTTAAAGTTCACTCAAACATCAAATCTCTTTTTGACCAATAAAAGCAAAACAAACTCTATATTTGCAGCTGAATTTGTACACAGACGAAGTTTTACGGAACCGAACGATACAGATGAAACTTGTTTAATATTTTTTTAGTTGCCTCAAACTTACTTCAGCGAATAGAAGCTAATTTTGTAAGTAAACATTCATCGCGTCTGAGACGGTTTACTTATAAAGAAAATAAAAAAAATGGGACAGGAAAGTTTAAACAAACATTTTGTTTATCCAAGAAGCAGGTTTCCGATGCGTCTACTCGAGGGTCACATGTGTTTCATTCATAAAAGAAGAATCTACAGTATGTATTATTTCATGCCATAAGTATTTTCACTTGTTATGAAAGGGAAAACTTCTGATGTTTGATTTCAGTCGTATTTTTTGCCTCACAGTTTTTTGTCTTATGTTTTTCTAATGGGCGAACGGTAAGAAAAAAGCGCGAAGAGGGAAGTGGACTCTTTTCTAAAAGAGGGAGTTTGAGCGGTTGGACAGCAAGATAAAGAGATCCAGAAAATAAAGGAGGTAAAGTACAATAATCTAAAGGTGGAACTGGGAGAAAATAATGTTACCTTAAGACTGAAGAAAGAAACAGGGAATGGAGGTCAAGCAAAAGGCTAAACAGTGGTGTAACTAGGGGCCGAATGGACGCTGCAAAAACCCTCTATTAATGCCTACAGTGTACCACGTGAGGTGCACTGACGATACTGACACTCTCTTAGGCGACACACAGTCTGTTTCAGATAGTGAGATGGAACCAAAGCAGAAACGAGTCTGAGATAAAACAACTTTTCAAGTCGTTGAGGTTTTTAGCTCTTGGAAGATTCCCCTGTTTTATTTATTTATTTATTTTTTTTTTTTTTGGGGGGGGGGGGAGGACGAGATTCTTCGTCCTCTTATCTCGCTCAGAAAAGTTTCCTTTATGAGAAGAAAGGATTCCTCACCTTTCTCCTTGTGTCGAATTCGTCTTCTTAATGGACAGTAAATCTTGCCAATGCTTTTCCAGAGTGGCGTTTATTTATCTCTCTCTCTCTCTCTCTCTCTCTCTCTCTCTCTCTCTCTCTCTCTCTCTCTCTCTCTCTCTGTGTGTGTTTCAAATCCTGTTTTATGCTTTATCTTTCAAATATGATTTCACTCTTTCTTCATTTTTGTTTCGCCGTCACGAAATTCGCAGAGAATTTCTGAAAGAATGTCAAGAGAACTGAAGGGATTCTTCTTTAGGGTGAACAGCATTTCTGAACAGCATTTTCGAACAGAATGTAACAGCGCTTTCGAACATCATTTCAACAGCGCTTTCGAACAGCATTTTAACATCATTTTCGAACAGATTTTTACAGCATTTTCGGACTGAATCTTTTGACAGCATTTTTGCGTATTTTAACAGCATTTTCGAACAGCATATTTTAACAGCATTTTCGAACGGCATGTTTAACATTTCGAACGGAATTTTAACAGTATCATTTAATAACATTTTCGAACAGCATTTAACAGCACTTTCGAACAACATTTTAACAGCATTTTAACACTTTTGAACAGCATTTTAAAAGCACTTTCGAAGAGCATTTTAACAGTAGTTGCGAACAGCGTTTTAGCTGAACCTTGAACAGTAGTCTTTCAACAGCATTTTAACAGCCCTTTCGAACAGCATTTTTAACAGTAGTTCCGAACAGCATTTTAACAGCACTTTCGGTCAGCATCTTCCAACAGCATTTTAATAGCACTTTCTAATAGCATTTTTAACAGCATTTCCGAAGAGCATTTTAACAGCAATTTCGGACAGCATTTTTAACATAATTTTTGAACAGCATCTTTTAACAGTATTTCGGAATAGTATTTTAACAGCACTTTCGAAAAACATTTTGACAGGATTTCCAAAAATCTTTTTAACAGAAATTTCGAATATTTTTAACAGCATTTTAATAGCGCTTTCGAATAGCATTTTAACAGCACTTTCGAACAGAATTTTCTAACAGCTCGAACAGCAACACTTTTTTTAACAGCCCTTTCGAACAGCATATTTAACAGCATTTCAAACAGCACACTTCAAGAGCATTTTTAGCAGCATTTTATAACAGCATTTTTTGACAGAATTTTCGAACAGAAACTTTTAGCAGCTTTGAGCAGCATTTTTAACAGCATATTTCCACAACATTTTTGGACAGCATCTCTTAGTAGTATTTTCGAGTAGCATTTTTAACAGCACTTTCGAACCGCATTTTAACAGCACTTAGAACAGCATTTTAACAGCACTTTCGAAAAACATCTTTTCACAGCATTTTCTACAGCAGACGATGTGTGCCCATTTATAGCTGGGTGGACTGGTGGGCGGTAGGCTGGGAGATTTCTACAGGACCAGCAAACGTGAGCCCTGTGCTGTGTTGCCTAACCACAACAGCGATATATATATATATATATATATATATATATATATATATATATATATATATATATATATATATATATATATATATATATATATATATATATATATATATAAATTATTTATATAATAATATACATTATGACCCCAGGACTACAAAAGCAAAAAAAAAAATACAAAACTAAATAAAAAAATTCCTCAGGTAAAGAGAAATTCAATTAAGTAAAATCCAGAAGTCTCAAGCAGACAGACAGACAAACAGGTCAATGAGCGGATGACCCCAGGTGTCAAACAAGGGTCAAACAAAGGTCATTGAAAAAGGTCACCCAACTTGACCCCGTCACAGTGAAGCATAAATTAATGAGGCCTTGGAGCAGCAGATACAGAATACATTAAGAAACAGAAACTTTAAAATACAGAATACACCAAGATACAAAATGCATTAAGATGCAGAATACATTAGGACACAGAATGCATTAAAATACAGAATACAACAAGATACAGGACGCATTAAGATACAAAATACATTAAGTCACAAAATGCATCAAGAAAATGGTCTAGATTCATTAGAAGAAGAAGAGGATTCCATATTCCTAGAAGTAGGAATAAAGGGCGCTTGAATTATTCCGAGTTTCGAGAGGACCCTAAATAGAAGTAAGTCTTCGTAAGCCGTTCCTGAGAGAGAGAGAGAGAGAGAGAGAGAGAGAGAGAGAGAGAGAGAGAGAGATCATTCTTGCCTTCCGTCATCCAAAATAACCTTTCCACCGACGATCCTTCCCCACCCTCAGGAACTAACAATAAACAGAACGGAAACAAAACCACCACGAAGGGATTTACTTCCTCTGCATTCATCCCTCATTTATCATTCTGCTTTTTAAATAACAGATGAAAAAGATATTTATTGTTATTTATGTTTCGCTTTGAATCAGTGCATTTTTACTAAGAAAATTCCCTGGATAAAGAGTTCTGATGCAGAGTGACAGGAAATGGCGTCGATATAACTTGATTATTTGTCATATTTAAGTCTGAAAGTCTAGAAGCCAAAAAGTCTAGGTCTAAAAGTGTGGAACACAAAAAGTCTGAAAGTCCGCGAGCCTTAAGGTCTAGAAGTTTTGAAGCCTGGAAGTCTGAAAGTCTAAAAGTCTGTAAACCTGGAAGTCGTAAAAATCTGTAATGCTGAAAGTCGAGGTCTGAAAGTATGGAAGTCTGAATGTCTAAAGTCTGGAAGTCTGAAGGTCCAGAAGTCTGAGAGTCAAAGTCTGGAGGTCTGAAATTCGCAAGGCCTGAAAGTCTGAAAGTCAAAGTCTGGAAGTCTTAAATTCGGAAAGCCTGAAAGTCTAAAGGTCTAGAAGTTTGAAATTCTAAAAAATGTAGAAGTCTAGAAGTCTAAAAATCTGGAAGTTTGAAAGTGAGAGTCTGAATTCACTGGCATCATTTCGTGCAAAGTTCAGGGCCAAAATCCCACAAAGAAATTCCTGCATGACGTTCCTCTTTATTTTGGGAGGCTCTCATTTCAGCCCTCTTTTGGCCCACTCAGGGTGACCCCCATTCGTTTCCTGTTATAGTTCACACTTTCCTTGAATGTCATCTTCATCTTCTTCTTATTATTATTATTATTCTTCTTCCTCTTCTTCTTCTTCAGTGTCACAAGAGGTCTGTTCACTAGAACACTTCCTAGATTCTCCTTCTCTCTGCAGTAGGAGACTTTATAGATATTCCATAGGCGCACAAGCCCCTCGTGTTAATGAAAGCTACATCGTCACATTCCTGAAGAGATTCCCATTCCAAAATCTAATTCCAGTTCCCAAAATGGCCTCAGAATATGGACCAGTCAGAGGAAACCGTCTGGTTGCTTTATTCCTCTCGTATTACTGGAACCAATTATCTCGTCGGGTTTGCAAAGTGGGACAGTTCTTGAGTTTCAGGATATTTCTCTCTCTCTCTCTCTCTCTCTCTCTCTGGAAGTCTCTCTGTCTCTCTCTCTCTCTCTCTCTCTCTCTCTCTCATTTTCGTTTCCCCAATTATCTTCCGAAATTCTAGAGGGCCATTCGAAATTCTAGAGGGCCAGTCATCACTCGACGCGGAAAGGTAAAATTTCGTCCATTACCATAAAAATGACGATTCCCTTTGTCAGTGACCTGAATTTATAGGATGAACTTTCGGGTCCATTGTATAATAATTCATCCGTTCAGTATATAATTCATTCCTCTTCATTTTCCCCCCCCTCCATGTTGATTCTGTTCGTACAATTTGTCACTCTTAACATTTCTCGTTTATTCGTGTTGTGGAAAATTTTGAATTCGTGAATATTTCCCTACATCAGAATGGGTTTCAGAGGGTCCTTGCTATAAAGTAATTCAGAGGAGGTTTACATAAATACACACACACACACACACACACACACACACACACACACATATATATATAATATATATATATATATATATATATATATATATATATATATATATATATATATATATATATACAGATGTATACACACACACTAACTATATATATATATATATATATATATATATATATATATATATATATATATATATATATATATATATTATATATATATAAACAGATGTCCCACACAACTAACTATATATATATATATATATATATATATATATATATATTATATATATATATATATATATATATATATATATATATATATATATATATATATATATATATATATATATATATATATATATATATATATATATATATATATATATATATATATATATATATATATATATATATATATATATATATATATATATATATATATATATATATATATATATATATAAATCCTTCCCTCGTCCGTTGTCATAAATAAAGAGAAACAAAATAATTCCAACAACTTCATATAACAAGAGGTTCTAAACTGTCCAAGATCACCAGAAAGAACCAGTTATAGAAATTTAATGGCAAAAACTACGTCAATTTGCTGACAGAAAATCCTTTCCTCTGAAGAATAGACACAGGAATCTCCCTCTACGAAATTCTATCTTGGACGCCGAACGTAGGATGGAAGGATGTTCATTCTATCCTGCAATACGAAGTCTCAATCTCCCACTCCTCAACTTTGTCTCTCTCTCTCTCTCTCTCTCTCTCTCTCTCTCTCTCTCTCTCTCTCTCTCTCTCTCTCTGGCACCAGTCAGTCTTCTCTGTGCAACTCGGTCTCCTAAGTTCCAGGAATGCCTTTGACTCCCTTTGTGATGGCTGACTTCTCCCTGTCTCAGTTGTGACTCCTGATAATCGTCAGATCTGTTACTCGTGAGATACAGTATGAATCTGCTCTCAGGGGAATCCAGACGTCGTGGAATATATTGTTCAAATGATAAGAACAGCGATATTTATCAGACGCAGGGGTTTCTGTCATGTAAAGTCATGTAATTCAGTCAATTTTTAAAAAGTTGTATTCCATCAGAGATCTTTCACATTCACAACTGATCCCTGACCCTCTCTTCCTGCCGAGTGCGCCAGATCTGTGGAACAATGCAGGAAATGTGCCTCGCTGTAGAACTTCTCAGTTCCAGAGGTCCTTTATTCCCCACACCGCTGGACTGTGGAACGGTCTCCTTACTCAGGATGTCGTGCAATTGGAACCTCAAGAGTTCAACCGAAGGTGCAATGCATTACCACCATGCATAATGCATTTACGCCGTGCCATTCTACAAATAAATAAATAATGGATAATATTTTTATGTCGTTAAGGTGAAATGCCAAAGTGAGTATAATACAATAGATTTTTGTATTTCTTGAATATGATGTGATTAAGATACACGGCAGTAAAATACAATAGATTTCTATATTTCTTGACAATGGTGTGATTGATAAAATTTTTTGACAAATAAAATATAGTAGAATTATATAATTCTTGAACTTGATGTGATAAAATACGATAGATTTCTAGATTTCTTGAGCATGATGTGAAAAAATACAATAGGCTTCTATATTTCTTATAATAAAATTAAAAATCCATTGGAAGTAATTATTAAGCAACTGAATATATTTCAAAGAACAGCCACAGTAGATCACTGGGTCACATTCTTATTGAAATGAAGGAGGAGTTGGAAGAGAGAGAAACTATTCTGCCCAGAAGGGTTTTCATAAATATTGTTGCGCCTGGTCCTGCCTAAATCTCCTTCCCTTAATCCCCTTTCCAAACTACTATCCGAGAGAGAGAGAGAGAGAGAGAGAGAGAGAGAGAGAGAGAGAGAGAGAGAGAGAGAGAGAGCAACACCTCCATTATATAACACCTATATGAGAGAAAGTTCTCATCGTTGGGGAAAACATTTCATTTGCACATGAATCAAAGGGTGAAAACCTCATTTTCAAAGTGAAATGATTTTTGTCTCTCGTCTTCAGATTTCAGTCTTGTCTTTGTACTTTCATTCTCCTTTTGTTTAGTCGTCTTTAATATCATCATGTAATTCTACAAATCAGACGTTTAAGCTACATAATAATAATAATAATAATAATAATAATAATAATAATAATAATAATAATAATAATAATAATAATAATAATAATAATAATCTAATTTTATGTTTTCCTTATTTGTTGCCATAATAATAGATAATAATAATAATTTATAATAATAATAATAATAATAATAATAATAATAATAATAATTTCAGGGAAGTAAAGACAAACGACTTAGAAGCTAAATGAAGAAATGTGACCTTGGGAATCTTTTATCGATACGAATAACTGGCGCCACAGAGCCAATGCTCCTTGATGCCGACCTTGGAATGAAATATACATTTGTTAAAACAAAGAGTTAACATAGGGGAACGCCGTCGTCCAACCTGGGGTGAGCCTCTGTCATTCCTGGTCCCTGAATAAGCTTGCTCTAGAACATAACGTTTGTAGATTCTTAGCGAAGACAGATGGTTGTCGTGGCTCTCTCTCTCTCTCTCTCTCTCTCTCTCTCTCTTCTCTCTCTCATATATATATATATATATATATATATATATATATATATATATATATATATATATATATATATATTATATACGATAACTGAATATGGAAGATATGGAAATGATGAATATATATTTAAAGACAAAATCCATGAAGGAAAGAGAAACAATGGATTTATATACTTTTCAACTTGTCGTCCTTTACTTAGCTGAAATAATGGATACAATCGAAATTTCAGCACTGGGTGCTTCTTGACTGATTTTGTCTTTAATATATATATGTATTATATATATATATATATATATATATATATATATATATATATATATATATATATATATATATATATATATATATATTTATGTATATATTTATATAATAAATCGAGTCTATAACTGAATAAAATAAATATCTTAATATACGCAGAAGGACATACAGAAAATCACTGATAAAGACAGAGAGAGCAAAACAGAAAAGGGGCGATAACTAACTAAGCGATCTCAGATACCGAGTTTGAACGATCGTCGCCCACACGAATTAAAGTGTTTATTACACACAGCACTGGGCAAAAAGAACTAATTGAGATCTTGACCTCGCCCGGTGACCTCTTGTGCACCATAACATTAACACATAACAACCGTTGAACGAAATGTATAGATAAGTAAACGTGAAACATTAATGGAAAAGGGAAGCCCATCTGGACGAAACTTGGGAAAATTATACCAGATTTCGACAACGAATGAATACCCATATATACGAAGACTGGCAGGAGAGCCAGTTAGAAAAAGGCATCAGGGCAGGGAGTGTGTGAGATGTGGTGAGAAGTGACAGTGAAAGCTCGACGTGTCTTCTGAACTTATACAAAATTTCTGAATGGCCACACACTAAGTGAAATTCTAAGTCCAAGAATTTTACAATGTGCTCTTTAAGATAAAGACTCGGCCACAACTACCTACTGAAAAGGTGGAAAATATATATATAGTTTGAACCCAAAATAAGTGTATTTAAGGGGAAACATAATTTTTCATTTAACCCAAGATATAGAAAAGGAAACACTTGTGAAAATTTGGAAGATAGCCGACACCTGAGCACGATAAGTGACGCTCCAACATAGTTAAATATCGAGCAACTTGTTCCTACGGAAGTGAAAGCACGCAGTACAACAGACATTTTCAAGAAGTAAATACCTTTTACTACAACACATATACATATTATTATATATATAAATATATATATATATATATATATATATATATATATATATATATATATATATATAAATATATATATTATATAATAGACGTAAAGAGAGTAGATTCTCAGAGAGATATATATATAGATGAACCATAACAGCATTAGCAGGATTACAGCTAATGATGAAAAATCACATCGTAATTCAGCATCTCTTAACAACCTTTGAAGACTGAACTCTCCCTAACCTTGGCCCCCCCTCACCCCCTTCCCAACACCCCCAAAACAAAACAACTGGGGTCTTCATAAATTTTTAAGAACTGGAGAAATCTCCTGCAGTTTTGGGTCTTCTTTGCTAAGAAAATTGCTTTCATAAAATAGCGAGGTTTGGAATGACTTTTTTTTTTTTTTTATTTCAAATCTTCTCTCCAATATGGAGAGAATTTGGTTTTTCCTTCCATTATATTTTTAATTGTTTTTTTGAAGGAGAGAGAGAGAGAGAGAGAGAGAGAGAGAGAGAGAGAGAGAGAGAGATAGAAATAGCAACACCTTAAAAGAGTCCTCGTCACTGGGGAAAACATCTCATTATAATTTCAAAGGATGAGGAAAAAGCCCCAAAAACCGACTCAAAGCTGAAATGATTCTTTGACAGAAGACTGTCTTGGGGTTACATTTATTCAATAAAATAGAAGAGATAAATAAATAAAAAGTAAATACAAATCAGACGTTTAAAAAGCAACCAATAATAATAATAATAATAATAATAATAATATATAATAATATAATACACAATAATATATATATATATATATTTTCCACAACATCTTATAAAAATATAACAGACATATATATATACTATATATCCGCCCATATATATATATATATAGAAAAGGATATATAGATTATATATACATATATATATATATATATATATATATATATGTCAGGCATTTTCATACAGGTTTATTTCTATATACTGAAACCACAGATTATTCTTCAAAAGTTTTAAAGAAGAAAATAAACTTCCATCCCTGGAAAAAAACCTGCATTGAAAATTCCCAGTAGATCCCTATTCATAATAATCTAACAGAAGTTTGAATAATCGTCCCAAAGATATGGAAATCCTTAGGAAAAAAGAATAAAAATAAAAAAAAAAGCTCAGCCGATCTCTCTGAGAGAAAAGTTTGTGATAAAGTCATGTATTCAGCTCACTTCTCTCTAGAAACTGTCTTATCATGGCTCCAAATAAAGTCAGGATTTATCATCAGTTCTTAAATCTGCAAAAAGTCCTTTTAAAATTAGATCTAGTTGGCTAAAATCATCATTTATTCATTCTATGTTTTGCAATCAAACGAAAATGAAAATGGAAAGTAGAAAACACAAAATATTAGTAATCCCTAAAATTTAAAATGAGATGCAGAAAGATGGATAAAGTCCAGCCAGAAAGTTCCTCTAAGAATTCAATCGATTAACGATTTGAAAAAGGAAATATGTAAGTTATTAGCAGAAAGATATAAAGTGAATCAACTCTGAATTCAATGAAGATAATGATCTAAGAGATTCGCCGTTATGCCATATCAGTATAGTTATTCTCAGACGATCATTGTGCAGGCTTTAATGACATTAAAAATTTGGATCAGCAGCATTAACAAATAATCGTACCTGTATTCGAGGTCTTGCAAATGAATCAAATCCACACTTATTATTAAGGGATACAAATATATTTAAAAATAGATCTTTCTGGAACCTTTCGATTCCCCTTTCAAAAATGGGAATTGGCCAGAGTTTGACATCTCTATTATGAACTTATATGAAAGGGTATGAAAAATTTGTATCCAAACATTAATGAATTTGTTTCTCCAATATAGGACAAATGGTTTTGTGGAAAAAGTTACAAACGTAATTTGAAAGAACATTATAATTCTTGGCTTAGATACAGATGTAGACTAAACCAACCTTTCCCAAGGTAATCCCGTAAGTGTAGTAAGGTCATGAAAGGAAAAATTGGGGCAAAGTCTGGACCTTGGGACTTTCAATCAACAGATAGTGATTGCAAAACCTGTGAAAGAGGATGAACCGGTATATTTGAAGGGAAACTTTATTTGCATTTTGAAATTTATTATGATTGCCACGGCACTGGGCCAGTAGTTCGGCCATTTCAAGACAGTGAAAAAAGAGTTGGAGTGGTTGGACAGACCATTAAAGATAAATGGGCAAGATAAAGAAATAAGATTTAAGATCATAAAGCTGAAAATGCATGAAGATATAGTAGAGATGTTGGACAGCAAGACTAAGGAAGGACAAACAAGAAAGGAGTTAAAGTAAAAGGTTGAAAAAAGTTATGCAATGCAGCTAGGGGCCGAAGGGAAAATGCAGACATTTTTTGTTGTTGTTTTCAACCAACTGCTGGTAATCCTTTTGTATTTGTAAAGTGGTCCCTGTGGTTATTGGAATAATTTTAGATTTCACTTAAATGATTCCCTTGGTAGAGAATTAAGGCTGTCAGCATGACAAGATCTGGAATAATAAATGAAAAGAAAATTCTTACATTCACATATATCACAAAGAAAGAGAGAGAGCTCATAGAATTGGTTCAAAGTCTTCAGACCTTATGAAAACACTAAGTGACAATGAATTTCTGGTTTGAGATGCAGAGGTAGATTAATAGTGCCAATTTATTACCATTATTATTATTAAAGCACATTATTATTATTAATTCAGCACCAGATCGATAAACCCTATTCATTCATGGAACAAGCCCACTACAGGAGCCACTGACTTTAAATTCAAGCTTCCAAAGAATATGGAGCTCATTTAAGAGAAGGAAGATGCAAAATGAAGAAGAGAGATCTCACTTATGAGAGAAAACTTAAAAAAATTTCTCTCTCTCTCTCTCTCTCTCTCTCTCTCTCTCTCTCTCTCTCTCTCTCAGTGAATCCTTCAACTCCAGACCAGAGACTCTCAGCCTCGAAATGATAGAAGACTCAAGTCACACCTCGAGAATGGGCGAAGTTCCCGAGAGCCAATTTGCCGGCGATGGACATCGTCATCGAGTGATCAGGAATTCGGGACACGAACTGAGAATGTGGCCTGTCCACTGTATTGATGGGCTATCGCTGGTTTTAGGTTTTACAAATGTGCTGCTCAATTTCCCCTTCCAATTCTCTTTGCATTTCGATACATTTTTTTTATTTATTAATTTATTTTTCCTTTTTTAATAAGCTAGATCTCTTCTTTTTTTCTTCTTTTACTTCTTCCTAATGAACACCCTATTCTTTGGAAGCCTGAATTTCAGGTCAATGGCCCCTGTGGTGGGCTTGTTCCATCTGAATAGGGTTCTTCATCTTCTCAATAAGATAAGAATCTTATTAAGGCTATGAACATGACAGTTACTGGCAAACAAACTACCTACCTACTCATTTAATGTGAAGCCACAAATCTCTTTCAACTTCTCCAATTCTTTAGACGTTTGTTAAGGAAACGTACCACGAAAGGTTTGTGAAAATCGAGAGGAAATGAGACGTCTTTGTGGCTTGATTAAATAAAAATAATTAGAATTACTATGTCATAAAACGAAAGGGCCGTATTGTGGAACTGTTAGTAAGTAAGAAGCATTTTGAAGTTACAGGACTTGATTATCTATGCTACTTTGCATTCTATATATCATAATTATTTACAAAGTAACAAAGTACTTATAGAAGGTGACGACAAGGAAATATACCACAGTTTAAAAAACTATGCTTCTCTCTCTCTCTCTCTCTCTCTCTCTCTCTCTCTCTCTCTCTCTCTCTCTCTATATATATATATATATATATATATATATATATATATATATATATATATATATATTATATATATATATATTCTATCTATACCTCTCTAAATCTCTCTCTCTCTCTCTCTCTCTCTCTCTCTCTCTCTCTAAAATATGTGGCAACAATTCGTCCACTGTTTACGAGCCCAGAACGGGAAAATGAACACCAGTACACCAGACCTTTTGTTTTACGAAGCCTTATCAGGCACACCAACTACAACAGCAAACTGTTGCGTTTTTGCAACGGAATAATAATGCAGTCCATTCTCTCTCTCTCTCTCTCTCTCTCTCTCTCTCTCTCTCTCTCTCTCTCTCTCTCTCTCTCTCTCTCTCTGGGAAAGACAGAGATTTGCAAATAACAAGAAGGGAATTTGTAAAGGTGCAGAATTATATACGGGGTCTGTGGTGAAACTTTCCGAGTTAAAAATATTACGTTTTTTTTAGATTTTGCCACGTCAGAGACATTTAAATTTTTACCTTAAACTTTTAGTCTTTCCAGAATTCCAGACTTACACACTTTTGGGATTTCAGACTTCAGACTTTTTAGATTTTCAGCCTTTTAGACTTTCATACTTTCAGACTTCCAGACTTTTAGATTCCCGGACTCTCATACTTTCATACTTTTCTACTTTCAGACTTCCAGACTTTTAGACTTTCAGACATCCAGACTTTAAGACTCCAGACTTTTAGATTCCACTTTTATGTTTTATCAAACTTTTCAGCCTTCTAGAGGAGACTTTTAGACTTCCAGACTTTTAGACTTTGGGCTTTTAGATTTCAGACTTTTATACTTTCAGATTTCCAGACTTTTAGACTTTCAGACTTTTAGACTTTTAGACTCCAGACTTTTAGATTTCAGACTTTTATACTTTCAGATTTCCAGACTTTTTAGACTTTTCAGACTTTTAGACTGCAGGCTTTGAGACTCAGACTTAGATTTTCAGATTTTTATACATTCAGACCTTTAAATTTCAGACTATTATTTTTCAGACTTTTTTATACTTTCAGACTTAAATTTCCAGACTTTTCGACTTCAGATATTTTCAGACTTCCAGACTTTCAGATTTCCAGACTTTCAGACTTCAAGACTTTTAGACTTTCAGACTAAAAATATCGACTTTCACTGTTTTTGTGTTTAATTATTGCTACGTGAAAGCCATTTCAATCAGACGTCAAATCAAGTGCATATTCTGGATACAAGGAAGCAGGACGACCGATCTATTCGATGCAAAAAGAAAAATCTCATAACTTCGTCAACAGTGCAAGAGTGATCCTTCTGTTCCTGCTAAATTTTATGTTAATATAGTCTAGTTCCAGTCACTAAATCAGACTATATTAATATAAAATTCACAATGAATCTAACAACACATAGTACAATCACTTAATTCCGTGTTTTTAAATTGTTTTCTATTGTGAATACACTTTTAAATAAAAAAAAAAACATAGTCACATACTTGAACATTATTCAAACTAAGAGTGACGTGGAAGCTAACAAATGTTGTTTTATTCTCCAGTCCATATTTATAAATACTACTTATATTGTAATTTTACTACATTTTTTGAATGTGAATATAATACTATACATCAGTCATCTATGACTACAGCTGCTGTTGTTATGGTTCCAGTTTTGGGAAATCAATCAATCAATCATGTTGGAACAGGGTGCTTAGGAAAAGCAAAGTTCCCAGAAGCATAAAGTTTCAGTAAGAGATTTTGGAAAGCTGGAATGTTCACATAAGGTGAAATTCCCAGTAATAATAATAATAATAATAATAATAATAATAATAATAATAATAATAATTATATATAACAGTTTGAATAATTATTAATTATTATTAAAATATATAATAATAATTAATTATTATTATTACTATTATTATTATTATTATTTTATACTGTCTTATAAAATATATACAGTTTGAATAATAATAATAATAATAATAATAATTATAATATTATTAATTATTCAATCAGAAATCGATGTTATAATTAATATTAATTTACAATATATACAATTTTTAATAATAATAATAATAATAATAATTAAAGTTTCCAAACGTGGTTCTTATTATTCTTCCACCACTTCATTTCTCTTCTTAAAAGAAAGCTCAACGGATTAAGAATAAAAAAAAAAATAATTCCCTTGATAACAACTTATTTCCCCTTCCGGCACTCTCATTTCTCCTTCTTATAAAGAAAAGAAGGCTCAAAAACCCAAGAAGAATAATAACAACGGCAACCCAGCCCCTCAGCAAAGAAAGCAACGTGGTATACCCTAATAACACCTTCTCCTTTCAAAAGTTGTCATTGGTTGATGACGACGGCAGCTGGAAGGAACTGTTCATTTCTTTGGGGTTTTTTCTTCCCGGTTTTATCCTCCAGTGAATAAGGTCAATGATTTCTCCTCCTCAAGGAATCTGGAATCTTGATCAAAGGCATGTGGTTCTTTTGTCGTGATTCCCTCTGAGGAAATTCCTAATTTTAGGAATGATTTGGGCTTTCTGTTCCTTTCTATTCCTGCAGGTTCCGATCAGGAGTTTGTGTGGTGTCTTGTGCGTCCTGAGAGCAGAAGAGAGAGTTGTGTTACATCGTCCAAAAGGAAATAAAGTGAGTAAAAAGGTTGGGTAGAAACTTCCAATAGATGTGGTGCGTTGACACCAGCCAAAGATGGAGAAGTTTGCGGTGTATGAAGGCATTAATAGCTCCACTTTGGTTTTGAAATATTGCCCAGTATCCATACCTACGTATTCAGTACATCTAAATTAACCTCAAATCAAAAAAAAAAAACCATCTTTCTAAAGCATACACGAAATTCATGGTGGGAAAAAGGTTCAGAAATTACAACCCTTTAGAGTTGCTGATACGATGACATATTTCTAACCGAAATACTTTTTTGAGATTTTTCACCGGAACTGAGAGCCTGGCTTTGCGCTTTTCATCTTTCTTCTGTTGATCCTTGTGTTACGTTTTGCGTAAGGCCGGGTATTCACGATCAGGTTTACCTGTCAGTTCACCCAGCGGCCGTTGGGAATGGGATAACTGGCCACCTGGCCGCCATGGTAACATCTATGAGAAGAGAGAGAAATCTCTCTCTCTCTCTCTCTCTCTCTCTCTCTGTTTATTTATCTCTCTGTTTATTTATCAGTTACTTTGTCTATAACGGCTGGGCACTTCGCCAGTTATGTTGTCTCCTTTTGGCAAAATATGTTGTTGAATGGTTGTAATTATTTTAAAGGGATGTAAACCATTTTATGTACAGCAATGCCTGATAGTCATAAAAAATGACCTATTTGGGAAATAAAGTTTAAGCTGACATTGTAGAATGTTCAGAAACAAAACCCTTCTACAATGGCAACAGAGACGCTCTCACAACGAGGAAAAGAGAAATATGTGAGTGATATATATACAAACGTTTTCGACAGACTTTGGGTTGATAATGTCACGCAGTTTTTGGAGATGCGGAAGGAGGTTATGGGCGAATTCAGTGTAAAGAATGCTGAAATTGTAAAACAAATAAAAGAGCATTCGCATAACCTGACCCAGCTCAAGTGGAAAAAGAAAAAATTCCAAAAATAAAGTTGGGGAGCCACAGAAACAAGAGAACAAACATCTGTAGTGATTAATGAGTGCTCAGAAATGCAAACTGAATGTCAAGGAGTCATGCCTAGCTGTGGGCTCTGCGAAGACTGGTGAAAAGGAAACGGAAGGATAATTTTGTCTGCATACCTGCCAATCCTACAAGTTCACAAGATCTGGTGATTCCTGTTGATTTTTTCACACCTGTGGATCAGAGAAATTCCTTCTTGCAGACAGCGAAGATGAATCATGCAGAATCATTATATTTGGAAGGAAAGTAATGCACATTTACTTTAAAAAGTTAAGAGAATGTTGACTACTTTCAAAATAACGCCACCACTTTTTTGTCAAGTGTATGTTATTCTTGCTGAGATGCACTGGCACGGCATTCATCCGTTTATTTGTGTGCTACTTCCCAATAAACTACGTGCAACCTGCGCCAAATTGTTTTGCATTTTTAGAAACTGAGGACAGAAAAATATCGCAGAATATCTATGAGGAACTGCTCATAACTTTCCTTAGACTTACGCTGTTTATATATTATTTTGTGTATTTTCAATATATATGGCGTTTTAATAAAATTTAGCTTTTACGTATTTTTCTTTTACTTGAGAAAGCAAACTAGATATATTGTCAAATAGTAACTATCATAAATTATTCTTCATATTTTTAAACTCAATAAAAAAATATATTTTAATACTTTCAATATGACGGCGGCAAAGTGGCCCGGTCAGTTGTCCTCTATGACTCTGAGGCCAGTTAGGCTGCGGCCCTTATGATAAATACTTGACTTTTAACCTGGAAGAACCCAGTTGCGATATTTTTAATGTATATAGAGATATTGTGAAGTGTTCAGGCTGATGCCCAAGATGTCATCTGAAGGTCGAGGAAAGCTGACTGTGGAATCGGCCTCAGCTAAAGAAATGAAAAATGAAAAGCATTATCGCATCTCGGAGGAGTTAAAGTAGGATGTGCAGTACATGCTTTTTTCTGGAATGATACCCAAGGGAATGATACTCGGAGGAAAAGCTCATAAAAGAAAAAAAAAGATCAAGGAGTGATAAGAATTGAAAAATGAAGAAGATAACTGGAGCCTCAGTTCTACTTCCCAATTTAATAATTACATTCGATTTTACTAGATTGCCTAATAAAACAGAAGCAGCCTGGTTACGTTTTAAGGTGAAGCAGTATATCCCAAGACCGAGGAAATGTTTTCATTGTCAAGAATTTAGACATAAGTTAGGATATTGTAGGCAGAAACTACAAGGTAAGCCTGCCACTTGCGTTAAATGCAGTGAACCAGAGCATGGTATATGCAATAAAGAAGCAAGATGTATACATTGTGGAGACCATCATCCATCATCTTCATTTAATTGTGATGTATACATCATGGAAAAAGAAATCCAAACATTAGGGTAACTGAACGTATCATGTTTAAAGAGGCAAAAGAGAGAGTATTGAATCAATATGTTAGACCTGGAATATCCTTTTCTAGTGTTGCTGCCAACTGGGAAGAAGAAATTTAAATGCTACCAGAAGGAAATATAAATAGAAAATCAGTGACGACCTGCACTTTGCCTCTTTGGAGGCTGAGGCCAGTGATTGCTGGTGCTCCTCCCTCTCCAGAGGCCTCAGTGATTTCTGGCGCTCTTGCCTCTTCAGAGGCGTCGCCAGTGGATTCTGGCACTCCTGCCTCTTTGGAGGCAGTACCAGTGAGTTCTAGCATTCCTGCTTCTATGGAGGCAGAGCCAGTGATTTCTGCTACTCCTGTCTCTCTTGAGGCTGTACTAGCTATACCTGGTGTGTCAGCTTCTTTGGAGACTACACCAGTTATGGCTGACACTCCTACCTCGTTGGATGCTGCATTATCAATATCAGAGGCTCCAATTTAACAGCCTCAAAAGGAAAGTAGAGTTAATTAATTTTCTCCAGTGGAACTGTCAGGGATTGAGGGTAAACGGGAAGAAGTAAGGCTGCTCGTATCAGAAGTGTCTCCTGTATGTATACTGTAGCTTTGCAGGAGACCGTGATTGGTAATATGTGCCCCAGCCCACGAGAGTATACGGCCTATCGTTCCACCTATAACTTAAATATTGGAAGTCATGGGGCTGTAGTTTTGTATGTTCAAAATAACACCCCACAAAATCCTATTAGTATCCAATCAACATTGCAAGTGATAGGTGTGCAGATCCATTTGCAAAGAAAATATACGGTATGCTCTCTCTATCTACCACCTAGTGAAGTCTTCCCCATTGATGAATTTAAATCCCTCATTCATCAGTTGCCACGTCCCTTTCCTATTCTGGGAAGTATGAATAGCAGACGCCCTCTTTGGGATGACATCATCACCAATCAAAGAGGAAGGTATCTGTGTTCCATCAGAGAGAATGAAAATGTGGGAACCTTCAACAGTGGGGAGTCTACACATTTTCACATTCAAACAGGCACATTATCAGCAATTGATTTATCTAAATGCAGTGATGACTGCCTTATTGACTTTAATTGGGGAGTTATAAATGATAGATTTACCAGTGACCATATTCCAATAGTGGTGAGTGTGGCCTCAAATCCCCCATCTTCAAGGCTACCTAAATGGAACATTGGTAAAAGCTGATTGGGCAACATTCCAGGAACACACCTCAATAGATGACTCTGCTGATGACTTTCCTTGTGTAGATGATGCTCTTGACTTTTTGAATACAACTATATTCTAGGCTGGTCTTCAATCTATACCCAGGATTTCGGGCATATTTATCGGCCGACCAGTTCCCTGGTGGACTCATAAATGCCAGGAAACTCATAGACCTATGAGGTTTGCTTTCACCAGATACCGCAGACGCAAATGTGAGTATTACTGTGTTGAATACGGAAAATTTTCATATCTTCACTAAATTCGAAAACACCTCTGACTTTAGTTTGGAAGAGAATTAGAAAAACAGCAGGGAAGTTTACTCCTTGTCAACCTCCAGTTATCAAGATTAATGGTTGTGAGGTAGCGGACCCCCGGTTAGTGACAAATGAGTTTGCTAATCATTTTGCTAATATTGCAAAGAAAATTGCTGGTAGACCCTACTCAGTTCAAAGGCAGCTAATGGAACAGGTCGAATTTGATTTTAATGCATCAAAAAATGAATAATACAATGTACCTTTTACTATGAGAGAATTTGAATCAGCCTTGAATAAATGTAATGAATCAGCTCCTGGACCAGACGATACAACATATTCAGTGATTAAGCATACCCCTGAAAATACCAGACTTTTCATATTAAGCCTTATTAACAGTACTTGCCGAGAGCATATCTTCCCTAAGCTTTGGGAGATGTTAAAATTACTACCATTTGTGAAACCAAGAAAAGACATTCAAGACAGAAAATTATCGTCCTACTGCATTGACATCATGTTTGTGTAAGATCATGGAAAAAAATGGTGAACACACGTTTGATGTGGTACTTGGAACGTGGTAAATATCTGTCACCTGCTCAGTGTGGGTTTCAAAGTATGCACTCCACAACTGATGTATTGGTTTTGAATGGAATCTTTCTTTTGCTAACAAGCATCATATCAATGTTCACTATTCTCTTTTATCTAGAGGGCTTATGATACATCATGGAGATATATGGCATTTTGAGGTCCTTTATGAATGTAACCTGAGAGGCAATTTGCCCCTCTTTATTAAGGGTTTTTAATATATTATTTCAGGTTCAAGTTGACAACAATGTGAGATGTATTCAATCAAGGATTTGAGTACTCAGGAAGTGTTTTAAGTGTAACTTGTTACCTTGCAATCAATGGGGTTCCAAAATAATTCCCCTGATATACATATACCCTTTTGTTAATGACCTTTTGATATCTTTTGCAGCAAGAAGGATGGCAATGGCTGAACGCCGCCTGCAGCTCTGCATCGATAATATAGTAAAGTGGGCTGAGATGAATGGTTTTAGATTTTCTCAAGTAAAACGGTAACCATGCACTTTTGCCATATAACAGGATTCCATCCTGATCCAGATTTGTTCATACATAGGCAGAGAATTCCATGTGTTGGTGAAACAAGGTTTGTGTTGATTTTTGATAGCAAGCTGATCTGGATTCCACATCTGAAATATATTAAGACAAAATACTTGAAATCAATGAATGTGCTGAAGGTTCAGTCTCACACTTTTTGGGGTGCAGACCAAACTCACATGTTGAGATAATATAAAACATTAGTCTTTTCAAAATTAACTTATGGTTGTGAGTTATACACTTCTGAAAGACAAAAAGCCTTAAAATGCTCAACTCCATTCATCATGGAGGAGTCAGATTGTGTACAGGAGCATATAAATCATCTCCAACCGAGAGCATGCTTGTAGATGCTGGTGAGATGCCTCTAGATCTTCATTACCAGAGTCTTCTGGTTTGGAGCTGGTACAGATTTCAGAGGCTCCCTAAGTATTTAACCAGCAATTGAATGAGAAATGAAAGTCATTGGCAATTTTATGAAAATCACCCCAAGCAACCTCAACCATTCACTTTTGGAGTAAATTTTATTGTCAGGGAATTAAACATGCCAAGGATGGATATTTTACCAGGAAGATATTCCGTTAGCACCACCTGCAACTTCCAGAGGTAAAATTTTGTCCGGTGAGGCCATGCGGTCAATATTTTTAGAACATTCCTTGTAACATGATAACAGATATAATCAATCAATGGCTATGGCCAGTTGTCCTAGACCGGCGGCCTTTCGACAGAAGATCGTCCACACAAAAAGAATAGAGCTGTCATATGGACAGTCAACTCGAGTCTCTAGGTCACAGCCCTCAGTTCTCACCTAGCCTTCGTCGTGGCAACACTATGTGGCAGAGATTTATAATCCGCTGGCTGATTTTACATCAATGGAGCTACATTTAACTGCTTTAGCAAGTCATTTTTAAAAAATAGGAAATAGGCAAAGAGGCGTAACATAGTATGGTCTAAATATTGCCTAATCTCATACAACATATAGGAATAAGGTTAAATTAGAACAAGTTACACCAAACATCAAAAGGCACGACACTGGCCTAGGCCAATGCTAAGTTGTAGTTCACATGGAAATATTTTTATCATAAGATTTGGACGCACAACGGTCTACCAGTGCCGCCAACATATAACAATGAAATGAATTAGGCCTATACTTGGGTTATTCAAATTCTGGTCTAAGCTGCTGAGATCCTTCCAAAAATCTGCCAGCGAACTGGCAGGAAAATCGTTGCTTACCAACAAGTTTACATGTGCGATCACCTGGCAGTCCGTTCTGGCGGGTGGACTACTCCGCCTTAAACTATCGTCTAAACACGTAAGTTTTTAATGTCAGTTTCTCAGTTTTTGAGGAACTTTTAGGTGAACTTGACAGGTAAACCTGATCGTTTTTACAAATATAAATGTATTCTTTTTATGCAATACTTTGCCTTGCATCAGTTTGAATTTAGAAATGTATTTCTAAAAATAACAATAATTGTTATCATAATCTTTATCATTATTATTATTAAATTATTATAAGTATTATTACACTAATGTTTTGAATATAAAAAAAATAATAATAATAATAATAATAATAATAATAATAATAATAATAATAATAACAGAATTATCATTAAATACAATACGCAATATTTAAAACCATATATTTTTGTAATAACAAACCAAACCTTCTTTTAAACCATTATTACCGATAGTTTTAAAGAAAAGTTGATAACCTTTGTCATAATAACTCTCAGGTAACCTTTAGGACCTGGAAAGTGCATCAACAGAACACATTTTTTCAATCAAGACCAGCAATCATCAACACTTTAGGAAAAGCGAACAAGTCATGAATACTTTAAAGGTTATATATACTTGCAATATTCTGCTCTGAAACTAATCATATGAGCACTTCAATAAATAAATAAATATTAGTCTCAAAAATGTGTTATGTTCGTTTCATTTCTCTCTCCACTGCCGCCAGCTGTCATAATGGGAACATATTAAATAAACAAATAATCCCGGAAAGCAGCCGATCGCTGCAAATATTTATCTCAAAATGAATTTACACTAATTCCTAAGTGACTGAAAGTTGAACTTATTTTTAGAAGAAATGTTATGCCCAGGAAGTTATTGTAATGTTTTGAATATCACCTATGCTAAATCCAGGATGAAGTACAAAACTGCATTAGTTTCAAGTTAATAACACTATGGAGAAATTTGCTCCGTATATAAACGCTATTCTTATTACTGTTAAAATGCGAAAAAGATCGTTTAGAGAAAAATCATATATTATTATTATTATTATTATTATTATTATTATTATTATTATTATTATTATTATTATTATTATTATTATTATTATTATTCAGAAGATGAAGGACCTTATTCATATGGAACACTATATTTACAGGGCCACTGCCATGAAATTCAAGTTTCCACAGAATATAAGGTGTTCATGAGAAAGAAGTAACAGAGTGTAAAGGAAAATACAGAAAGAGGAGATCACTTATTAATAATGGAAAAAATAAATAAACAAATTAATAAATAACTAAAGAAAGAAAGAAAACGATGATAATGCAACTGTTCTTTTGTTTGTAAATACATTTTGTTCCTTTTAAGACCAATTCGGGTTGGACATGATGGTATACATTCTGGGTTTTCAAGAACCCACATGATTATTTCTTAATCTGAGAAACCAGAGTTCGAGGAACCAAAGTTTGAGGAACCAGAGTTTGTCGAACCAGAATTTGAAGAACCGGAGTTTGTCGAACCAGAATTTGAAGAACCGGAGTTTGTCGAACCAGAATTTGAAGAACCGGAGTTTGTCGAACCAGAATATGAAGAACCAGAGTTGTCGAACCAGAATTTGAAGAACCAGAATTTGAGGAACAAGAATTTGAGGAACCACAGTTTGAGGAACCGTAAATCGAAGAACCATAATTTGAGGAACCAGAGTTTGAGAAACCAGAATTTGATGAACCAAAGTTTGAGGAACCAGAGTTTGAGGAAGCAGAATTTTAGGAACCAGAGTTTGAGGAACCAAAATTTGAGGAACCAGAATTTGAGGAATCAAAATTAGAGGAACTTGAATTTGAGGAACCAGAGTTTGAGGAACAAGAGTTTGAGGACCAAAGTTTGAGGAACCAAAGTTTGAGGAACAAGAGTCTAAGGAACCAAAGTCTGAGGAACCAGAATTTGAGGACCCGAGATTGAGGAACCATAATTTGAGGAACCAAAGTTTGAGGAACCAAAGTTTGAGAAACTAGAATTTGAGAAACTGAGACTGAGGAACAGAATTTGAAAAACCAGAGACTGAGGAACAAAAGTTTGAAAACCAGAGTTTGAGAACCAGAGTTGTCGAGAACAGAAAGGAGAGAAAGTCAGAAAAGACTAAAAGATGGTAATTAGCGGAAAGGATAAAGAATAAAGAATGAGAAGAACAGGGAGCTAAGAAGGGAAGAATAGAAGAGGAGGAGGAAGAGGAAAGGAAACGAGAACAGAAGGAAGACGAGGGAGAAAATAATAATGGGAGTGCCATGGGTGGCACAAGAAGAAGAAGAAGAAGGAAGAATTGAACATTTACCAAATTGAGAAAAACCAAAATAAGGGAAAAAAAGGTTTAAGATTTACAATTTCTTTAACCTATTTTAATTGACTTAACGATCTATTCGTTATCTATTTATTATCATTTATTATCTGTGCATATGTTCATAATTTGTCATCATATTCTTCCAATTAGTATTGACAAACTGAGCAGAAAAAACGAAAATAAATAAGCTAAACAAATAATAACTGTATCTCACTTTCCGGACAAGAAGAAAGTTTGGCCAGCCCCAATTTGGGCAGTTCAGTGAGAGAGAGAATTTGGGGATTAATTAAGGAGGGCTCGAACTTCCGTCAGAGAGGCTCTGAAGGAGTTCCTTCGACTCTGATGAGAGTCAGGACTGCTCGAGAGCTGTTGTTTATTTTCAATTTAAGTCACCAGTCACGTTAACGTTCTGATATGCATATAATGCACACACATTATAAATTATATATACATATACATATATATATATATATATATATATATATATATATATATATATATATATATATATATATATATATGTGTGTGTGTGTGTGTGTGTGTGTGTGTGTGTGTGTGTGTGTGTGTGTGTGTGTGTATCATACAGTAAATCCAAGTAATTCCCTCTAATACTGAAATAACTTCCCCTCCAGTAACACCAGGTGTAAATGATATGACAAGAGACAAATAATGTAATATATATATATAAAAAAAAAACTCCACATGATTTCATTTAATAAAAAAAACCACAGCTCCCTCTTTTAGCAGAACAGAGAAGAAAATTTTTAGGAAATTCTCAGCGATTTGTCAAACGATTTCTCTAAAGGAAACGAAAAGGTTCACAAAGAAGTCTGAAGAGAGAAAAAGCTGGGTCATTTTTCCCACCTGACGGAGGGTTACGGGATTTTTGGGGAGTGAAAACCTTGTTCGGCCGAATCTCCACGACTCTTTATTAATATGTTCGGGTCATGGAAAGCCGATCTAATCATTTGACGTTATAATGAAAATATTAAATACTCTCCTATTAGTCTGGAGCCGATATGGGAAAAAGTTGACTGGGGTCGGCATTTCACAGCAGAATCTGTTATCCAATTGATTCTAGTTAATTTGAGGTGCTGAATCCAAATCTGGTGGATAACATTTTCCATTTTTTGTTATTACCCGATTACAGCTAAATCCAAAGTTTCAACACTGTGCATCCTGTGCCCAGTCTATTAATGAACATTTCATTGGAATATAACAGGAAACAGTGCACAAGACCAATAAAACAAAGCTAAATATCCTTTATGATCATTATATTGAAGTGCAATTTGATAGCAAAGCATATGGACTAGTAAACTGGCTAAAGAATCTATTTTTGCTAGTACTGTAGCCTGTTATAGCTAAATCAAAATTTTCAACTTCACATACATCCTATGCCCAAATTATTAATGAACATTTTAATAAAGTATAATGGGAAAACAGTGTACAAAACCAATTAAACAAGAAAAAAAAATCTTTATGATGATCAGAGTGAAGAATCTGATACTTAAGCACGTGGATTGTTAGATAGGATTAATAGTATTTTTATAAACCCCTTCCGGATAAATCAAAATCTTGAACTTTCTCCATCCTTTGGTCTGGGTATTGAAATATATTTTCCATGAAATACAATGGGAAAATATGCACAAAACCATTAGCTCCCATAAATGAAAATCTTTATAATATAATAATATATTGATATGCAATGTAATAGCCAATCTTTTTAATATTAACTTGGCTTAAGTATCATGTATTGTCGCCTGCTATTATGTTTGCCTTCAGCTATTATAATTAGCATCTAAACATATTCCAGAGAATTTACAGAAGCAAGTGCAAGGTATTGTATTGAAAATCTTATGAAGTACATTGGAAAAACCGTGCACAAAACCACTTAAAAAATATAAGAATTAAGATAATAATATTCAATTGCAGTGTGATAATAAAGTATATAGGCTACACTGTTTAAGTGGAAAAGTATTCAGCCCTGTTAAATACGTCTATCATATTTTTCCTTCAGCTATTATCATTAGTATTGAAGCAATGTCCAGAGCATTTACACAAGCCAGTCCAAGACATTTCTACTTTTCAACTACCACATCTGCGTGTAACACACATTTCAGTACAACTGCGTCTAATTGGATTTATACATGACCTTGGCACTGGTTCAAGGGTTAATAAAACTGGCTTCATTTGACCATTTACTAGCTTCCAGCCACATTCGTTGGGTTTTGGAATTACTGGGTGGGGTTCTGTTGCTTTGAGTCTTATTGAAGCCTGGAGATGTGCTCGCATGATGTGCTGCCGCAAAGAATCACTTATTGGTGGAAGACGTTCTTGAGTGACTCCTTTAGAGAACAAAATAGCTCTTGCTTTTTCTGTTGTCATAGCTTCAGGAACCTTGTACAGCAAACACACAAATTTCTCCACCTCGGCCAAAGATTCCTTTGACATGGGATCTTCCCCAAGGCCTAACAGATGTGTAGGATGATCCAGGTACGCAGGTAATGCTGTCCTCTTTGTGTGTCCAAACAAGAATGATGTGGTGTCCGAACCAGTGACAGCATGGAATGACAGCAACCCCTTTGCTGTTTGCTCCTCTTGCAAATTCCCACCTTGATGTAATGTCTTTCCACAGGGATGTATGATAATGAGTGCATTGCTTGTTAAAGCTTTCATTATTACTTCTTTTCTTATTGTACCACTGTGGTATAAGGAGCAACATGACATCAGTATCTGGAGACCATACAACAACTGTAGGTGACTTTGTGTGGACACAATGCAAGATCATTTTGGAATCAGCTTCTTGATTACTTTTAAGACTGCTGAGATCTAATTCAGCATGATTGCAGAAATCATCATCAACCTTCAGAAGACCACCAGCAGTAACCACACACTTGTTTTCTGGAGCATATTTAATCACTTCCCGAGAAAGAAAATTTGCAAGATCAGCTTTATTCTTAAGGTCGCAGAGAAAACTATTCCACTCATGCAGAAGTGGGACATCAGCATGTTCTATTAGTCGTCGGATTGGTTTGCTTTTTGTCTTTTGGAGCGTGTGCCTTGCTTTGCAGATTCCTGGTTATATCTGTAAACACCACATCAATACGGGAAAAATGGTGACCATACTGAAAAATTCCAGAATTGAACACTTTGGAGAAATCACCAAAGGCACCAGCCATAAGTTTGTGTGACTTACCGAGGGTTCTAACTAGTGCCTGGCCATCAATGACCAAGGTAGAATCGTCAGTTACATCAAACACCCTGCAACAACGCATCCATTAACAAATGCTTCTGACCAATTCTCAAATCTCCACTTGTTTCTGCTAGGGACAAAGGCATTGGTAAAAAACTCGTGCTTCAAGATTCCATCTAGGTCCACACCTCTTCCAGCAGCATAACAGATGACCAGTCTTTGTAGAACAGATCTATCCACTTTTAAGGCTCTTTCTTTTTGGACAATGTGGCTTTTTCACTTTATAGAGCTTGGAAAATTTCACTCGAATGTTCCTTTTCATTGGATTATGAAAATTTTTGTGTTGAGAAATATCCTCAGCTAAAGTAATCTCTCTCCGATAAAAGATTGAAGCTGTTCCTGTCCAAGAATCTTTACATTCAATAGTGATTCCTGTTTCTTCAGTTGCTTGCTAAAATGAGTGTTCACCGTGAATAGATATATAGACAAGACATTTAGTTTCTACAATATTCTCCCACTGCCAGTTGGAATGAAAATTCTACCCCTCAATCACCCGCCATTTTGTTTTGGCTCTCACGGGTTAAACACAAAAAATAGAAAAGGTTACCCACCAGATTCGAATTCAGCACCCTCAAATTATGTAAAAACAGCTGAATAACTACTTCTTGCAAAATGCCAGAGCCCTTCATTAAAAAGGGCCATTTTTTGAAATTTGGACCCAGACTACCTGTGTAAATATCGAGGCAAATAATAATATAAATGATGAGGAAGATAAAGATACCATGTTCCAATAACGCTCATTGTGATGGGACAAAAATCCATGCCAGCAAATCATTCTTCTAAACAGGTGTCAAAATTAGAAACCGATTCTTTCTTTTGTTTTGTTCAGTTTCAGAGTTTTCATTTGTCAAAATATTCAAATGGTTTATCATTTGCAGTCAACTGTCCAACCTGCCTCAAGTACAACATTTGTTGCTTTAGATTAAGCTGCATTATGGCAGGGTCTGCGCTTGCTCTAGAGCATTCTATAGGTGATGCTATATGGGAGATGTATGAAAAATATAGCCGCTATTACAAATGAAAATATTTTTACTTATACATCGAAACACAAAACTACATCACCAAGGACACTAATATTGGAACTGACATGCATCAAGTTTAGTTATTTTTTCTCATTGGTATTTCTCAATTTCCTTTTCCTTCCTGGCTGCTGACCAAGTTGGCCTTGCAGCATTCTCCTTTTCTTAAAAAGTTTAATAATAATAATAATAATAATAATAATAATAATAATAATAATAATAATAATAATAATAATAATAATAATAATAATAATAATAATAATAACAATAATAATAATAATAGGTTCTATTGAATATTATTGCTGCTTCAGCTGCATTTATTTTTGTAGAAGACTTTTTCTATTTTCCTGATTGCGGACTTCTCTTCAGTGGAGGTGCGTGCTAACAGCTCGCCTATATTTGTCATTTCATGGGGAAAAGTAAAAATCTGGATTCTGCTTCTTTATATATTCTATACAGTTAGTTATATACAATTGTTTTTTGACGCGTTTCGACAGAGACTTCTGTCATTCTCCAGCAGGGAGCTAGTAGAGGACTGGCAGATTGCATAGGTCCTTCTGAATTTATACACGGGCTTCAAAGTGGGGGTCATGGATGGCGAATTCTGATTGGTTGCAGTCAGCGAACTTCAAGCCAAATTTCTGCGGCGAAGCTCGATCCTGACAGATCTTCGCAACCTGGGAATGTCATTCATTCCAGCGTTCCCATTGGCCTGCCGTTGCGTGATGTCATGCCGGCTGACATCATCAGTAGTTTGGTTGCTATTGGGCTGCGGATGAATGATGTCATTATCTACTCTTTCTGTCGTAGTCGGGGATTGTCTCGAAGGGCGCCTCGCTCATCAGGGGCATCTCCATTTTCAGGGTTGTCGTTTTCAGGTATTCGTTGGATTTGGTGGGTGTTCTGCATTATTCTTCTTAAATTCGTGGGTAGGAGCGATGCCTCCTGCGTCGTATTCATTGTTGGTTTTCTCTCGGCAATGAGGAGCGCCTCTAGTATGTAGGCGCAGACGTCGAGGTCGAAGCTCTCCCGATTATACTTATATTTTGTATAATACTGTCGCGGGAGATGGAAATATTGTGAGTAGCACGGGTGTGGTTCATGATGGCACCCTCCTGGGCGTGGCAGGAGATCCTTTTGACAGACGCATCGTGGTCATTCCAATATAATCGCCAGGGCATCCTCGGACAGGACATACAAATTGGTAGACCACGTTCTTCTGCTTGAGGGTTCTCTTGCTGGCGGAGAGGGGTTATTCTTCATCACCAGATGGGTGGGCGGTTCTTATAATAAATTACAAGATTTATTCTCTTACTGTCTTCGGTCAGGGTGACGTTTTCCATGACGATTTTCTTCATGGATTCTCGTCCTCACGGTACTGGGGATGCATCGGGCCTTATAAAGATCTTTATGTCATCTTAGGGGGCAGGTTGTGTGTTCTCACCGTTGTACCATTTTCCAGGCCAGTTCGAATTTCTTTGTTGACGAGTTTGTTGGTGAAACCATTGTTCACCAACATTTGAAAGGACGTTCGAAAATTCCTTGTTGGTGTCCTGCCAGGTGGAGCAGTGGGAGAGGGCCCTTTTAATGAAGGTCCTGACTGTCGTGTTCTTAAACCTAGCAGGGCACTCGCTATCCCCCATTCAAGCAAAGTCCCAAATTGGTGGATTTTGTGGAGACTGATGTCTTCAAGTTCCGTTCCGTCTTTGTGACCATAACGTCGAGGAAGGGGAGCCGGGTCGTCTGTGCTGAACTCGACAGTGTAGTTCAACACACTACATTGTTGGAAGGTCAGACGAAAGGGCTTCAACCTCCTCCTCGTTGTCTGCTTGAACGAAGACGTCGTCGATATATCGGGCATATTTCTTCGGCCGCTGGATTCTCTTAAAGACACGTTCTTTACGGTGCCCATGTAAAATTTGCAAAGAGGATGCCCAATGGAGAGCCCATCGCAACGCCATCCTTCTGTCTATACATGTGCCCTCTGTGCGTAGTGAAAGGCGCCATCTTCGTACAGATCTCCAGCAGAGCCTTCAGGGAACCTTCTGGGATGTTCAGGGGGGGTCATTGTCGGCTCTCTATAGACTTTGTTTAGGATAATATGGATGGTTTCATCCACAGGTACGTTGGTGAATAGACTCTCTACGTCCAGAGAAGCGATGGTCCCTGCGCGGGAGTCTCGGATCACTTCGAGGAATTCCACAGAGGACTTCAGGCTATAACTGCTCGGGACGTAGGGGTCAAGATATGATTTAGTCGTTTGGCGAGGGCGTAGGTCGGGGCAGGTGTTTGGCTGATGATCGGGCGGAGGGGATTGCCAAGTGTGTCTTGACATTCCCATACAGGTAACCAAGTTCGAAGTCACCTGCGATGGGGAAGATGGACAGCATTGATGGCAGCATTCACAGTGCTGATGATCTTATTAGCTTCCCTCTTGATGTCTTCGATGGGGTTCCTCGTCAGCCTCTCGAATTTCGTCGTGTCCGACAGGATGGCATCAATTTGTCGAAATGCTCCTCCATACAAAGGACAAAGCTGCTGTCTTGTCAGCTCGGCGCACTGTGATGCCTTCCTTTTCCCTCAGCTCTTGACGCGCTTTCCTCATCTCACGGGTGCAGACTCCACTGTCGTAGGACCCTCTCTCCGTGAGGGCTTCTGCTAACAGGAGGGCTGGGGGCGTCGGAAGTTCTAACGGTGCCTCGAGAGAGGGTCCTACGACAGTGGAGTCTGCACCCGTGAGATGAGGAAAGCTGCGAAGGAGCTGAGGGAAAAGGAAGGCATCACAGTGCGTCGAGCTGACAAGAAAGCAGCTTTTGTCCTTATCACGTACGGAGGGTATTTCGACAAATTGGATGCCATCCTGTCGGACACGACGAAATTCGAGAGGCTGACGAGAACCCCATCGAAGACATCAAGAGGACAGCTAATAAGATCATCAGCACTGTGAATGCTGCCGGCAATGCTGTCCATCTTCCCCATCGCAGGTGACTTCGAACTTGAGTTACCTGTATGGAATGTCAAGACACAAGATGGCTGGCAATCCCCTCTTTATCCTTGATCATCAGCCAAACACCTGCCCCCGACCTACGTCCAAACGACTAAATCGCTATCTTGACCCCTACGTCCCGAGCAGTTATAGCCTGAAGTCCTCTGTGGAATTCCTCGAAGTGATCCGAGACTCCCCGGGCGAGGGACCATCGCTTCTCTGGACGTAGAGAGTCTATTCACCAACGTACCTGTGGATGAAACCATCCATATTATCTAAACAAAGTCTATAGAGAGCCGACAATGCCCCCTGAACATCCCAGAAGGTTCCCTGAAGGCTCTGCTGGAGATCTGTACGAAGATGGCGCCTTTCACTACGCACAGAGGGCACATGTATAGACAGAAGGATGGCGTTGCGATGGGCTCTCCATTGGGCATCCTCTTTGCAAATTTTTACATGGGATTAGAAGAACGTGTCTTCGAGAGAATCCAGCGGCCGAAGAAATATGCCCGATATATCGACGACGTCTTCGTTCAAGCAGACAACGAGGAGGAGGTTGAAGCCCTTCGTCTGACCTTCCAACAATGTAGTGTGTTTGAACTACACTGTCGAGTTCAGCACAGACGACCGGCTCCCCTTCCTCGACGTTATGGTCACAAAGACGGAACGGAACTTGAAGACATCAGTCTACACAAAATCCACCAATTTGGGACTTTGCTTGAAATAGGGATTTGCGAGTGCCCTGCTAGGTTTAAGAACACGACAGTCAGGACCTTCATTAAAAGGGCCCTCCCACTGCTCCACCTGGCAGGACACCAACAAGGAATTCGAACGTGTGCACAAATGTTGGTGAACAATGGTTTCACCAACAAACTCGTCAACAAAGAAATTGAACTGGCCTGGAAAAAATGGTACAACGGTGAGAACACACAACCTGCCCCCAAGATGACATAAAGATCTTTTATAAGGCCCGGATGCATCCTACATACCGTGAGGACGAGAACTCCATGAAGAAAATCGTCATGGAAAACGTCACCCCGGCCGAAGACAGTAAGAGAATAAATCTTGTAATTTATTATAAGAACCGCCGCACCCGTGATCTGGTGATGAAGAATAACCCTGATCCGCCAGCAAGAGAACCCTCAAGCAGAAGAATGTGGTCTACCAATTTCTTCATGTCCTGTCGGGGATGCCCGGCGCTTATATTGGAATGACCACGATGCGTCTTTCAAAAGGATCTCCCTGCCACGCCCAGGAGGGTGCCATCATGAACCACGCCCGTGCTATTCCATATTTCCATCTCCGCGACAGTATTATACAAAATATAAGTATAATCGGGAGGCCGCCGACCCTCGACGTCTGCGCCTGCTGGGCGCTCCTCATTGCCGAGAGAAAACCAACAATGAATACGACGCAGGAGGCATCGCTCCTACCCACGAATTTAAGAAGAATAATAATGCAGAACACCCACCAAATCCAACGAATACCTGAAAACGACAACCTGAAAATGGAGATGCCCTGATGAGCGAGGCGCCCTTCGAGACAATCCCCGACTACGACAGAAAGAGTAGATAATGACATCATTCATCCGCAGCCCAATAGCAGCCAAACTACCGATGATGTCAGCCGGCATGACATCACGCAACGGCAGGCCAATGGGGAACGCTGGAATGAATGACATTCCCAGGTTGCGAAGATCTGTCAGGATCGAGCTTCGCCGCAGAAATTTGCTTGAAGTTCGCTGACTGCAACCAATCAGAATTCGCCATCCATGACCCCCGCTGAAGCCCGTGTATAAATTCAGAAGGACCTATGCAATCTGCCAGTCCTCTACTAGCTCCCGCTGGAGAATGACAGAAGAGTCTGTCGAAACGCGTCGCGGCAACAATTGTATATAACTAACTGTATAGAATATATAAAGAAGCAGAATCCAGATTTTGACTTTTCCCCATGAAATGACAAATATAGGCGAGCTGTTAGCACGCACTCCACTGAAGAGAAGTCCGCAATAAGGAAAATAGAAAAAGTCTTCTATAAAATAAATGCAGCTGAAGCAGCAATAATATTCAATAGAACCTGTTTAAAAGAGGGTCTGCTGCCAAATTATAATAATAATAATAATTAGGGAGGAGAACCTCTTGTAAACATGGTTTCTGAAAAACGATGGTTGTATCAACCGAGTTTATTTGAATTTATATTTTCTCTGTCTTTCTAACGAATCCTTTTCTTCGCGTAAAAAGATCACTCAATAATCATAGACCGAACAGTAAACTTCATCAATTACTGAGTCATTCACATTTTCATAAAATTACCTGCCTATTTATTTTCGTTCATCATTAAGCATAAAATTTGCATATCATTAAAATTTTTTCCAGAAGTCTTAATGTTTTCGGTTGCTGAGAATTTGGAACGCGAGGGAACCCCATCAAATATGAAGAAGGAAATGTTTACATCGTCCATTTACCTCTTGCCATTACTGAATGCATGAATTCTAACCCTCAGCTTTTCGCATTTGCGAATTAGTATTTTAGTTCTTGGAACTCATAAATTAACAATTATCATTAAGAATCAGTCGCTCCTTCGATCGGGCTAGGACCAAGATCTCAGAATTAACTTTTTTTTTTTATTGTAGCCAAAAAATCTCACCGAACTTTAAGAGTTTAGAAAAATAAAAGCATTCCTCTAATTTACAATGATTTCACACGTCATACTTTCCTGCTCAGTTCTCAGACTGTTCCGTTGCTTTTAGAAAACTGGAGCAAAGTTAATAAGAAATTGAATTACGATCCTTTTTATTTGTAAGAGGACTTATTAATCTTATTAATCCTGATTTATATATATATATATATATATATATATATATATATATATATATATATATATATATATATATATATATATATATATATATATATATATATATATATATATATATATATATATATATATATATATATATATATATATATATATATACATATGTAATCTTTATCCCCAAACATTTAGATGCCGATTCACCTCCACAGATCCACCTGGCTTTACAAAGAACATTTTCCAACTCATCACAAATTCTAGGCATTTATATCTTCAGTGACTATCCCCAGCTCAGCCAGTCACGCGTCATACTACAAATATTTTCTCTCAGAAATATTCCTTTACCTTTTCCAGAGAATTCATTATTCTGTTACTAAAAGCCGGGCATAAATTCTCTGTAAATTGAAAAGTGAGTCATTGCTTCATATAAATAAAAATAAAAATAAAATATAGAAAATATCTTTTTTACGTAGGATAATTAAAAATAACAGAAACATTACTTATACAGGCTTCGAATATGGCAAAAATTTTATTTCAATGTTAGTTTATTAAAATATAATAAAAAAGAATTAGAAGAAATTAACACGATCTTATCAAAAAAGGATAAGTGAAAATAATTCTGTAAAGTTTGATATATCCATATCTTATCATTTTTTATAACTGGCATAGAACTTCCCCTTTCAGATCTTCCTTGATCCATAACTTCCCCTTTCAGATCTTCCTTGACCCACAACTTCCCTTTCAGATCTTCCTTGACCCATAACTTCCCCTTTCAGATCTTCCTTGACCCATAACTTCCCCTTCCAGATCTTCCTTGACTCATAACTTCCCTTTCAGATCTTCCTTGACCCACAACTTCCCTTTCAGATCTTCCTTGACCCATAACTTCCCTTTCAGATCTTCCTTGACCTATAACTTCCCTGTCCAGATCTTCCTTGACTCATAACTTCCCCTTTCAGATCTTCCTTGACCCATACTTCCCCTTTCAGATCTTCATTAACCCATAACTTCCCCTTTTAGATCTTCCTTGACCATAACTTCCCTTGCAGATCTTCCTTGACCAATAACTTCCCTTTCCAGATCTTCCTTGACCCATAACTTCCCCTTTCAGATCGTCCTTGACCCATAGCTTCTCATTTCAGATCTTCCTTGACCCATAACTTTCCCTTTCAGATCTTCCTTGACCCATAACTTCCCCTTTCAGATCTTCCTTGGCCCATAGCTTCCCCTTTCAGATCTTTCTTGACCCATAACTTCCCCTTTCAGATCTTCCTTGACCCATAACTTCCCATTTCAGATCCTCATTGACCCGTAGCTTCCCTCCCCAGATCTTCCTTGACCCATAACTTCCCCTTTCTGGTCTTTATTGACCCATAACTTCCCTTTCCAGATCTTTCTTGACCCATAACTTCCCCTTTCTGGTCTTCCTTGACCCATAACTTCCCTTTACAGATCTTCCTTGACCCATAACTTCCCCTTTTAGATCTTCCTTGACCCATAGCTTCCCTGTCCAGATCTTCCTTGGCCCATAACTTCCCCTTTCTGGTCTTCCTTGACCCATAGCTTCCCTTTCCAGATCTCTCTCTCTCTCTTTCTCTCTTCTTCTTCTTTTTTATCATTAACTAAATTGGACTTAAGGATCGTTCAAGCCATTGCGCCGGGAACTAAATTTCTGAGGCTTGAGATCAAGAGAGAGAGGAGAGGAATTGCATAACTTCCACAGTTCCTCACAAGAGGGCGTTTGGTCATCGTCCTAATGGCCCCCACCCACCCTCTCTCTCTCTCTCTCTCTCTCTCTCTCTCTCTCTCTCTCTCTCTCTCTCTCTCTCTCTGGGATCTTGGCCCATCCCATTAATCTCTCAGTGCCTCTATTAGCAGCCAAACTGAGCTATCCATCTAATGCTTTTGCGCCAGAAATTACCTTCAGAGTGGGATGTGAAAGCAAATTCAGATAAAATGCATTTATTCCTTAAGCTCCAGTCCCACAGAGCTTGCGACCGCTAGAGACCACCGGCGACCTCTAAAACCGGCGATCACCTGCGTTTGTCCGCGACTTCACTCAAAAAAATGCTTGTCAGTCACATATAGAAACACTTCTGCGATCATCGTACGACAGGTCGTAGGTAGTCGAGCCACAAGTCCTTTGCAATCGTTCGATGGTTGCGCGATTGTGTGAGATCGTCTACGATCTTGTTGGGCTATAAATAAAGGACTTGTGAAACAGTTTCATTTTGATGGAGGCAGTCGAAGTGTCTGCATCCCAGAACGGCTGCGGCAGGGAACGCACCCGAAGGAGATTTATGCAGATGCGACTTCCGTTGCAACAACAAGATGCTGCTGTGCTTGCACTGCTTTGGCGACAACGACGTGCGAGGGAGACGACGACGAAAGCAGGGGCATTACTGGTCCGCCTTCGATTACCAGAAGAATTCAGTTCATAACCATGAGAAATTTGAATGGCAGAACTAGAGAGGAGTCAAAAGTGACTTCAAATTTGCTGAGGATGGAACCAGCCATGTTCACGAGCTTGTTCAACAGGTAACTCAAGGTTAATCAAACAAGATACTATGTTTAGAGACCTCTTGAACCTGGTTTGAAGCTGCCTATCACGCTTCGACACCTCGCCTAACAGCCAGATGTGATTCCACGGTTCGTAAGACCACACACACATACGCACTCACGTGCATCACTTCAAAAAATAGCTGATGCAAAATGAGTGTGCAACATGCATATTCACGAACATGGAAGCACCACAACGCATAAAAAAAAAAACATGCAGAGACGAAGACCTAAGTCCTGATCATCACTCGACACCTTGCATAGAAAACGTAAACGACCGTGACACCTGAACAGAAAACGGAAAGGACATTCAAAACGTGATTTAGAACCGGTTTCATCATCAAAGGTCACGTGGTCTGAGCCTGGTCGCAGGAAATCTTTAACTGGTCGCTGGCAAGACTTCGAAAAGGCTATCTACGACCAAATGTAGAAAAGGTCAGCAGCGCCCAGTTAAAGATTATTAGAGACCTTCGTAAGACGATCGCACGACCTCCTAAGCCCCTTGAAGACCACTAGCGACCAGTTTGATCCCAGGAGGTTTTCGTGCAAAGTCGGCCTCTATAACTGGAACTGGTCGCACAACCTGAAAAGATGACCAGCGACTACCGAAGACCACCGGCGATGACCAGTGACAGTCGTGTGACCTTTTAACGACTGCCGGGTTTAAGGTCGCCAACTGGTCTTTAGAGGTCGTAGGCCAGGGCCACTAGTCACGACTCTGTTGGTATGGAGGCCATATAACCTTACTATTTCATGTTATTTACTACGCTCAAGACATATTATGTGAGATTATGCGTAAAGATAGATAATTAGTTTGTTACTGATTTTATTTAAATTGGGATCACAAAAATAAGAATTGTCCGAAACAAAAGTATTTTCTTACTATAAATGAACAAATGAACGGCTACCGTACTTTATTATTATAATGTACAAACATAAATAATCACTTATTATTGGTTAACTGGGATCATTAACATAAGAATTATCAAACAGACATTTTCTAAACATTTGAGTATATGAAGGTTACCCTAGTGAGATGGTTGATGTTGCATTTGGGACACCAACTCATCAATATGAGGCTGTATGGATGATGTGGCTACAAGCGGGAGTACTTTTCCAAATGTTCATCAGTAGTGAAGACCTATACTTGTTTTTAACCAGATTCATTTTTGAAAAAGAGCTGCTCATAATACAAATGTGCTGCAAACACTGCCATCATTTTCCTTGCATGATGAGTTTTGGATACACTGTTACTGATACATGCTTCTTATAAAACTGGTATACTGAACTTTCATCAAACTTCTTTCTTAGTTCATCATTGCACTGTAGTTCAATTATTTCCATCTGTATGTCCTCAGGAATTGCTGTCACATCCACAGAAAAAGGAGAAGCAAAGACTTCAGTGGCTTCCTTGAATGTTTCTTGAGGTCACCAAAATCTTTCTGAAAATTCCTCTCGTAAGACTGTAACTTGTCAACATACTTCTGATACTGAAGGTTGCTAGTGTCATGGTTTTTTCAGTGTAGGAAAGTGGGCTGAGGTTTGGTTTCTAATTTGTGACTCCCACAGACGCAATTTTATCTGGAAGCCTTTGATCAGTGAGAACATCTCATTTATTAGTTGATCTTTTCCTTGAAGTCTAACATTCAGTGCACTAAGATGATCAGTTATATTTACTAAAAATGCTAAATCACATCTCCATTCCTTATCTCTCAATTCAGGATAGCATTACCTTTCATATCTAAGAACAAGCTCAATTTCTTCCAATAGGTCATATGCTCTCTTCAATATTCCTGCTTTGTTTAGCCACCTTACCTCACAAAAATACTTCACATCACTGTACTCTGCATCAATGTCTGCCATTAACTGCTGAAACTCATGGTGATTTAGACCTCTGGACCAAATGAAATTGACAGATTTCACAAGAATAGTCACATACTGAAAGTTTATTGTCTTTGCACATAAAGCTTCCTGGTGTATGATACAATGCAGGACAATAAGTGAACCTGAGTCAATATTTTGAGACCCCATTCTAGTCTTCAGTAATCCAACAACCCAATTTCTCTGACCAGACATCTGTTGTAATGGAAACTAAATTAATGTAGTCAAGTCCAAACCTTGCCAATACTTTTTCCAATTCATCAAAAAATAGTTTGTCCTGTTGTGGTCCTCTTCATGCTTTGTAGTGAAGCCATTTCCTCTGTAATATTATAGTCATTGTCAACTCTAATATACACAGCCAGTTGTGCAGTGTCTGCGCTGTAACAACTCTCATCAAAACAACAGAGTATGAAGAAAAAGCACTAACTCGCTTGGCTATAATTGTACTTTCAATATTCCCTGAAAAGACTGTCTATTCTTCTAGCAACAGTATATCTTGAAAGACATGTTTTCAACTAGTTTCTTTTTGTCAGGAAACATATTGTCTGAGGCTACACACAAACGTTCTTTAACTACCTCACCATTAGAATAGGGCTTGAGTCTTTTGCAAGGTTTGACTAATCAAAAAGCTTGTTTTGAAGATGCATCATATTCCTTAACTTTCTTTGTAAACACTGACTGTTGTCCTTTCAGAGATTTCTGCAAGAATGATATTTTTTCTTTCGTGCTTCACCTGTCATATTTTCATATTCTTTGTGTTTTGTGATGTGTCTTTTGATGTTATATTCTTTTAAAACAGAAATTGTTTCATGGCATTTAAGACACAATGCCTCCCTGACTGTATGCATAAATATTGTTCAGTCCATTTCTCTTGAAAACTCGGTTTTCCTCTGAAATCTTGCGTTTTTACTTGTAAGCCATTATTAGTACAATAAGATCTTTCCCGCTGAGAAAAATATAATTAGTAAAGTTAGCTTTAAATTAAAGTCTAACTCTAACAAGTTGTTTATGTTGCAGTTTTGTGGTTGGCTTAATTAAAGCCTTTAATTAAGAAAAATGTAAGAGATTGCAATATAATTAATACTAAATTTCATGAAAAATATAAATCTCAAAATGTTTTTGCGCACAAGTTTTCTAAAGCCAATCACAAAACACAGCATAAACAACTTAGTTAGAGTTAGACTTACAGTAGAATACGTAAAATACTAAATCAACCACAACAAATGAAGCACACCATTTCACCACTGGAGTCTGAGATAAATTGAGAACTATATTAATTTCCTGTAGGGCTGTACTGCAAAGCATAGCAGAGAGTGTAAACATCAACATAAAAATAATAATGGGTTCGGTGTTTACAATGTAACAGCCTCTTTTCACACAGCCTCTTTTCACGTAGAGAGAGAGAGAGAGAGAGAGAGAGAGAGAGAGGGCTGACTTATGGTCTTAAAGGGGTTACTGATAACGATGACCCCTCGTACCCATCGAGTTATTGAGGAAGGGTTGTTGATGAAAACACAAGAGAGAGAGAGTGGGAGAAAGTTGTGGGAATATTCAGGCTCTCTCTCTCTCTCTCTCTCTCTCTCTCTCTCTCTCTCTCTCTCTCTCTCCTGAGAATACATTATAACTTATTTATTTTTAGGAGAAATGGCCACAATGAAAGCCTTTGAGGGGCTGCTCCAGTGGGACTGGGGCTTTAGAGGACTCAAAGGAAGCAGAGTTCTGTATCTAAGCAAATTCATTCATTGTTTTTGTATGATTCAGGAATGTAAAATATTCTGAGTGGATTAAATCTTACCTGGCTGTGACTTGCAATGTAAGGGTGGGTCCACACTACAGTGAAACATAAAAAAACACATTCTGACATCTTTACAAAAGCTGGCAGGAAACAAGTGGCTTTTCGTTCAAAGTAAAAAAAACCGTTTTATTTTGAACGCAGAACTGGGTGAAATATCGTGCCTGGAGATACCTGTTGGTTGAGCCTTCAGATGGGAAATATTCAAGGAAGATTTATCACTAATAAGAATTGATATATGAATTTATTTTCTCTAACAAAAGACTTTTAAAAAGGGTGTTAGAAAAGTATTTTCAAAAGCTTATTTGCTTTTCTAAACATATACTGCTTTTAGAAAATCTGGATTTTTTCTTACAAAATTATTACAAAGGCATTTGAAAAAGTCTATTGTTACCGAGTTTATTTTCTTTTCCTAAAATATACTGCTTTTGAGGACCAATAAGGATCAATAAATATGAAAAAAAAAGTTACAATTTTTTTATGCTGTTTTATCCAAACATGAATTTCTACACACTGCAAAACTAAATATTTGTCTAAAGTCACGTCACCTCAACTAAATAAGCTAAACAGAAAGAAAAGTTCTCTAATTATTACATAAACGATTTGTGTTCCAGACATGGATTTCTGCACACAGCAGAAAAACATATTTGTCTAAGATGATTCACCTGAACTATATACACATGTAATAAAAAAATAACAAAAATAAATAAGTTAAAAAGACAGTTCTCTATTTACTCCACAAACGACCTGTGCTTCTCCCTAATGCCTACGGAAGAACTAAATTTTCAGCCATAATTCACAATAACAGTCCATTAACTTTTCCTTGAACGAACTCATCATCAAATAACTTCCAGGAAGGTAATGATACTTCCATATTCCAGAGCAACGACCTCTGCGCCGAGCGGGGGCAAAACCTTCCCTGAAGTCATTTCCTGGAAAAATGGCTGAATGTTTACAAACGGTTTAGCCTTCGAGGGAGAGACTGAAATGAGTCTGCAGACACAAAAAGAGTCTTGCATTTTCTTTATGAACGTTGCCGAATCACATAAACGTTTATTATATTCTTTGTTTATGTTTGAGTCCGTTCTCTCAGACGGTTTAGTTGGTTGGTTAGAAATTAACACAGAATAGATAAACTAAATTAAAATTTGTTAAAAAACTGAGAAACGTGGAAATTACGAAGAAATAAATAAATAGGAAAAATGAAGAACTTAATGTTTTTATGTTTAAAGACAATTCAAAAATGGGCTTTTTTTCAGCATGCCTAATATCTATGGTTACATCACTATACAGTGACTGAAGTCTTGGAGAGTAAAAACTGTAATTTGACTTGTTACAAAATACAGTTTTACTCATAATATGATTGTGGATTTTCACTCATTTTAACATAAATCTTCAGCACCTTCTTCATATAATCCCTTGCTGTGGTTTATGAATGTATAAAGGAATCAGCTTATAACTACAAAATTAATAATACTGTATATATATATATATATATATATATACTCTATATATATATATATATATATACTCTCTCTATATATATATATATGTGTATATATGTATGTATATGTATGTATATATATACCTACAATATATATACGTGTATATATAATATATATATATATATATATATATATATATATATATATATATATATATATATATATATATAAATGATAACCGGGCGACAAGAGTCGTTTACATCAAAAAGGAGTTCGGCAAAGGGCGCTCATAAAGTTTTCAAACTTCAAAAAGCACCGTTTCATTTTTAAAGGAAATACGTTCATTATTCTAGAGCTCGCATCAGGAACCTTAGATTACAAGTATACTTCTTGCTTCTCTTGTAAATGGAGGGAAGGAGAATTTTCATATTTAAATGAGATATGGATTTTCCAACTTTGAATGAATTTTAAACATACTTCTTGGATTATCTTACCAGATAAAAAAAAAATTAAATTTTTATGATGCGTAATAATGTCATGAAAATGAAAACTGATACAAATGTAAAACATGTATTATGGATTATCTTGCCAAAGAAAAAATTAATCTTGAAGGAAACGTGATAATGTCATGATAATGAACACTGGTGAAAATTTAATATTTTTGATGACTGATTCAAACCCCCACAGAACTCCCTATGAAGTACACAAAATCAATTGTTCAAGAAAATATTTTTGCCACTAGTGAATGATAAGAGTGAAGATGAGTGAAAAATATGAAAAATGAATGGCTCAATAATGAATAAAATGTTTTCTTTTTGTACTTCATAAATATTTGTTTAATGGATATCGGCATGTTTGTAATGGCCTGCAGTAAAATCAATATAGAAAAATCAACATAGAAACAAGTAAAATTTAATACGACATTTCATAATTATAATGATATAATAATAACGTTGATTATGGTAGTGATAAAAGTGCAACGTGAAAATAAAATACACGCAATCAACAACGGAAACAAAACCACAACATAAGGAAATCCTGAGATAATTGTGAGAATTTTAAAGAATAAAGGATAATAAACCGTGAAAAAATGACTGAAAATAACTACAGACAAAATAAACTAATAAGAAATGAAGTACCTTTAAAAAAATTTGCCTCTCTAAAATACGAAAATGATATTGTATTAACACTCGCCAAAACTGAGGCAGCGCTGAGTTCCTGAAAATGCAAAAGAAAAAAGAACAAGATTATTAATCGTATTATAAATAATGAAAATTGTTAATAAATAATATAATACGGTTAGATTATTGTTATAATCATACGTCCTTGTATCTACATTGCAACTTTTGTCTTTACTCTCTCTCTCTCTCTCTCTCTCTCTCTCTCTCTCTCTCTCACCGATGATTTTCCCAATTTCTCTTAACTTTCTGCTCGGTCTTGCAAGGTTGATGATTGCACCCACCAACAACTGTGCTTCTTACTAGGTCTCTGGTAGAGAGTCTGAGAGAGAGAGAGAGAGAGAGAGAGAGAGAGAGGGCCTCTAAAATGTGTTGCAATTGAAAGGAACAACACGAAGGTGATTCGTTTCAGCAACACTCCATCAACCCACTCGGACACGAGCTCACGAGGCACTGAAAGGGGAGAAGTGTGCGCCCTGAAGAAAGACTCATTCTGAGGGTGGCAAAATTTGGCAAGATATAAGGCACTTGTATAATGTGCCTTTAATTTAATTAAAATATTGCATAACAATAACAAAAGTGGTTGAATAATCATCCAACAACAACATAATTGTATACAACGTTATGAAGCATTTTTACTATTTTATTTCCAAATCCGTAATATTTAAGACGCGATCGATTTGACATAAATATTTCCTTTGTCGTTTAATAAGTCCATTTGAGGTGATTCCAGATTATGCCATTTCAGTATTGCTGCAATACACGGTCATATATTGACATTTTCCATATAAATTTGGACCGTTCTCTTGTTTCACCTCTGCCATTTCAGTCCTCTGTCTTCTGTCTTTTGATGGAATTTTGATCAGTAATATCTGTATATAAACAGAAAATGGATTTAGTAAGCAAATGAGTTTTGAGCAGAATACTTTCATATAAACTCAGTCATTTGCAAAATAGTTGGATGATCTGAATGTATGTATAAACTCATATGCATACAATACAATACAGTAATAAGTTCAGAATTTGTTGAATTAAAACCTTGCGTACGAATATTTAATTATAAGGAAATTTTGCTATACAGCCTAAACGTCACTAAACATCCTTCAATCTAGTGATTAATAGTTTTCAAACTCACAGCTTCGAGGAAGACCGACTGGTTCATTTGTACGAGTAAACTGCCGGTACAATGTTTATGGTCGTCCACGATAAAACAGACTCCAGTTAAAAAAATCAGTTACAGGGTGTCATCTTAAAAGAAAATTAATTCATGGACATTATACATAAATACACTATTATATATCTAATCATATAATCGTTGATATAATCCAATTGATTACTATTTATTTTACACATAACCACAAAACAAGACAAATGACTGAAATTTGCTCTGCATTTCTTTCTGGAAATATGGAAATAACTGGTATTAAACTCTCTCTCTCTCTCTCTCTCTCTCTCTCTCTCTCTATGTCTCTCTCTCTCAAATGTCTAAAATAGAGTTTCTCAATATGCACCCACATAAGCCTCATCCTGAGAAATAAAGTGGAGATATATTATTATATTATTATTATTATTATTATAGGACCACTCAAATTCCCCTGTCTTACGATGTACTGGAATCAATAATGATAATAAGAATGATGTCCCTACATGAAGCACTACCCTATCATATAACAATTATATCATCAAAAACAATACCATTTATATAGTACTATTATTAGTAGTAATAATGTAATGATCACCAAAAAGCATGCCATGCAAAAATGTAATAATAATAATAATAATAATAATAATAATAATAATAATAACATCAATCCTCACCTGACCTTCTCGAGAAGACGAACATATTCCATGTGGGTGGTTTTTGTCCTGATGGGCATTTCAGGGCCGTGTCTAATTGATTTTCGTCGATAAAATTTTACCAAAGCGTCGGATATGGATCGTATTTTGGAAATAGCTATTTGAAGACACAGCCTAATCGGCAAAAATATGCAGTGATGTCTAATGTTGATAATTATGGACTTATCAGAGTAAATCAAGGAAATTTAAAGGAAACTTGGCTAAATCCAGAAGGCTCGTAGAGAGAGCTAGTAAAACGTCATTGGCCTTAACTTTACTAGACACCCGCCCATATAATGTCTCTCTCTCTCTCTCTCTCTCTCTCTCTCTCTCTCTCTCTCTCATCTTTTCGATGAGTCATGTCTCTAAGTAGAGTACAATAAGAATGGGCATCAAATGATATTAATTATTGAATACAGCTCTGGCGCAATTCACATTTTTTTAACTTGAAATATGCACCAAGTCTGACAGTAACACTTTCTGTGAAAACAACCATCGTTACCCTGGAGTTTCTGTTGCTTCATATTGTCTCCTCAAAACCGGTTCACGTGTACCTACCTGCTCAGTCCTGCTAAATGAATGTAACATAACGCAAGTGTTCAAACCTTAACTTCCTTGGTGCGTGATCAGTCCAGTAATAAATCCACAGTGCTTGGTATAGCACACTCCCCCTTCATTATTTTATTTTATTTGTGTGCCTCTGTGTCAGTTTTGTTGCTTCTTTACGCTTGATTCATTTACTTGAAACTGACACTAATGTTTGTTGTAGGGTTGTTGAGTGGTTATCAGTGAGTCTATGTATTCCCGGTTCTATATATTTATTTATTCTTTTATGGATTTGAAGTTACTCATTCATTAAATTTTCGGTTATTTTCATTATTTCACTTACATCGTTTATATATATATATATATATATATATATATATATATATATATATATATATATATATATATATTTTTTAATTTAACTAAACTTTGTTAGTGCTGAATGATACTCGTAACTCACAGTCCAAACGGTTGGGCTATGCCCTAAATTTTTTAATCCACTAATCCATTTATGGTATACTATCTTACAATTTCGATAATTATCGCATATCCTACTCAAGGTATTGCTTATTGTACAAGAGGATCAAATATTTGTGTTTCTGCGATCATTATCGTACTACTGGGAACCCTGCTATCACGTCTGATGTCGCAGTTTACGTCACAGCTAGCCTCTCTCTGGGTGCTTACTAAATTTAGCTAAGTTTCCTTTCATATTTCCTTGATTTACTCTGATAAGTGTCTTAATTACCCACATTAGACATCACTGCATTACAGCCGATTAGGCTGTGTCTTCAAATAGCTATTTCCAAAATACGATCCATATTCGATGCTTTGGTTAGATTTTATTGACGAAAATCAATTAGACACGGCCCTGAAATGTACATCAAATCTCTTTATTTCCGAATGACGCTCGCATTGTTGAGAATCTAATTGCCGGCTTTCTGTCACACCTGGAGAGAGAGAGAGAGAGAGAGAGAGAGAGAGAAGAGAGAGTTCAGTTTAATACCACAGTTATTTTCATATTTCCAGAAAGAAATGTAGTGGAATATTCAGTCATTTGTCTTGTTTCGTGGTTATGCGTAAAATAATTAGTAATCAGTTGGGTTATATCAACGATTATATGTTTATATAATAATTGTGTATTTATGTATAATGTTCATACAATTTGTATGTTTCTTCTTCGCCCTCTATATTTACATATGGATCCCCACTGTAACGATGCTGAATTATTTCGTTAGAGAGAGAGAGAGAGAGAGAGAGAGAGAGAGAGAGAGAGACCAACATGCCCTAAGAGCCTGTTGGGAAGTTCTGATGAGTCATAACACCTCCCGAAGTAAATGAATCCTTCGAAATGTCTCCTCATTCCTCTTTAAGTCTGGTCTCAAGGGAGGAACGTTGCTTAGACGGGGAAGGAAGGATTTCTTCCCTCACAACATGGGCCTTGGGCGTAGGATGGATCCTTTAACGAAACAAGACATTATTAGGAATCCTTTGCATTTTGCCGCCTGGGAAAGTAAGTTTAAAATAAGTTATCTGGTTGACCTGGATTAGGCCTAGTCGATGTTATGTTGCAATTCAAGCTTTTACGAATGATCTCTCTCTCTCTCTCTCTCTCTCTCTCTCTCTCTCTCTCTCTCTCTCTCTCTCTCTCTCTCTCTGGCCTACCGATGGTTACGAATGACAGAAAGACTGAAAAGACATTAAATTAGCGCTGGAAAAATGTATTTTCGACATTTGTAATTTTCCTGTTTAGGGAATATGACACCTTTATTTGGGAAGGATGGAATTCTTTTATGTGATAATTTTCAGTTATAGTTGGGTATTGAGGAGAGACAGAAGAAAGAGAGAGAGAGAGAGAGAGAGAGAGAGAGAGAGATTGATTTTGTAAGCAAACATACGAACTATTTTTCTTATTGTTTATCCGTAAACCATGAATAACTTGCAATGGAACTTATTGGTGTGACAACATCGGCATTCATAGTGTGACATGAGACTTCATGGTCTGACGACATAAACTTCATAAAGTGACAACATTACACTTCACGAGTCGGACAACATAAAACTTCATAAAGTGACAACATGACACTTCACGGCCTAACGTGATACTTTTTGGCGGGACAACCTAGGTTTTCACTGTGACAACATGAAACCTCATGGACTGACAACATTATACTTTTTGGTATGACAACATGGGTTTTTATCCTGTGACAACATGACACTTCATGGGTTGACAACATGATGCTTTATGGTGTGACAACATTGACCTTTATAGTGCTACAACATTAAACTTCTTGGTGTGACACAATCGGCCTTCATACTCTGACAACACGACAATTTGTGGTCTGACAACGTGAAACTTCATGGTGACAACATTGGCATTGGTGGTGTGACACAATCGGTCTTCATACTCTGACAACACGACAATTTGTGGTCTGACAAAGTGAAAATTCATGGTGACAACATTGGCCTTGATAGTGTGACAACGTGGCCCTTCATGGTCTAACAACATGAAAATTCTTGGTGTGACAACATGAAACTTCTTGGTGTGACAACATGATTCATGACAACATCTGACAACATGAAACTTCATGGTGACAACATTGACCTTCATAGTGCTACAACATGAAACTTCTTGGTGTGACACAATTGGCCTTCATATTCTGACAACACAACAATTTGTGGCCTGACAACATGAAACTTCATGATGACAACATTGGCCTTGATAGTGTGACAACGTAGCCCTTCATGGTCTAACAACATGAAACTTCTTGGTGTGACAACATTGGCCTTCATGCTCTGACAACACTTCATGGTGACAATATTGACTTTCATAGTGCTACAACATGAAGCTTCATGGTGTGACACAACTGGCCTTCATACTCTGACAACACAATTTGTGGTCTGACAACATGAAACTTCATGATGACAACATTGGCCTTGATAGTGTGACAACGTAGCCCTTCATGGTCTAACAACATGAAACTTCTTGGTGTGACAACATTGGCCTTGATGTCTGACAACATGTTGACACATTTCATGGTGCTGACAACATGAAGCTTCTTGATGTGACACAACTGGCCTTCATACTCTGACAACATGACAATTTGTGGTCTGACAACATGAAACTTCATGGTGACAACATTGGCCTTGATAGTGTGACAACGTGGCCCTTCATGGTCTGACAACATGAAAATTCTTGGTGTGACAACATGAAACTTCTTGGTGTGACAACATCGGCCTTCATGCTCTGACAACATGACAATTTGTGGTCTGACAACATGAAACTTCATGGTGACAACATTGGCCTTGATAGTGTGACAACGTGGCCCTTCATGGTCTGACAATATTAAAATTCTTGGTGTGACAACATCGGCCTTCATACTCTGACAACATGACAGTTTGTGGTCTGACAACATGAAACTTCATGGTGACAACATTGGTCATGATAGTGTGACAACATGGCCCTTCATGGTCTGGCAACATGAAAATTCTTGGTGTGACAACATTGGTCTTGATAGTGTGACAACATGAAACTTCATGGTCTGACAACAAGAAACTTGTTGGTGTGACAACATTGGCCTTGAGAGTGTGACAACATGACACTTCTTTTTCTGACAACATGGACTCTTGGCTTAGAGCAATATTCACATAATACGAGATCCTCCTCTCTTGAATAATTTCCTCTTTATAGCATTGGCTCAGTTCACGTTAAGACAACTTCATGAACTTCAAGCTTCCAGCTTCTCTCTCTCTCTCTCTCTCTCTCTCTCTCTCTCTCTCTCTCTCTCTCTCTCTCTCTCAAGTGGGAACTGAGTCAGGAATGTCGTCGGAGGTCATGGAGTGTCACCTCGGAGCTTCTGCTCAGATGTTGAGGCAATTTCGTGTCAAGTCGGTCGAGTGGATTCCGTTTCAAACCGATTTTCTCAGCCGTTTTCTTATAAAACAGACACTTAAATGAGAGAGAGAGAGAGAGAGAGAGAGAGAGAGAGAGAGAGAGAGAGAGAGAGAGAGAGAGAAATTTGTTTGACATGAGAATTAAGGTTAATCTGATATTAAGATAGGCAAATAGAGGAAATTTCAGGGTCACTTCTGTTTTGTATTTAATGGAGGTTGTTTTGTATTTAATGGAGGTTGACTCGGGACCGCCACACGCTTTTATCTGAGCTTTCAGAATTGTTGTGCAGTTTTGTGTAAATGTGAATCCTTTTTATTTGTCTTTTATTTGCGTTTGCTTATTTCATGTTCTATAGCCCTTAAAGTTTGTTCCATTCTGAAGTTTGCACATGACAATATTTTTTTAAGATAATAATTATGGACTGATGACAGACATCTACAAAGTACACAAATAACACCAATGAAAACTTTCTAAATGAAAAACTTACAGAAAAAGAGTGAAATTGCGTCAGGCCCTGTGGAGGAAGGAGGGGGATGAAACGGAATTAGGAGGTTGCACTTGAGAGCAGATGTTTTTCAGGAACGCTATCTCACTCCTTTTGTCGTTAATTAGAGAGAAAGCGGAGTTCTTTCACGTCAGTTACACCGGGAAATCGAATTTTTACAGTTGAAACGAAGAAGAATTTGAAAACTTTAGATATTCTTGAAAACTTTGGAGATTCTTTGAGGTGGGAGACCAGTCATCAACTTGTGAACGATCTGGTTCTACACACACTCACTGATTTGCTTTTGGATTCAGTTTCACCTTTAATAAGAAAGTTCGAAGTCGTCAGAAACCGTAGCCCATTTTGTTGCAGATTTTTCTAAAACTCAAAAAAAGACCTGAGAATTTTTTTCTTATTGAAGTATTTGTCATAAGTTCACTAAATATGTAAAATTATTCTAATTTTACATGTTTAGCTTCCACGTGTTTATGGGCTAATTCCTCACTAACTCACTCGGAAATTCTGCCTCCTAATGTCACTCATTTTCCTCACATCTCAACCTCTTGCCTCACCTGGCGGCATTTTTGGCAGTTTCTCTCCTTCCGTTCCCGACTCGCCCTGTTTGGGAATCAGACGCTGGTCTGTTTAGTTGTGAGGTGAACACATTCTAACACTTACACTATTGATACCAGAGAGAGAGAGAGAGAGAGAGAGAGAGAGAGAGAGAGAGAGAGAGAGAGAGAGAGAGAGATTGCTTGACAACCGTGAAGGGAAGCTAAACAATGCCATTTAAGTATGTTATGAATCTCTGTTAGAGGTAGGAATTACTCTATCAATAGCTCAAAGGACACTATTTAAACATCCTAATGCTGAATCTTTGATATACAGTAGGTAGGAATTACAATGCTTATAGCTCAAATATTTTACAATAATGATGATGTAAAAAGGCAAATGCTATCATATAACTTCCCTTTAAAGACTAAATCACTGAAGCATTGCTCCCCAAGTCATTCCTTGATCATCATAACAAAGACCCAAAGGCAGCTCTCGACTGAATCAGAACTTGTCCTCAGGACAAAGCAAAGCCAATCAGTCAGGCAAGGCGAGAGACGCTCCTCAGCTGTTGGTGAGAGACCTCCCTCCTCCTCCTCCTCCTCTCCTCCTCCTCCTCCTCCATCTGTTATATCTCACATTCCTCTGCTGTTTATCAAACATTCCTCCTGCTGTGTCTCCTTCAGACCCACCAAGGAATCTAATATGGGAATAGCGACTGCCTTCGTTTATGGTGTTCTGGTGGCGTTTCCTGCAAATCCTGAATGTTGACAAGGAATCAGATTGGAATGCTCGGAGGGTGATGGAACGTTTATGCTGGGCAGATGTTATCGCATGCTGACTAAGGAATGGAATGGAATATGAAATTTGAAATTGAAGCCAAGCACTGGAATCCGAGGGATTATTCAGCGTTATGCTGACTAAAGTGAATTTGTTATTCAAGAAGGGATAGGTCGGAAATTAACAGAGGACAGGACCCAACCCCAAATTCTAATTGGTCATCACTCGTCTTTCTGTCCCTTTTTGTATAAATAAAGCCATTTATGTCATTCTGTTCAGTCCTCCAATTACTCTGTGCTAATACATCATCAATCCTTCACTTTCCAAGACCATTAATTGTTTCTTGAGTATAATCATCGTATTCTATAAATGTCACGCTCTTTCCAGTTATCAAACTTCTATACAAATATAATTCCACAAGATTACTTAACAATCACTTTTTCTCGAAGAATTCTGTAACTGTCAGTTAAGCCTTTTTTTAAGTTTTAGTTACTTTTCCATTAACATCACCCAGTGCAACCACCCTTTTCTCGGCTTCCAGCCTCAGATAGACGTCGAATCAGACTTAACCAGAAACATTGTTTCACTTTTATATATTTATTTATTTATTTATTTTTTATTTTTAAGTCATTCTATATAAAAAATCAACAAAACAAGACTTGATTTCAAGGAACTAAGGAAGATATTATTCCACTGAAGTCAACACGACCATAAAATCAGCGCATCTTATCTGGCGTCGCAATTTCCATATCTAAGGGAATTCTTTCCTGTTGCTTTCCGCTGCAAACTTCGTTAGAAATCCTTTCCTCGTCAGGAACTCGCTTCTTGCTTTGAAGTTCCCAAAAATCAATACTTATTTTTTTTTACGAATAAAGATGAGCCCGACTGAAGGTTACCTCGTCTTCAGGGATAAGTTATAAAGGTTTTAACTTCGTGCTGTGTTGCAAGTCTCAGATCTCTCCTATTTCGAGATTGGATTTTTTCTAACTCTAACACACTCTCTCTCTCTCTCTCTCTCTCTCTCTCTCTCTCTATCTCTATCTCTATCTATATATATATATATATATATATATATATATATATATATATATGTGTATAATATATCTATATAAATATATATCTATATATATATATATATATATATATATAAACATATATATTGATAGATATATGATAGATAGATAGATATTGTATAGAGTATATAACATTATTTGATAAATGTATTTGCTCATTATTGAAAAGGATTCTTTTTACAACTTAATCAACAAAATATGCAAGATCAAAATAATTTTGTGACATTCAATTGAAATAATTTAAAGTAGAAAAAAGAGTTAAACGTTCCATTGATTGCGGGAATTTTGAAGTTCGTTTTCCAACTCAAAATTTTATTAGCTTTCAAATAGACAATGTAAAGAGAGAGAGAGAGAGAGAGAGAGAGAGAGAGAGAGAGAGAGAGAGAGAGAGAGAGAGAGAGAGATGCCAGTCTGCCTAAAACGTGAACATTTGATGGGAATTTTTAGGTCTCAACATCAAAATTTGATGAGTTTGTCTTAGTACAGTGTAAAGTCATTTTTTTTTTTCGCGGTCGTTAAAAATATTCTGGTGAACGATGACACTTCTGAGAGTCATTTTTTACGCTTTGGGGTCTAATGAAAGATTTGCCATTAATCGCTTCTTCTGAAACTTGGCTTTCCGAGAGACCGCTACTCTGCCTTCAGTTGAGAATGATTTAAAATCTCTCTTTGTAATGAAAGCGACAATGTCTTTTCATTCATCTAAGATATATATATATATATATATATATATATATATATATATATATATATATATATATATATATATATGATCTATATATATATCTTACAATATGTCTTATAGAATCATTATATATATTATATATAATTTCTATCGAAGGACATAGTATTGATTCATCATTTCCGTCTAATTATCCTACTGTTGTTGTGATAGGTTCCTGTTGTTTATATCTTATATGTTGTTCTTCTTTGATAGGAGACTTGGACGGAGTGAACCCATTTCTCAGGTTGGTTTACTTATATTGATCTTATGACTCATCGGAACTTCTCAACAGGCTGTGAGGCTCTTGGGTCGATGCGATGGAACTATGGAAAATTAAGAGCAGCTGGGGATGTTGCTGTTAAATCTCTCTGACAACATGCAATCAGCATCCTGCAGTGGGGATTCAAATGTAAACGCAAAAGAATAAGAAGAAAGACCTATTGTCTATATATATAGATATATATATATATATATATATATATATTATATATATATATATATATATCCATATCATATATACTATATGAATGAATATATATTGTGGTGACGGTCATTCTGACTTTTTGTTCCTTTAGAATCAAAGAGGAAAACGTTCTGGAAAACTTTGCCCAGGTTATTCATTTCACACAAATACAGTTGGATTCTCATTTGTAGCTCCAACCCCAGACAGACACGTTACCCATATAAGACACTGACCACACCACGCTCCTGTAAGAACATTTATTGTTTACCCCATTTGGCATGCATTCCAGTGAGGCCTGAGAGCCAACTGAATAAGAAAGAATAAAATGTTGTTTTGAGGTCATTCATTGATGTTCATTCAAAGGTCCTCACGAGTCTTCAAAAGAAATCTTAATTTTGATGAAAAGTTCATCAGCAAAAGATCTTTCTTGGAGAAAAAGTGGATGAAATGGCCTTTAGATCATGTGACAGTTGTAAATATTTCTCCTGCGATTATTTTAATTAATCTGATTGAATGATACCTGCTTTGTCATTAGGGTTCCCAAGGTTAATTACTCTTATCAGAGGGAGTGGCATTCGTAATCACATTAATGAAATGCAAACTATATTTAATGCCGTTTTTTCCTTGAACGTTGAGTTGTAATGAGATATTTTCAGTTACGTTATTCATTAGAGTGAGGGGAATCTCTGGTTGAAATAGAGAGGTTGGTATAGGAAATATTGGAGTTTGTAATTAGCCCTTGGAAATTTCAAAGAACCCACATCAATACTTTGTGTATTAAATGTACAAGAAACATTACTATAAATGATTTCATTTAAATGCTACAGTATATCTCATATGAGAGTTATTCAGTGGAAAATTCATATCTCATTGATGTTGTAGTTTTTGAAACAGTATTTTGGATTGTATTATAATTACGAATTCTTTTTCCTCTACCTCCTTTCATATTCTCTTTCTTCCATCCTACTTTCTACCCTCTCCTAACAATTGTTTAATAGTGCAAACTGCTTTAAAGGTTTTCCTCCTGTTACCTCACTTTCAAACCTTCTTACTCTCAAGATTTCCCTTTCTAAAAATGAATGACCTATCTAGAGGGTCCCAATATATATATATATTTTTATTTTGCCTAAATTCTATATTCTGTCCTCTTTTTTATAATTATGAAGCCTATCTATTACGATATATATCAAATGCAATACTGAATAATTGATGATATCATTCATTATCTTGTAGTAGTCACTATGTCTCTTCCCCTTTCAGTCCCAGGGCATTCGATTATGCAAATGAGGTCATTTGATCATTTCCGCACTGTGGATTTGAAGACTAAAGGCATTTAAAGAGCTTTTAGTGATATGAAGAGTCTTTTAAATATTTACCTTTAACTATTTGTCAGGAACTGCTTGCTTGCTTTATCATCTTAGGTTAGAACTGAGTATACATTGCATGAGTGACTGCATATGAATCATAATGAATATTTATGGCCAGTCTAGAATATTTAGTGCAAAGGAGAATAGTGACTAAACTTAAAAATAAAAAGTTTAATTTACCCAAATTTATGAAAGAATTTATAAATTTTATTTAAAGATTTTAATAGAAAATTTTTATTTATAAATTATATTGCAAAGGTGGAAATTTAATTATTTTGATTTGTTTTTATTTATTTAAACAAAACAGATTTATGATGGATGGTAGATTACTCAAAAAATTATTTACTTATTTTTAAATCTTATATTTAACAACTTATTTTTATTTATTTATTTATCTTACATTTTTGATCTAAGATTTGGCTAGAACAAGAGAATATTTAGTAGACTTTTTGTGAATGATTATTTCCTTTTCATTCCTTTTTCACACCTAATTTTAGTGTTTTTATTCCTTACAAACAAACACTTTAACTTTATTTTGAGAGACTGATGAAATACATTTATTTATTTAGAGAGAGAATAGAGAGGAAGAGAGAGAGAGAGAGAGAGAATTATGTATTTATCAAATTTTAGAATTTCAAAGATCAGAGAAGGAAAGAGTAAAAATCAAATAGATGTACAAGACACACTTATTTATTTATTATAATTTATTAATATAATATATATATTATATATATATATATATTTATATATATATTATTATATATATATATTATTTATATATATATATATATATATATATATATATATTTATTTTTATATTATATATATTTATATATATTTAAGAAATATAAATAATATATTTGTATATATATATATATATATATATATATATATATATGATATATATAAAGTATATATTCAAAATGCAAACCTTCAGATCAAAATTTTTATTGCATTTTATTTGTTTATCAATCTTGTATTCTCTTTCCCTCAGTACAAATCCACCCCCTTTCTCTCTCTCTGTATTTATCTCTATCTCTTTAATTATTTCTCTAAAATCTCTTTTCTTTTCAATATTATCAGAAAAATAATTGTTTTCCGGACACCCACGTTTTAAAATTTTTTTCAACAGAATTTAGGTTTCGAAATGAATTTAAAGGAGTGGAATATTAACGTTTACCAATGCAAACACAGGTAATATCATGCAAAATGGTTGGGTCTGCGCTTTTTTTTTTTAATATCAAATCACGAATCCCAGGAAACTTGCGTCAAAGATCTTTGCACTCGTTTGTTCAAGTTGTAGAGTCAAGTCGTGGGCTGTTAACAGCAGGCAGGGCCTTCTAGTGACGGAATTTCCAAGTCTCGGCTCTTAGTTTACTCAAGAGCCTAATTCGATCGTTGTATTAGCGGGACATCTGAATTTATCGCACTTGTTAAAAGATCTCTTCAAAATTGATTTAAAAAGTTAATAAAAAAAATATATATATATATATATATATATATATATATATATATATATTTATATATTTATATATAATTTATTATATATATATATATATTTTATATATATATTTATATATATATATTATATATATGATATATTTATCACATCAACGTTGCAGTTTGATTCATATACAATAATCAGTAAGCTATTTAACGTCCTTTGTTCATGGGATTGACTGCCTATTTTGAAATATTATTTTCAAATATATGTTATTTATTTGACTCATTAGAATTCATTAATTGTTGATATTAAGTTGCAGTTATTCAAAGGGTGGGCTTTATTTATTTTTTATCACATGAGTGTATTAGACACCTGGCTGTCCAGCCACCCAAACTCCTTGTTGTAACTTTTATCTTGAGCTTTGAAATCTGGAAGGGCCCCAGTGCTTTGTCAGTTTCCTCATTTCCATAAACCAAATCTGGCAAGATCCATCTCAACACTGTTTGCCAAGTTCAGAGGAATCTTGAATGACTGAATAACTTGAGTTACTTCTTTCGAATGGACGTTTTTATCTATTTGTTTATTAATTTGTTAATTTATTTTTCCTTTTGAATAAGTGAGATCTCTTCTTTCTGTATTTCCTTTACCTCCTGTTTATTTTTCAATGATCATATATTCTTCGGAGCTTAATTTCAAGTCAAATGGCCCCTTTAATGTGAAATTTTAAATTTTTTCAATGAATAAATAATTATCTTTAAATTACCCAATTAAAGTTAATTATATATTTGAATATTTATATATATATATATATATATATATATATATATATATATATATATATACATGCATAGTATAAAATATATAATTAACTTTAATTAGATAATTTAATGGTAATTATTTATTCTTGACAAATTTAAAAATTCACATTCGGAAAGGGATAATTATGGACTATTTAATTAGACCCTGCATTGGTCAAGACAAAGCGATTGGAGAGAAGATACTGCTGCAAATATACAAAGAAATAAATAAGTAAATACATAAAAATTGAAAAGCGATAAACAAATGCATGTAAAATAACTTAAAGACATCATCTCCCAGAGTTCTCCTTCCCGTCTCTCATTGCCGAGAGAAAGCAGCGAGACATCTCTCGACATGCAAATGGCAGACTCCCTCCACATGAAATTTGACGCCAAACGAAAGTAGCAACCGTCGTGAGTTAGGGAGCATTTCCGGTGACCCTCTTCTCTTTGAAGAATCAAATGATTTTTGATGTCCAGGTACCGTTAAATTTAATGCAGTTTTTTTTTTTTTTTTTGAGAGAGAGATTCATGTAAGTGCATCTGTCATCTGAAACGTGGGAGAGTTAATAGTCACTAGAATTTAGTAATATTATTTTAATCATATAGAAGATGAACCCTGTTCATACAGAACAAGCCCACAAAAGGGGCCATTGACTTGAAATTCAGGCTTCCAAAGAATATAGTGATCATTAGAAAGAAGTAACAGGAGGTAATAGGAAATACAGAAAGAAGAGATCTCACTTATTAAAAAAGGAAAAATAAATTAACAAATTAATAAACAAATAGATCTAAATGTTCATTCAGTCATTCAAGATTCCTCTGAACTTGGCAACAGGAGAGATGGATCTTGCCAGATTTGGTTTATAGAAATTAGGCTACGAAGCCGAGGACTTGGGTCCTTTCAGCCTTTCAGAGCTCAAGATAAGTTAAAACAAGGAGTTTGGGTGGTTGGACAGCCAGGTGTCAATAGACCCCTCATGTTTCGTGGTTAACCTTCAAACAAATGAGAACAAGTGTAACTTAATATGGTATGGAGAAGTTTATGATAAAGATAAATTTGTAATCATTCAAAATAGGCAGTCACCTGAAAGGGGATTCGTACGTTGTCCACTTTGACGAAAAAAAAATGTCCTTTGTGGCCCAAAAAATACACATTAGTTAATGTACTTGTTTTCCCACCAAATTACCATTGCTTACAAAATTGCTTAGGGCAAGATAATTGTAATATAATGTAAATTATTAGTCGTATGCATGATTGAAGATGTAAAGTACTATGTTATTATAATCAGTTTGAAGAAAACAATCCACTTTAGTCCCAAAAAATGGTAAGGCTGTAGACATGGTCATTTTGCATAACCAGCATTTATTGAAACATTGCCCTACTACAAAATATTGCAATAAAAGGAGATTTTATAGTCATATTTCTGATCCAAAATACTAGATAGTAACCTTATTGAAGGAAAAATGTATTTTTGCCTTTCTAAAATATCCAAGGCTCTATAGTTTAAATTTTCCTCAAAATCTTGGCTACTTGGAAAGTTGTTTTATCATATGCAAATTGCATATGATATTGCAAAATAATGAGGTTTTACAATTATATTTCTGATTAGAGACCCAAAACATTAGCTTATAACAAGTTTGAATGAAAAATATAATTTGACCTTACAATAAATATCCAGGCTAAAGTTTTTGATTTTCCTCAAAACCTTGGCTGCTTGGAGTGATGCTCTATCATATGCAAATTACGATAGGTAAAACCTGGAGGCATCTCAGGTAAGCTCAAGATGCTGATAAGATCATCTTCCAGGAATTCCGTGTTTAGTGAAACCGTCCCTCTGGACTCAAACTCTTTCTGCGATTTTGTTTATGTGGTTTTCATTGGTGAAATATTGTTTAATTCACCGTGAATCTTCTGTGATATTTTTTTATATGTTGAGTTTAAGTAATTTTTAATTGTTTGTTTTAATGCATAGCTCTTCCTTATTAATTTTATTACATTCATATATATGATATATATATATATTTATATATATTTATATATTATATATATATATTTATATATTATTTATATATTGTAATATAAATGTTATATATTTATTTTATTTTATATAAAGATGTCTAATTATATTTTATAAATTTAACGGTATTTTATAAAGATATCTAATTATATTTATGGTGAATTTACACTGTCCTGCCTTATCAACTCACCTCTTACATACAGAAGAAAACATAACTCCGCTTTTATACTTATTTGCACATCAGCATCGAAACGAAAAAGTTATTTCCCTGAGGGAATAAAAAACAAAAGAAAGTTTGCAGAACTGAATCATTCCCCAGGGCAGTCAGTCTCTATTTCAATCAAAGGGAAGACAGGTCATCTGAATATCGAGTCCGGAAGACTGATATTTACTGAGCCTCCTCAGCTGTTTCGGAGGAAGAAGTCCTTTATCAGAGTTACTAAACTTTCAAAGGAAATAAAGACTGGAGGAAATAAGTCTTAAGGAATAAGAGATAGGCTAAAAATGTCTTTTGTCGAAGTTAGTAGGAGATTAGATCAAATTAACCTTTTTATTTTCCGTAAACAGTGATGAGACAGAGTTTGTTTAGTCAGAAAAAATACATTTAGAAAGGAAACAAGAATGGTAATTCTGGATTCCTTAAAACTGATTGATGTCTGAACCATAATCTGAGAACTCTCTCTCTCTCTCTCTCTCTCTCTCTCTCTTTTGCTCTCTTATCTCTGAGTTTATAACCAAGAAATAGTTTTTCCAAGAAGGTATTTTTAATATGAAAGCCAAATATATATTTTCAAAGGAGAAAAGTATTTGAATGTGGAATGACCTATTTATTCTTTTCATCTTTATCTTCTTTTTTCTTCATCTATCTTTATTAGGTATGCGCAATATGTATATTTTTATTTTTGCCACTTATTTAAAAATTTATAAAAAATTTTTTTATTTTTATTTATTTAATTAATTTTATTGCCACTTTTCCAATTTATTATTTCTAGGAAAATTGATTTATTTATTTATTTTTATCCCCATTGATTTAATTTTGCGTTGTTTAATTGATTCTTAGAGAGCAGGTTTTTATTTAAATATGATTTTCTCACTAAATTTTTTCCTTAAACGATAATATTTACTTTTTCTCATTTTCGTTGCTTTATGCTTATTTTATGCTTTATTTATCTTATTTGCATCAATGAAAATGCCATTTATATTTTATACATAAATATACATATATATATTATATACATATATATATGTATATATGACATATATATATATATATATATGTATATATAATATATATATATATATATATATATATATTATATAAATATTTATTTTATATATATTTATATATATATTTATATATCATATATATATATATAAATATATTATTTATTTATATATTTATATATATATATATATATATATATATATATATATATATATATTATATTTATTTGAGAAATATAAATACCCTTGTTTTTATTTAGTTTCTATTTTCTCTCTCTCTCTCTCTCTCTTTTCTCTCTCTCTCTCTATCTTTGTTGCTTTGCTCAGGAATATGGAAATGACTTAATTCTTCTTCAACATTCTGGGGTATTTCTCTGAGAGATTTATTTATTCTAGAACCCTTGTCGAGAGAGAGAGAGAGAGAGAGAGAGAGAGAGAGCTTTGTTCAGAAGATAAAAAGTTATTAATTTAGATACAATTTTTAGAGAGAGATTATTACAATAATTGCAATTTTATTATTTATTTATTATTAATAATTTATTATTTATAATATGATTAATAATCTTAATCTTTTTTCTTGTGCATTTTCAAGAACTCAGCGGTGCCTCGGTTTTGGTGAGTGTTAATACAATAAGATTTTCGTATTTTAGAGAAGCAAACTTTTTCAAAGGTACTTCATTTCTCTTATTAGTTTGTTTTGTCTGTAGTTTATTTTCAATAATTTTTTTCACTGTTTATTGTCCTTTATTCTTTAAAATTTCTCACAATTATCTCAGGATTCCCTTATGTTGTGGTTTTGTTTCCTGTTGTTGATTGCGTGTGTATTTTTATTTTCAATATTGTCATTTTTATCATTACTATTATCAACATTATTATTATATCATTATAATTATGAAATATCGTATTAGATTTTACTTGTTTCTATGTTGATTTTTCTATATTGATTTTACTGCAGACCATTACAAACATGCTGATATCCATTAAACAAATATTTATGAAGTACAAAAAGAAAACATTTTATTCATTATTGAGCCATTCATTTTTCATATTTTTCACTCATCTTCACTCTTATCACTCACTAGTGGCATAAATATTTTCTTGAACAATTGATTTCTTCTACTTCATAGGGAGTTCTGTGGGGGTTTGAATCAGTCATCAAAAATATTAGATTTTCACCAGTGTTCATTTTCATGACATTATCACGTTTCCTTCAAGATTAGTTTTTTCTTTGGCAAGATAATCCATAAAACATGTTTTACATTTGCATCAGTTTTCATTTTCATGACATTATTACGCATCATAAAAATGTAATCTTTTTTTATCTAGTAAGATAATTCAAAAGTATGTTTGAAATTCATTCAGAGCTGGAAAATCCATATCCATTTAAATAGAAAATTCTCCTTCCCCCATTTACAAGAGAAGCAAGAAGTATACTTGTAATCTAACGTTCCTAATGTGAGCACTAGAATAATGAACGTGGTTCCTTTAAAAATGAAACGGTGCTTTTGAAGTTTGAAAACTTTATGAGCACTCTTTGCCGAACTCCTTTTTGATGTAAACGACCGTTGTCGCTCTGTTATCATATATATACTATATATATATATATATATATATATATATATATATATATATATATATATATATATATATATATATATAATTATAATTATATATATATATATATATATATATATATATATATATATATATATATATATATATATATATATATATATATATATATATATATATATATATATATATATATATATATATATATATATATATATATATATATATATATATATATATATATATATATATATACCGATATATATATATATAATATATATATATTGTAAAGATTAGCCCGCCTATTCTGCTTTGCTCGGCTGATAGATAGGCCTCTGTCTATTTTAAACCAGTGAGAGGTAGTGGATACTGGCTTGGGTTAGTTTGAACCAGTGGAAGTCCGGGGTATAAGGGCTCAGAGATATAATCTTTTGGGGCAGTAAATGGCTTTGCACCGTTTTCTTTGGTACAGGGGAGGAAGCCGTTTTCTTTGATATAGCAGCGTGACCTGGGTCAGGACATCGCCCCCTACCCCTGTCCAGAAGCAATAAAAGGTCAGGCAAGGCAGCTCTTTCTCACACACAGTATTATGTTTACCGAGCGGTCACGCCACGCCCCCCCTCCCTGCCCTCCGCCGCCGCCGCCACATGGAGCCCGCCGCGCCCTTGCTCCGTGCCCCAAGCCATGTGGCCCTCAAAGACTGCAAGTGGGGATTGCAAGTCCCAAAGCGAGCGGATATTCAACTGTGGCCTTCATCATCCCAAGGCGCCTTTTTCCACCCCAATCTACGACTTGAAGCAGTACCTTGGTGAAGGAGGCCCAAATTTGTCGACGCTCCCACACGTGGTCCTGGCAGAAGACTACGTCAGCCTTACGCCCCTACAATGTGAAGGACGACCTAGCAGAATTTTCCTTGGTTCGTGTTCCTGGCATTCCCAAGCTCCCCCCGCCTTTGGGAGGACCTCGGCAGCAGCAATTTAACGTGTTTAAGTTAATTTCCCTTTGATCTTGTGTTTTATGAGAATATAACTATTTTTGTATCCATGTGTTTCACGCACTTCCCTTGAGTAAGAGCCCTCTGCTCCTTGCACAACTCCTTTTGTTTGTGTTTCATATGTCCTGGGTATCTTGCAAGGCCATTTTAGAGTAAAGTAATAAATGTGAGTCATAAGAACAACCTGCAGCCAGGAAACATATAAAAATATATATGCATTAAGATGCAAGTGTCCTTTAGTATCTAATTCGCTCTACCTCGGAAATAATGTATTTTCATATACATTACCTGAAGGGGAATTTTAGTTGATAACAAGTTCTCGTCTCAGTGGGCTCGAACCACAGAAGACAAGAACTCAGGACTATAGTGCTCCTCAGGTTAACCACACGGCCATCAAGGGAGGTATAAGCTGTTACAGACTCCACCTACAAATCACTGTCGAACTCAGGCATTTGTAATTAGACCCCATCAACTTACCTCTTTATGTTCACCATGTAGTGCGTTTGTCGCACTACATGGTGTACCTGTATATAAATTTTATTCATTATGAATGAAATTTATCACATCACCGTGATTCATATACATGCGTTAAGCTACAAATGTCCTTTAATGTCCAAGTCACTCTATCTCGGAAATAATGTATTTTCATATGTTACACTGTAGGTGGGAGTCGTTATCAACTTATACCTCCCTGATGGCCGTGGGTTTAACGCACGTCACTGCAGTCCTGAGTTCTTGTTTGTGTTGTTAAGCCCATGAGACGACAGAACTTATTATCAATGAAAAATTTTATATACATACATATACATACATATACATATATTAATCCAGCACTTATGGATCCATTATATATATTATATATAATATTATGAATATATATATATTATATATATAGCATTATTACCCATATATATATATATACATGATATACTTATATTATATATACAGTATTATTGTCCTTTGTACAATCAACACAAATTCCTGTTTTTCTTTGATTCATTGGAACTCACATTCTGCCATGATTTCACTTTTGATTAACTCCGATTATATTTTGTGCTCAAGAAAGAGATATATGTTAAAAATGAGTGAACCCACCACCATTCAGGGATCATTCATAAAATTAGCCATTTAACTCCTTGCGTGGATTTTTTTCACAAGTCAAATTACAGCCCCCTTTTTTACCTCTCCAAGATCTTCAGTCACTGTTATAGTGAGCATCTAATATAGCTGGTTTGGGGCTGTTAGAAAGTCATTTTTGACACTAAAAGTGTATCATTTTACAAATCACTAGTCTAAACTAAGGATTAGTATTAAGTTCTTATCATTTTTCCTATTTATTTATTTTCAGTGATTTCCACGTTCTCCTGTTGTTTAAACATCAAATTTTACATTTATTATCTATTCTGTAGTTAAATTCCAACTAACTTATCTGAGAGAACGGAAATAAACAAAACAAAGATCCATAATGAACGTTTATGTTGATTCAACAACGTTCATTAAATCAAATGATTTAAGACAATCTTTTTGTGTATGCAGACTCATTTTCAGTCTCTATATCTCAGAATGCTAAACATAATGATTAAACATGTCAGACATTTTTCCAGAAAATGACTCTCAGTTGGAAAATTTTTGCCAAAACCTATAAGTCTCTTGCCGAGATCTTGTTGCTCTTAAAGTTTTTGCCTCGAAAAGACCCACCCTTTTTCTGATAGAGGGAACTTTTGGAAGAGCACTTGGAAAATTTCATGCTTGTTTCATATCTGAACGATTCTTATGAAATGAGTCTTCTGACTATAAACAGTGATGAGAAGAGTTTGTTTAGTCGAGAAAAAATACATTTAGAAAGCTGAATGGTAATTCTGGATTCCTCAAAAAATTTGCGATGTATGAACCATAATCTGATAAATCTCTAACTCAATCTCTCTAAATATATGACTCTCATTGATTTCGAATCTGGTTATTTATATTTAACATGAAATTTTGATTTAAAAGAAGGTATAAAAATTCATATAAAAGAGCCAAATAAACAAATAATTTTTCCTTTGAATGTGGAATGATTGTCTGGCAAATTTCCCCGGCTCTCTCTCTCTCTTCTCTCTCTCATAGAGAATTCTTCTTGATGGCTCAATGGTTTAGCTCTGAGTCGCTGAATAGGTTTTTGTTACCTGTTATATCCAGTTTAGCATATAGCATGAACGCTGCATTGTATATATATAGAAAAGAGTCTTTAACATGCGCAATTTTCCTTCATGCTTGTTTCCCAAAGGAGTTCTAGGAAAAATGAAATATCTTAAGTCCTTTGTCCCTTCAGCGATTAATTTCCCTAGGTTGATCCTTATAACTTAGCGAAAAGGACTTTTTGCAAATATGATTTTCATTGTCAGGTTAAATAAACTTTCCTTAAACGGTAATAAAACAGTACTTTTCTCAAGAGACTTTCGTTGCTTTATGTAACTATCTTTTGTGAATTTGTCCCCATATTGCATCATTTTCACTTAAAAATTCCATCTATATTTTATACATAAATATACAGTATATAATTATATATTAATGTACATTTGTAAATGATTGTATATAAATCACGGTAATATAAATTTATATATATATATCCATTATATATGAACTATCATGTGTGTGGTGTGTTTGTATATATATATTTCCCGCCATAATATATAAAAACAGTATATATATATATATATATATATATCTTTGATGGCTCAATGGTTTACGCCAACTATATTTATTTATAGGCTTTCACCCTTTCGTGTCCCCAGTGCCAATTCATTTATCTCTTATATAAAACTCTCTCTTTTCCAACGGAGATATACTCTAGCTGAATTCTCTCTCTTCTCTTGTCTTCAATTGTTATAAATCAAATATGTCTAATGACATAACAAGAGCTCTTCCAAACATTCTGAACTGTATGTGTCATTGTCGAGGTTAGTAGAGCCACGACGGGGTAAAATGAATAAAGAGACTTAGAGAGACCTTTACATTGATGGCTGAATCATTACGCCAATGGAGTCAATGAATAGGATTATAACAATAATCTAATTCGATGTATTATTTATTATAAATCCTCATTATTTATAATATGATTAATAATCTTATTCTTTTCTTTGCATTTTCAGGAACTCAGCCCTGCCTAAAAATTTTGGTGAGTGTTAATACAATATGATTTTCGTATTGTCTGAGAAGCAAATTTTTTTAAAGGTACTTCATTTCTCTTATTAGTTTGTTTTGTCTGTAGTTTATTTTCAATAGGCAATTTTTCACTGTTTGTCGTCTTTATTCTTTAATTTCTTACAGTTATCTCAGGATTTCCTTATTGTGGTTTTGTTTCCTGTTGTTGATTGCGTGTGTGTTTTTATTTTCAATATTGTCATTTTTATTTTCAATATTGTCATTTTTATCTTATATTATCATATTAAATCACGGTCTTTAAAATTATGAAATTAGCTCGTATTAAACGTTGAACTGTTTCTATCATTTTTCTATATTGATTTTACCCGCAGACCATTACAAACATGCTGATATCCATTAAACAAATATTTATGGCTCAATGGTTTACGCAACTGGAAATAGGCTTTTCGCGGGTTCATTATTGATTCCATTCATTTTTCATATTTTATCATTCATCTTCACTCTTATCCAACGGGCATTTTCTTGAACAACTGATTTCTTTACTTCATTTGTAGCTGATTGTATTGAATCAGTCATCACAAAAATTAAATGTTCACCAGTGTTCATTTTCAATGACATTATCACGTTTCCTTCAAGATTAGTTTTTCTAGGGCAAGATAATCCCCACTCACGACATGTTTTAACAGTATATCTCGGCAAGTTTTATATTTCTTGATGGCATTTTTACGCATCTAAAGTCGCTTTAATCTTTTCGCGGGTTATCTCCCAACATAAACAATTTATCACTTATAAATTCATTCAAAGTTTGAAAATCCATATATACCATTTAAATAATTTGATATTCTTTTCCTCCATTTAGCAATGATTGATAGAAACGGTGTGTTTGTAATCAAAGCTGTGTTCCAAACGTGTGACCTGTCATGGCAAGTAATTGTCGAGGTTAGTACACTTTCCCGCTCAAAAAACAGTGAAATCTCGGTGCTTTTTGAAGTTTGATGGCTCAATGGTTTATGTCAACTTTGTCGCTGAACTCCTTTTTTGATTTAAGTCTTGTCCCCAGGATTCCAAACATTTATCATTATATAAATATATATATATATACATCCAACGGAGATATACCGATATAATATATATATTGCGACATTTGTAGCTTATATGATTGTATATAAATCACAATGATAAAAAATTTCATATATATATATATATATTAATTTTGTGTGTGTGTAGAATCTACTGGTATACATTCGTAAACCAAAGGGATTAAGAAGAAGGTGCTCAAGATTAGTTATTTAAAAATGAGTGAAAATATATGTTATATATAAAAACTGTATTTTGATAACAAGTCAAATTACAGTTTTTAATATATATATTCATATATATGTATATATATACCATATATAATATGATAAGTCCCATTTTTAATTGTACCTAGTATAAAAATATGTAAGTATATCATTTTCCTATTTATATTATATTTTCGTAATTTTCCACGTTTCTCAGTTTTTAATAATTTCAAATTTATCTATTCTAGTATATTAATTTCTAACATAGTAACTATTATAAATATGTATGTATATAAACATAAACAAAGATATATATAACGTTTATATATTTCGGCAACGTTCATAAAGAAAATACAAGACTCTTTTAATATCTAATTCATCATTTTCAGTTGGAAACTGTTAAACATTCAGCCATTTTATCTGGAAATGGGGAATCTTTTTGCCGATAAGTTCGTCAGAGGTCGTGGCTGGAATATTAGACAAGAACTCAGGACTTATTTGATGATGACTTCGTTTAAAAAGGTTAATGGACTGTTATCAATTACGGGAAAATTTAAGTAGATTAGGGACTCCACACCTTAAATCAAATATCGAACTTTTTGTAACTTATTTATTTTTGATTACATGTGTATATGTAGTTCAGGTTAAATAATCTAGACAAATATGTTTTTCTGCTGTGCAGCCATGTCTGGAATACAAATTTTATGTACATCATCAGAGATTTCATTCTGTTTAGCTTATTAGTTGAGGTGACGTGACTTTAGAAAATGTCCAGTGTGTAATATCTAATTTTGGATAAACAGCATAAAAAAATATATTTTTTTCATATATTGATTAATAATGAGCCCAAAAGCATACAGAAATTTAAATTTTGTAGCAATAACTGAATCCTCACTGAATTTATAAAGAACAACAATGGGTTATATTAAAGAATGAACACTTATATAGTAAATAGCATATTAATTAAAAATTTTTTAATAATGATTCAAAACTCTACATTCATAAGAAACAACAAGGGATTATATTCTTGAAGATAGGGGCCTGACGATTTATGTTAAAAATGAATGAAAATCCACAATCATATTATAAGTCATTCAAAATAAAACTGTTTTTTGTAACAAGTCAAAATACAGTTTTTCTCTCAAGCTTTTGTAAAAGATGTCAGCATGTGTTTTTTATGTTTCATAGATAACCCTTAAAAGTCCCCAAATTTTAATTGTATCTTCAAACATAAAAGTATTAATAAACAATGAATGACTTTTAATTTTTCTCTATTTTTTGAATTTTCTCAATTTTCCACTGGAGCAGCCCTCAAAGTTTTTAACAAATTTTTATTCAAAATAAATATCTATTCTGTTGTTAATTTCTAACCAAAACTAACCGTCTGAGAGAGACGGACTCCAAACATAAAGAATATGATGAACGTTTATGGAGATTCAGCAACGTTCATAAACTGAAAATTCATGAGGTTTTTTTCTCTGCAGACTCAGTTTCAGTCTCTCCATCATCGCTAAACTGTTTTAAGACCATTCAGCCATTTTTCCAGGAAATGACTTCCAGGAAGATTTTTGCCTCCTGCCTTCGGAAAGAGGCCGTTGCTCTGAATATGGAAACATCATTACCTTCCTGGAAGTTATTTGATGATGAGTTGGATGTTCAAGGAAAGGTTAATGAACTGTTATTGTGAATTACAGTTGAATATTTAGTTCTTCTGGAGGCATTAGGGCAAGAAACAGGTCATTTTTGCAGTAATTAGAGAACTGTCTTTCTTTTTAACTTATTTAGTCTTGATTACATGTGTATATATAGTTCAGGCTTTGAAATCATCTTGGAAAACATTTTGAGATTTTTTTGCTGTGTGCAAAATCCATGAACTGGAATACAGATCGTTTTTTGCAATAATGAGAGAACTTTCTTTTATGTTTAAACTTATTTAGTTAGAGTTAGACAGGTGATAAAGCTAACTTTTACTAATTATATATTTTTCTCAGCGGGAAATATTTAGTTCTGCATTGTAATGTAGAAATTCATGTTTGGATAAAACAGCATAAGAGAAAAGATTGTATCTTTATTCACATTTATTGATCCATTGTTTGGTCCTTAAACAATTTCTGTTTTAAAAAAGAAACATAAACTGGGTAACAAAGCACAAAGAATTTATGACAAATGCCAAAGAAAAATATCATTCTTGTGATGAAAAAAGCCTCTAGATTGTCTAAACTCCTGAGCAGTATATGTTTGTGGAAAAGCAAACAACAATGAAAAATAGACTTTTCTAATGCCATTTTCCAAAGTCTTTTGTTATGGAAAATAAATTCATATATCAACTGTCCTTGTGTAGTGATAATCTGCCTTGAATATTTCCCACCTGATAGGCTCAACTTTCCAACAATAATATCTCCAGGCTCGATATTTCACCTGGGAGTTCTGCATTCAAAATAAAACGTTTTTCATTTACTCATGAGCAGACCAACGAATAGCCGATTGTTTTCCCATTGCCAGCTTTTTCCGTAAAAGATGCTATCATGCGTGAAGATGTTTTATGTTTCACTGCAGTGTTGACCCACAGAGGTACAAGTCACAACCAGGTAACAACACTAATCCATTCAGAATATTTTCTTGGATTCTGAATAATACAAAAACAATTACTGAATTTGGAAGATACAGAACTCTGTATTCCATTGACAACAAAGTCCTCTAAAGCTCAGCAGTCCCACTTTGACAGAGCCTAAATTTCGACCTTAAAGACCAGGTGGCGACCTCTGGTCCCTTCTATGAGTCGTTAAAAGGTCGCACGACTGTCACTGGCCATCGCCGGTGGTCTTCGGTACAGTCGCTGGTCATCTTTTCAGGTTGTGCGACCAGTTCCAGTTATATCCTGAGGTTTTCGAGTGATTGCACGAAAACCTCCCTGGGATCAAACTGGTCGCTGGTGGTCTTCAAGGGGTTTTAGGAGGTCGTGCGATCGTCTTACGAAGATCTCTAACAATCTTTAACTGGTCGCTGCTGATCTTTTCTGCATTTGGTCGTAGATAGTCTTTTCGAAGTCTCACCAGCGACCAGTTAAAGATTTCCTGCGACCAGGCTCAGACCACTTGACCTTTGACGATAAAATCGGTTTCAAATCACGTTTTAATGTCCTTTCCGTTTTCTGTTCAGGTGTCACGGTCGTTTACGTTTTCTATGCGAGGTGTCGAGGCTGATCAGAACTTTGGGTTCGTCTCTGCATGTTTTTTAAGCGCTGTGGTGCTGGCGTGCGTTCGTGAATATGCCTGTAGTACACTCACGTTGTTATTTTTTGGAAGTGATGTGCACGTGAGTGCGTATGTATGTGTGGTCTTTTACGAACCGCGGAATCACAGCTGGCTCTGAAGCGAGGTGCCGAAGCGTGATAGGCAGCTTCAAACCAGGTTCAAGAGGTCTCATAAACATGGTGCCTTGTTTAATTAACCTTGGAGTTGCCCGTTGAACAAGCTCGTGGAACATGGCGGGTTCCATCCTTAGCAAACTCTTGAAGTCACCTTGCGACTCCCTCTCTAGTTCTACCATTCAATTTTCATAGATGTCGAACTGAACTCTTCTGGTAATCGAAGGGCGGACCAGTAATGCCTCTGCTTTCGTCGTCGTCTCCTCGCACGTCGCTGTCAAAGCAGTGCAAGCACAGCAGCATCTTCTTGTTGTTGCAACAAAGGAAGTCGCATCTGCATAAATCTCCTTCTCCAACACACCAAGTCTGCCGCAGCCTGGTTCTTGGATGCAGACACTTGACTGCCTCCATCAAAAGAAACTGTTTCACAAGTCCTTTATTTATAGCCCAACATGATCGTAGACGATCTCACACAATCGCGCAACCATCGAACGATTGCAAATGACTTGTCGCTCGACTACCTACGACCTGTCGCACGATGATCGCAGAAGTGTTTCTATATGTGACTGATAAGTATTTTCTTTGAGATGAGCAAACGTCGCGGACAATCGCAGGTGATCGCCGGTTGTAGAGGTCGCCGGTGGTCTCTAGCGGTCGCAAGCTCTGTGGGACTGGAGCTTAAGGAATAAATGCATTTTACCTGAATTTGCTTTTCAGTTGAAAATAGCAGTGAAGGTAATTTCTGGCGCAAAATACATTAGATGGATAGCTCAGTTTGGCTGCTAATAGAAAAACTGAGAGATTAATGGGATGGGCCAAGATCCCAGAGAGAGAGAGAGAGAAAGTGTGGTATGGAACATTTTTAGAACCAAAAGTCGAGGTTTAGAGAACTGAGATCAATAGATGCTCCCAAACCAGTGAATGGGGCCATTTAGATCTTGATGACCAAACGCCCTCTTGAGAATGAACTGTGGAGATGCTTGTTTCACTATCTGAACGATTTTTACAGCAATCTGGAAAGGGAAGCTCCTCTCTCTCTTGATCTCAAGCCTCAGAAATTTAGTTCCCGGCGCAATGGCTTGAACGATCCTTAAGTCCAATTTAGTTAATGATAAAAAAGAAGAAGAAGAAGAGAGAAAGAGAGAGAGAGAGAGATCTGGAAAGGGAAGCTATGGGTCAAGGAAGACCAGAAAGGGGAAGTTATGGGCCAAGGAAGATCTGGACAGGGAAGCTATGGGTCAAGGAAGATCTAATTGGTCAAGGAAGATCTGTAAAGGGAAGTTATGGGTCAAGGAAGATCTAAAAGGGGAAATTATGGGTCAAGGAAGATCTGTAAAGGGAAGTTATGGGTCAAGGAAGACCAGAAAGGGGAAGTTATGGGTCAAGAAAGATCTGGAAAGGGAAGTTATGGGTCAATAAAGACCAGAAAGGGGAAGTTATGGGTCAAGGAAGATCTGGGGAGGGAAGCTATGGGTCAATGAAGACCTAAAAGGGGAAGTTATGGGTCAAGGAAGATCTGGGGAGGGGAAGTTATGGGTCAAGGAATATCTGAAAGGGGAAGTTATGGGTCAAGGAATATCTGAAAGGGGAAGTTATGGGTCAAGGAATATCTGAAAGGGGAAGTTATGGGTCAAGGAAGATCTGGAAAGGGAAGCTATTGGTCAAGGAAGACCAGAAAGGGAAGTTATGGATCAAGGAAGATCTGAAAGGGGAAGTTATGGGTCAAGGAAGATCTGAAAGGGGAAGATTGATGGGTCAAGGAAGATCTGAAAGGGGAAGTTATGGGTCAAGGAAGATCTGAAAGGGGAAGTTATGGGTCAAGGAAGATCTGAAATGGGAAGTTATGGGTCAAGGACGATCTGAAAGGGGAAGTTATGGGTCAAGGAAGATCTGAAAGGGGAAGTTATTGGTCAAGGAAGATCTGCAAGGGAAGTTATGGGTCAAGGAAGACCAGAAAGGGAAGTTATGGGTCAATGAAGATCTGAAAGGGGAAGTTATGGGTCAAGGAAGATCTGAAAGGGGAAGTTATGGGTCAAGGAAGATCTGGAATGGGAAGTTAAAGGTCAAGGAAGACCAGAAAGGGAAGTTATGGGTCAAGGAAGATCTGAAAGGGGAAGTTATGGGTCAAGGAAGATCTGAAAGGGGAAGTTATGGGTCAAGGAAGATCTGAAAGGGGAAGTTATGGGTCAAGGAAGATCTGAAAGGGGAAGTTATGGGTCAAGGAAGATCTGAAAGGGGAAGTTATGGGTCAAGGAAGATCTGAAAGGGGAAGTTATGGATCAAGGAAGATCTGAAAGGGGAAGTTCTATGCCAGTTATAAAAAATGATAAGATATGGATATATCAAACTTTACAGAATTATTTTCACTTATCCTTTTTTGATAAGATCGTGTTAATTTCTTCTAATTCTTTTTTATTATATTTTAATAAACTAACATTGAAATAAATTTTTTGCCATATTCGAAGCCTGTATAAGTAGTATTTCTGTTATTTTTAATCATCCTACGTAAAAAGATATTTTCTATATTTTATTTTTATTTTTATTTATATGAAGCAATGACCTCACTTTTCAATTTACAGAGAATTTATGCCCGGCATTTAGTAACAGAATAATGAATTCCTCTGGAAAAGGTAAAGGAATGCTCTCTGAGAGAAAATATTTGTAGTATGACGCGTGACTGGCTGAGCTGGGGATAGTCACTGAAGATATAAATGCCTAGAATTTCGATGAGTTGGAAAAATGTTCTTTGTAAGGCGGTGGATCTGTGAAGGTGAATCGGCATCTAAATGTTTGGGGATAAAGATTACATATATATATGTATATATATATATATATATATATATATATATATATATATATATATATATATATATATATATATATATATATATATATATATATATATATATATATATATATATATATATATATATATATATATATATATATATATATATATATATATATATATATATATATATATATATATATATATATATCTCAGGATTAATAAGAGTAATAAGTCCTCTTACAAATAAAAAGAATTGTAATTCAATTTACTTATTTAACTTTGCTCCAGTTTTCTAAAAGCAACGGAACAGTCTGAGAACTGAGCAGGAAAGTATGACGTGTGAAATCATTGTAAATTAGAGGAATGCTTTTATTTTTCTAAACTCTTAAAGTTCGGTGAGATTTTTTCATGGCTACAATAAAAAAAAAAAAAAGTTAATTCTGAGATCTTGGTCCTAGCCCGATCGAAGGAGCGACTGATTCTTAATGATAATTGTTAATTTATGAGTTCCAAGAACTAAAAAATACTAATTCGCAATGCGAAAAGCTGAGGGTTAGAATTCGTGCATTCAGTAATGACAAGAAATATCAGCAGTTTTTGCTCATGATTCCCATTTTGATTTTCCTAAAGCTTCTAGGTACACTTGAAAGCTCTCCCTTTCTTCAGTGGTTGACGAATTCCGAGAGAAAGTGAAAGAGAAAGGGAAGAGAAAACATAAATCATACAAAGAGATGTTAAACTCCAGTTCGCGAGAAGGAAGTTTTAATTCTGCAAACTGAAGCAAGAATTATCAGAAGACTTGTATTAGACTTGCGTTATTTCGTAAGCGAATAATTCCCTGTAGCAACGAGGTTCAGTTTACTTGGGGAGTGAGGTAAACATTGAAGTATGAGCAAACAGTTATTAATCCCCGTGAGAGGTAAATGGACGATGTAAACATCTCCTTATAAATATTTGATGGGGTTCCCTCGCGTTCCAAAATCCCAGCAACCGAAAACGTTAAGACTTCTGGAAAAAATTTTAATGATATGCAAATTGCTATGCTTAATGATGAACGAAAATAAATAGGGAGGTAATTTTATGAAAATGTGAATGACTCGGTAATTGATGAAGTTTACTGTTCGGTCTACGATTATTAAGTGATCTTTCCCCTACGCGAAGAAAAAGATTCGTTAGAAAGACAGAGAAAATATAAATTCAGATAAACTCGGTTGATACAACCATCGTTTTTCAGAAACCATGTTTACAAGAGGTTCTCCTCCCTAATTATTATTATTATTATTATTATTATTATTATTATTATTATTATTATTATTATTATTATTATTATTATTATTATTATTAAACTTTTTTAGAAAAGGAGAATGCTGCAAGGCCAACTTGGTCAGCAGCCAGTAAGGAAAAGGAAATTGAGAAATACCAATGAGAAAAATAACAAAACTTGATGCATGTCAGTTCCAATATTATTGTCCTTGGTGATGTAGTTTTGTGTTTCGATGTATAAGTAGGCAGGTATTTTTCATTTGTAATAGCGGCTATATTTTCATACATCTCCCATATAGCATCACCTATAGAATGCTCTAGGAGCAAGCGCAGACCCTGCCATAATGCAGCTTAATCTAAAGCAACAAATGTTGTACTTGAGGCAGGTTGGACAGTTGACTGCAAATGATAAACCATTTGAATATTTTGACAAATGAAAACTCTGAAACTAAACAAAACAAAAGAAAGAATCGGTTTCTAATTTTGACACCTGTTTAGAAGAATGATTTGCTGGCATGGATTTTTGTCCCATCACAATGAGCGTTATTGGAACATGGTATCTTTATCTTCCTCATCATTATATTATTATTTGCCTCGATATCTACACAGGTAGTCTGGGTCCAAATTTCAAAAATGGCCCTTTTTAATGAAGGGCTCGGCATTTTCTGGTAGAATTAGTTATTCAGCTGTTTTTACATAATTTGAGGGTGCTGAAATCAAATCTGGTGGGTAACCTTTTCTATTTTTTGTGTTTAACCCGTGAGAGCCAAAACAAAATGGCGGGTGATTGAGGGGTAGAATTTTCATTCCAACTGGCAGTGGGAGAATATTGTAGAAACTAAATGTCTTGTCTATATATCTATTCACGGTGAACACTCATTTTAGCAAGCAACTGAAGAAACAGGAATCACTATTGAATGTAAAGATTCTTGGACAGGAACAGCTTCAATCTTTTATCGGAGAGAGATTACTTTAGCTGAGGATATTTCTCAACACAAAAATTTTCATAATCCAATGAAAAGGAACATTCAGTGAAATTTTCCAAGCTCTATAAAGTGAAAAAGCCACATTGTCCAAAAAGAAAGAGCCTTAAAAGTGGATAGATCTGTTCTACAAAGACTGGTCATCTGTTATGCTGCTGGAAGAGGTGTGGACCTAGATGGAATCTTGAAGCACGAGTTTTTTTACCAATGCCTTTGTCCCTAGCAGAAACAACTGGAGATTTGAGAATTGGTCAGAAGCATTTGTTAATGGATGCGTTGTTGCAGGGTGTTTGATGTAACTAACGATTCTACCTTGGTCATTGATGTCCAGGCACTAGTTAGAACCCTCGGTAAGTCACACAAACTTATGGCTGGTACCTTTGGTGATTCCTCCAAACTGTTCAATGCTGGAATTTTTCAGTATGGTCACCATTTTTCCCGTATTGATGTGGTGTTTTACAGATATAACCAGGAATCTGCAAAGCAAGGCACACGCTCCAAAAGACAAAAAGCAAACCAATCCGACGACTAATAGAACATGCTGATGTCCCACTTCTGCATGAGTGGAATAGTTTTCTCTGCGACCTTAAGAATAAAGCTGATCTTGCAAATTTTCTTTCTCGGGAAGTGATTAAATATGCTCCAGAAAACAACTGTGTGGTTACTGCTGGTGGTCTTCTAAAGGTTGATGATGTTCTCTGCAATCATGCTGAATTAGATCTCAGCAGTCTTAAAAGTAATCAAGAAGCTGATTCCAAAATGATCTTGCATTGTGTCCACACAAAGTCACCTACAGTTGTTGTATGGTCTCCAGATACTGATGTCATGTTGCTCCTTATACCACACAGTGGTACAATAAGAAAAGAAGTAATAATGAAAGCTGAAACAAGCAATGCACTCAAGCATACATCCCTGTGAAAGACATTACATCAAGGTGGAATTTGCAAGAGGAGCAAACAGCAAAGGGGTTGCTGTCATTCCATGCTGTCACTGGTTCGGACACCACATCATTCTTGTTTGGACACACAAAGAGGACAGCATTACCTGCGTACCTGGATCATCCTACACATCCGTTAGGCCTTGGGGAAGATCCCATGTCAAAAGGAATCTTTGGCCGGGGTGGAGAGATTTGTATGTTTGCTGTACAATTTTCCTTAAACTATGACAACAGACAAAGCAAGAGCTATTTTGTTCTCTAAAGGAGTCACTCAAGAACGTCTTCCACCAACAAGTGATTCTTTATGGCAGCACATCATGCGAGCACATCTCCAGGCTTCAATATGGCTCAAAGCAACAGACCCTCACCCAACAATTCCAAAACCCAACGAATGTGGCTGGACGCTAAGTAAATGGTCAAATGAAGCCAGTTTTATTAACCCTTGAATCAGTGCCAGTCATGTATAAATCCAATTAGATGCAGTTGTACTGGAATTTGTGTTACACGCAGATGCGTTAGTCGAACGTAGAAATGTCTTGGACTGGCTCGTGTAAATGCTCTGGACAGTGCTTCAGTACTAATGATAATAGCTGAAGGAAAAATATGATAGACATATTCAACAGGCCCGAATACTTTTCCACGGTAATAGTGTATATACTTTACTATCACACTGCCATTGAATATTATTATCTTAATTCTTATATTTTTCAGTGATTTTGCGCACGGTTTTTCCATTGTACTTCATAAGATTTTCAGTACAGTACCTTGCACTTGCTTCTGTAAATTCTCTGGAATGTGTTTTGATGCTAATTATAATAGCTGAAGGCAAACATAATAGCAGGCAACAACATGTGATACTTAAGCCTAGTTAATATGATTGGCTATTAATTGCATATAATATATATATAATATATATATTATATATTATATTGCATATAATATATATATATATATATATATATATATATATATATATATATATATATATATATATATATATATATATATATATATATATATATATATATATATATATATATATATATATATATATATATATATATATATAAATATAAATATATATATATATATATATATATATATATATATATATATATATAAATATAAATAAATGTGTGTATATATATACATTATAAAGATTTTCATTTATGGTAGCTAATGGTTTTGTGTATGTTTTTCCATTGTATTTCATGAAAAAAAATTTCAATACACTGACCAAAGGATGGGGAAAGTTCAAGATTTTTATTTATCCGTAAGAGATTTATAAAAATAGATTTTTAATCCCGTTTAACAATCCATGTGCTTTACTATCAGATTCTTCACTTTGATCATCATAAAGTATTTTTGTTCTTTTTTTATTGGTTTTGTGCACTGTTTTCCCATTATATTTTATTAAAATGTTTAGTAATAATGTGGCCATAGGATACGTGTGAAGTTGAACATTTTGATTTAGCTATAACAGGCTACAGTACTAGCAAAAATAGATTCTTTAGCTAATATACAAGTCCGTATACTTTGCTATCAAATTCCACTTCAATATAATTACCATAAAGGATATTTAGCTTTGTTTTATTGGCCTTGTGCACTCGTTTCCCATTATATTCCAATGAAATATTTTTTAATAGACTGAGCACAGGATGAAAAATGTTTAAACTTTGGATTTAGCTGTAATCGGGTAATAACAAAAGATGGAAAATGTTATCCACCAGATTTGGATTCAGCACCTCAGATTAACTAGAATCAATTGGATAACAAATTCTACTGTGAAATGCCGACCCCAATCAACTTTTAACCATATCGGCTCCAGACTAATAGGAGAGTATTTAATATTTTCATTATAACGTCAAATAATTAGATCGGCTTTCCATGAACCGAACTTATTGATAAGAGTCGTGGAAATTCGGGCGAACAAGGTTTTCACTCCCCAAAAATCCCGTGACCCTCCGTGAAGTGGGAAAAATGACCCCGCTTTTTCTCTCCTCATACTTCATACGAACCTTTTCATTCCTTTTTCAGAAATCGTTTGAAAAATCGCTGAGAATTTCCTGAAAAATTTCTTCTCTGTTCTGCTAAAAGAGGGAGTTGTGGCTTTTTTTTTTTATTAAATGAAATCCTGTGGAGGTTTTTTTTATATATATTACATTATTTCGCCCTTGTCATATCATTTACATCTGGTGTTACTGGAGGGGAAGTTATTTCAATATTGGAGGGAATTACTTGGATTTATAATATATACATACATACACACACACACACACACACACACACACACACACACACACACATATATATATATATATATATATATATATATATATATATATATATATATATATATATATATATACACATACCACACACATATATATATATATATATATATATATATATATATATATATATATATATATATATATATATATATATATATATATATATATATATATATATATATGTGTGTGTGTGTGTGTGTGTGTGTGTGTGTGTTGCATTTATGTAATGTTTATGCATTGTATGTATATCAGAATGTTAACGTGACTGGTAGCTTAAATTGAAAATAAACAATAACTCTCGAGCAATCCTGCCCAAATTGGGGCTGGCCAAACTTTCTTCTTGTCGGGAAAGTGAAATACAGTCATTATTTGTTTAGCTTATTTATTTTCGTTTTTTTTCCTGCTGAATTTGTCAAGACTTACTAGAAGAATATGATTACAAGTCATGAAAATATGTACGGATAATAAATGATAATAAATAGATGACGAATAGATAATTAGGTCAATTAAAATAGGTTAAAGAAATTGTAAATTTTAATCCTTTTTTTTCCTTTATTTTGGTTTCTCAATTTTGGTAAAGGTTCAACTCTTCCTTTCTTCTTCTTCTTCTTCTTCTTCTTCTTCTTCTTCTTCTTCTTCTTCTTCTTCTTGTGCCAACCATGGCACTCCCGTTATTATTTTCTCCCTCGTCTTCCTTCTACCCCTCGTTTCCTTCCTGTTCCTCCTCCTCTTCTATTCTTCCCGTTCTCGCTCCCTGCTCTTCTCATTCTTTACTCTTTATATTCCTTGCGCTAATTACCGTCTTTTAGCGTCCTTTCTGATTTTCTCTTCGCTTTCTGTTCTCGGAAACTCTGGTTCCACAAACTCTGGTTCCTCAAACTCTGGCTACTTAAATTTTGGTTCCTCAATCTCGGGTTCCTCAAATTATGGTTTCTCAAACTCTGGTTCCTCAGATTCTGGTTCCTCAAACCTCAGTTCCTCAATCTCGGGTTCCTCAAGTTCTGGTTCCTCAGACTTTTGTTCCTTAGACTCCGGTTCCTCAAACTCTGGTTCCTCAAACTTTGGTTCCTCAAACTCTGATTCCTCTAATTATGGTTCCTCTCATTCTTGTTCCTCAAGCTTTGGTTCCTCTAACTCTGGTTCCTCAAACTTTGGTTCCTCAAACTGGTTCCTCAAACTCTGGTTCCTCAAACTGGTTCCTCAAACTTTGGTTCCTCAAACTCTTTTTCCTCAAATTCTAGTTCCTCTAATTTTGGTTCCTCAAATTCTGGTTCCTCAGCTGTCGTTCCTCAAATTCTTGTTCCCCAAACTATGGTTCCTCAAACGATGGTTCCTCAAATTCTGGTTCCCCAAACTCCCGTTCCTTCTGGTTTCTGTTGGAGTGGTGAGATATGGTTTGATATCAAGGTTATATATGGTTTTGAATATTGGTGCATTTGTAGCAATAATTCTGTTGTTATATTATTATTATTATTATTATTATTATTATTATTATTATTATTATTATTATTATTATTATTATTTTATATGTTAAAAATATTAGTGTAATAATACTTATAATTCTAATAATAATAATGACAAAGATTATGATAACAATTATTGTTATTGTTAGAAATACATTTCTAAATTCAAACTGATAAACGGCAAAGTATTGCATAAAAAAGGATATATTTATATTTGTATTCATGATCAGGTTTACCTGTCAGTCCACTTGTCAGTTCCTCGAAACTGACATTAAAACTTAAGTGTAGATGACAGTTTGTGAGTGGAGTCAGTCCACTCGCCAGAACGGGTGAATTGATGGCATTACCTAAAGTTCTTCCGACCGACTGACATGTGATCGCACATGTGGACTTAAGGGTAAGCAACGATTTTAAGCCAGTTCGCCACTGGATTTCGCCTGGGAAGGATCTCAGCAGCTCGAACCAGAACATGAATGACCTATGTATAGGCCTAATTCATTTCATTGTTAGACCCTGCGGCACTATTTGTAGACCGTTGTGAGTCAAATGTTATGATAAAAAATATTTCTATGATACAATTTGGCATAGGCCTAGGCCAGTGTCCTGCCTTTTTATATTAATATTATATGAGAATAGCCAATATTTAGACCATACTCTGTTACGCCTTTTTGCCTGTTTCCTATTTTTAAGTGACTTGCTGCAGCAGTTAGTGTATGTAGCTGCTCCTCCTTATCAGCCAGCGGGGTTTCCATCTCTGCCACATAGTGTTGCCACGACGAGGGCTAGGCGAGAACTGAGGGCGATGACCGCGAGACTCGAGGTGACTGTCCGACTGACAGTTTTGCTCATTTTGTGTGGACGCTCATCCGTCGAACAGCCGCTGGTTTAGGACTGCTGGCTGCGGTTATTGATTGATTATATCTGTTAAAACTGGCATCACAACATGTAGGTTATTGATGCCGTAATAAATTTAAACAGAAAACTAAAAATAAATAAGTTTAAAAAGAATTTCATATAAAAATATCTAAAAAAAATATGTACATAATCATATTATCAATACTTACATGTACTTTATTTGTATCATTTAAATTTTGTTGGGGAGGCCCGCCTCCCACATAAAGTTATATAATTGCCCTATGTTACAATCCTATCTGAGGATTGTAGCTAGAATAAAATGACCTTCTTTGTCACAACCCCAGGACAAGAACCTGTCTCAAATTCCCAAGGCTATGACACTCAACCAGCAAATGCCTTACAGTCAAGGACACAATACAGTCATTGCAGAATGGAGGATTTTCACGAGACATCAAGAACCCATGAGTGAGTCTTGTATGTCCAATCCTCAATCTGCATAACATCGTTTCTTTTCTCCTTGGCACATACAGATATGGCCAAGGAGACACTGATGATGTAATTCAGTGCATTTTTTATTTATTGCAATATTTTCCTATTGGGACTGCCAACTCTTTTTAATTTTCTGACCTACTAGAGGATATAAATCCCGATACAGCAGTTGGCATCTTCTGGGTACTGGGGAGCTGACTGCTGGCTTTGTGAGTTGGTCAGCTTTCTCATTCCCAACCACCCCAACATGGGAAGGCACCCCAAAAAAATTACTTCTTTCCCTCTTTTTTTTTCACTAAAAGCAACCATTCCAATATGTCTAAAATCAGAGGGTTTGAAGAGTTAAAAGATTCCATTGGCTGAAGAACATTTCATGAGTCACAATATATAATAAAACTATTTCCATTCTGAATTAAAATTTCCTTTAAAGCATTTAAAACTGCATATAGCTCTGCTGTAAAAATAGATGCAACAGATGATAATCTCCCGTTTCTTTCAATATCAGAGAAGGCCACTCCAAAGCCAACGCCAGCATGACTTTGAGCCATCTGTGAACACAGCAGTGGAGTTATCATGTTGCAAGGAATGTTCTAAAAATATTGACCGCATGGCCTCGCTGGACAATTCCGTCTGGATAAAATGAAAATATCTACAAAATTTTACCTTTAGAAGGTTCCAGGGGGTGGTAACTGAATATCTTCCTGTTAAAATATCCATCCTTGGCTTGTTTAATTCCCTGACAATAAAATTTACTCTAAAAGTGAATGGTTGAGGTTGCTTGGGGTGATTTTCATAAAACTGCCAATGACTTTCATTTCTCATACAAATGCTGGTTAAAGACATAGGAAGCCTCTGAAATCTGTACTAGCTCTGAACCAGCAGACGTTGGTAATGAAGATCTAGAGGCATCTTGCCAGCAACTACAAGCATGCTCTCGGTGGGAGATGATTTATATGCTCCTGTACACCATCTTACTCCTCCATGATGGATGGAATTGAGCATTTAAGGCTATTTGGCTTTGCAGAAGTGTGTACTTCACAACCATAAGTTAATTTTAAAAAGACTGAGGCTTTATATAATCTCAACATCTCTGAGTTTCGGTCTGCACCCCACGAAGTGAGAGACCGAACCTTCAGCACATTCATTGCTTTCAAGCATTTTGTCTTAATATATTTCAGATGTGGAATCCAGATCAGTTTGCTATCAAAAATCAACCCTAACCTTGTTTCACCAACACATGGAATTGTAGAAAATCTAAAACCATTTATCTCAGCCCACTTTACTATATTATTAATGCAGAGCTGAAGGCGGCGTTCAGCCACTTCCATCCTTGTTGCTGCAAAGGATATCGAAAGGTCATCAACACAAAGGGTATATGTTATATCTGGGGGAATTATTTTGGAAACCCCATTGATTGCTAAGGCGAACAAGGTTACACTTAAAACACTTCCCTGAGGTACTCCTTCTTCTTGATTGAATACATCTGTTATTGTTGCTCCAACTTGAACCTGAAATAATCTATTTAAAAAAAACCTTAATAAAGAGGGGCAAATTGCCTCTGAGGTTACATTCATAAAGGCGGAATGGTTCTATTTGGCGCCGTTTTTTTAGGCGCCAGTTTTTTGGCGCCGTTTTTTGGGCTTCAGGGTTTTTGGCGACGATTTTTGCGCTTGAAAGTAATTCTGCTGCAAAAATATTCTGAGAGAATAGAAATTGCCTGTTACTACTAACTGCTTATTTATCTGTTTCTCTGTAACTGCCTATCTATCTGTTTCTCTTTAACTGCCTATCTATCTATCTGTTTCTCTTTTCACTTGACAGCAATTTCCACAGTACAGAAACAGCTTTTTACTACTGCCTATCATGTTAAAATTTAAGAATAGTTGAGTTGAACCCATCTACAGAAATGGCTAAACTTATTCTAAGTAAGAAAAATAAACCCAAATATTCGCATAATGGATATCTTTATGTGTTCGATAAGCATAGCAAGAAGGACCCTAGTACAAAGTTTTGGAGATGTGAAAATAAGAATGAGTGCAAAGCCCAAATCCACACTCAAGACAATGAAATGATAAAGGAAATAAATGAACATTCTCATGTTGCTTCAATAGCAAGTGTAGAAGTAGCTGCTATTAAAACTAGTTTAAAGAGTCGGGCTGAAGACTGCCAAGATCAGCCTTCATTAATTATAAGTTCTTGTACAGAGAATATTTCTCAAGCCGCTCAAGGAGCACTTCCAAATTTAGATTTAATGAAGCAAATAATAAAGAGAAGGAGAAATCAGTTGAGCCTCGCTCCTCCTAATCCTGTCAATGTTTGTGAATTAGTGATCCCAGATGAATACAAACTTTATATGAAAAACAATGGTGAGCATGAAAACTTTTTAATTGGTGACAATGGTCGATCAGACGAAAGAATTTTAATTTTCGGAAGACAGAGCTGGACTGTGTTTTTACGAGATTCTGACGTTGGTATTGTGATGGAACATTCAAATTTTCTTCTTATTTTAATGTAATCCTCTTGAAATAATTCTTATTTTGGTGAAAAAATTTGGTGCGCCAAAAGTGTGGGCGCCAAAAACTTAATAAAAAATCTGGGCCCAAGAAACGGCGCCAAAAACGGCGCCAAAAACCGCGCCAAATTCATAAAGGGCCCTCAAAATGCCATATCTCCATGTTGTATCATAGGCCTTCTCTAGATCACAGAAAACAGTGATGTGATGCTGCTTGTTAGCAAAAGCTTCACATATTAAAGATTCCATTCGAACCAATACATCAGTTGTGGAGTGCATACTTTGAAAGCCACACTGAGCAGGTGACAGATATTTACCGCATTCCAAGTACCACATCAAACGTGTGTTCACCATTTTTTCCATGATCTTACACAAGCATGATGTCAATGCAATAGGACAACAATTTTCTGTGTTGAGTGTGTCTTTTCCTGGTTTCACAAATGGTAGTAATTGTAGCATCTCCCAAAGCTTAGGGAAGATATATTCTCTGTAAATTTTGTTAATAAGGCTTAATATGAAAAGTCTGGTATTTTCAGGGGTATGCTTAATCACTGAATATGTTATATCATTGGGTCCAGGAGCTGATTCATTACATTTATTCAAGGCTGATCCAAATTCTCTCATAGTAAAAGGTACATTGCATTGTTAATTTTTTGATGTATTAAAATCAATTTCGACCTGTTCCATTAGCCGCCTTTGAACTGAATAGGGTCTATCATCATTTTTATTTGCAACATTAGCAAAATGGTTAGCAAACTCATTTGCCACTAACCGAGGGTCCGCTACCTCAGAACCATTGATCTTGATAACTAGAGGTTGACATAGAGTAAACTTGCCTGCTGTTTTTCTAACTCTCTTCCAAACTAAAGTCAGAGGTGTTTTCGAATTTAGTGAAGATATGAAAATTTTCCGTATTCAACACGGTAATCCTGACATTTGTGTCTGCAGTATCTGGTGAAAGCAGAACTCATAGGCTTATGAGTTTCCTGGCATTTACGAGTCCACCAGGGAACTGGTCGGCGGATAAATATGCCAGAAATCCTGGGTATAGATTGAAGACCAGTCTAGAATATCTTTGTATTCAAAAAGTCAAGAGCATCATCGACACAGGGAAAGTCATCAGCAGAGTCATCTATTGAGCTGTGCTCCTGGAATGTTGCCCAATCAGCTTTGCCAATGTTCCATTTAGGTGGCCTTGAAGATAGAGGATTTGAGGCTACACTCACCACTATTGGAAAATGGTCACTGGTAAATCTAGCATTTATAACTCTGCAATTAAAGTCAATGAGGCAGCCATCACTGCGTATAGATAAATCAGTTGATGATAATGTGCCTGTTTGAGCGTGAAAATGTGTACACTCCCCAGTGTTGAGGATCCCCACATTTTCACCCTCTACAGTGGAACACAGACACCTTCCTTTTTGATTGGTGATGATGTCACCCCAAAGAGGGCTTCTGCTTTTCATACCTCCCAGAATAACAAAGGGGCGTGGTAACTGATAAATGAGGGATTTAAATTCATCAATGGGGAAGACTTCACTAGGTGGTAGATAGAGAGAGCATACTGTATATTTTCTTTGGAAATGGATCTGCACACCTATCACTTGCAATGTGGATTGGATACTAATAGGATTTTGTGGGGTGTCATTTCGAACATACAAAACTACAACCCCATGACTTCCAATATTTAAGTTATAGGTGGAATGATAGGCCGTATACCCTCGTGGGCTGGGGCACATATTACCAATCATGGTCTCCTGCAAAGCTATACATACAGGAGACACTTCTGATATGAGCAGCCTTACTTCTTCCCATTTACCCTCAATCCCTGACAGTTCCACTGGAGAAAATTAATGAACTCTACTTTCCTTTTGAGGCTGTTAAATTGGAGCCTCTGATAGTGATAATGCAGCATCCAGCGAGGCAGGAGTGTCAGCCATAACTGGTGTAGTCTCCAAAGAAGCTGATGCACCAGGTATAGCTGGTATAGACTCCAGAGAGACAGGAGTACCAGAAATCACTGGCTCTGCCTCCATAGAAGCAGGAATGCTAGAACTCACTGGTACTGCTCCCAAAGAGGCAGGAGTGCCAGAAATCACTGGTACTGCCTCCAAAGAGGCAGGAGTGCCAGAATCCACTGGCGACGCCTCTGAAGAGGCAAGAGCGCCAGAAATCACTGGCGCAGCCTCTGGAGAGGGAGAAGCACCAGCAATCACTGGCGCAGCCTCCAAAGAGGCACGAGTGCAGGTCGTCACTGATTTTCCATTTACATTCCCTCTGGTAGCATTTAAATTTCTTCTTCGGTTGGCAGCAGCACTAGAAAAGGATATTCCAGGTCTAACATACTGATTCAATACTCTCTCTTTTGCCTCTTTAAACATGATACGTTCAGTTACCCTTAATGTTTGGATTTCTTTTTCCATGATGTATACATCACAATTAAGTGAAAATAATGGATGATGGTCTCCACAATGTATACATCTTGCTTCTTTATTGCATATACCATGCTCTGGTTCACTGCATTTGACACAAGTGGCAGGCTTGCCTTGTAGTTTCTGCCTACAAGATCCTAACTTATGTTCAAATTCTTGACAATGAAAACATACCCTCGGTCTTGGGATATATTGCTTAACCTTAAAACGTAACCAGGCTGCTTCTGTTTTATTAGGCAGTCGAGTAGAAGCGAATGTAATAATTAAACTGGGAAGTAGAATTAAGGCTCCATTTATCTTCATTCTTTCAATTCTTATCACTCCTTGATCTTTTAATTCTTCTACGAGCTTTTCCTCCGAGTATGTCATCAGTTGTGGTGCATATGGTATCGTTCCCTTGGAGGAATTCCAAAAAGCATGTACTGCACATTTTACTTTAACTCCTCCGAGATGCGATAATGCTTTTAACTCTTCACTTTCTTTAGCTGAGGCCGATTCCACCGTCAGCTTTCCTCGACCTTCAGATGATATCTTGGGCTCTCAGCCGCAACACTTCACAATGACTCTATATACATTAAAAATATCGCAACTGTATTCTCTCAGGTTAAAAGTCAAGTGTTTATCATAAGAGGCCGCAGCCTAGAAAAGGACAACTGGCCAGGGCCACTTTGCCTCCGTCATATTGAAAGTGTTAAAATATATTTTTATTGAGTTTAAAAATATGAAGAATAATTTTATGATAGTTACTATTTGGCAATATATCTAGTTTGCTTTCTCAAGTAAAAGAAAAATACGTAAAAGCTAAATTTTATCAAAACGATATATATATATTTGAAAATACACAAAAAATAATATATAACAGCGTAAGTCTAAGGAAAGTTATGAGCAATTCCTCTTAGATATTGTAAAATTTTTCAGTCCTCAATTTCTAAAAGCATGCAAAACAATTTGGCGTAGGTTGCACGTAGTTTATTGGGAAGTAGCACATAGATAAACAGATGAATGCCACCGTGCATCTCAGCAAGAATAACATACACTTGACAAAAAAGTGGTGTTGTTATTTTGAAAGTGCTGTCAACACAGAGTTTCTTAACTTTTTAAGTAAATGTCATTACTTTCCCTTCCAAATATAATGATTCTGCATGATTCATTTTCGCTGTCTGCAGGAAGGAATTTCTCTGATCCACAGGTCTGAAAATCAACAAGAATCACCAGATCTTGTGAAGTTGTAGGATTGGCAGGGTATGCAGACCAATCCTTCCGTTTCCTTCTCAGCAGTTTTCGCAGAGCGCCCCAGCTAGCATGACTCCTTGACATGCTGCAGTTACATTTCCTGAGCACTCATTAATCACTACAGATGCTTGTTCTCTTGTTTCTGTGGCCCAACTTTATTTTTGAAATTGCTTTTCTTTTTTCCACTTGAGCTGGGTCAGAGTTATGTGAATACTCTTTTATTTGTTTACAATTTCATTCTCTACATGAATTCCCCTTGCATAACCTCCTTATGCATCTCCAGAACTGCGTGACATTATCAGCACAAAGTCTGTCGAAAGCGTTTGTATATCCGTCACTCACATATTTCTCTTTTCCTCGTTGTGAGAGCGTCTCTTTTGCCACTGTAGAAGGGGTTTTGTCACTGAACATTCTACAATGTCATCTTAAACTTTATTATTTCTCAAATAGGTAATTTTTTAAGACTATTTGGCATTGTTGTACATAAAATAGTTTACATCCCTTTAAAATAATTACAACCATTCAATAACGTATTTCTAAAAGGAAGACAACCTAACTGGCGAAGTGCCCAGCCCTTATAGACAAAGTAACTACTGATAAATAAACACACACAGAGAGAGAGAGAGAGAGAGAGAGAGAGAGAGAGAGAGAGAGAGAGAGAGAGAATTTTTCAATTTTCTCTCTTCTCATAGATGTTGCCGCGGTGGCCAGGTGGCCAGTTGTCCCATTCCCAACGGCCGCGGGTGAACTGACAGGTAAACCTGATCGTGAATACCCGGCCTTACGCAAAACGTAACACAAGGATCAACAGAAGAAACATGAAAAGCGCAAAGCCAGGCTCTCAGTTCCGGTGAAAAAATCTCACAAAAAACTCATTTCTGTTCGAAATGCGTCAGCGTATCAGCAACACTAAAGGGTTGTACGATTTCTGGACCCTTTCCCACCATGAATTTCGTGTATGCTTTAGAAAGATGGGTTTTTCATTTTGATTTCAGGTTAATTTAGATGCACTGAATCGCAGGTATGGATACTAGGCAATATTTCAAAACCAACGTGGAGCTATTAATGCCTTCATACACCGCAAACTTCTCCACCTTTCGCTGGTGTAAACGCACCACATCTATTGGAAGTTTCTGCCCAACCTTTTTACACACTTTATTTCCTTTTGGACGATGTAACACAACTCTCTCATCCGCTCTCAGGACGCACAAGACACCACACAAACTCCTGATCGGGATTTGCAGGAATAGAAAGGAACAGAAAGCCTAAATCATTCCTAAAATTAGGAATTTCCTCAGCGGGAATCACCACAAAAGAGCCACACGCCTTTGATCAAGATTCCAGATTCCTGGAGGAGGAGGAATCATTGACCTTATTCACTGGAGGATAAAACCGGGAAGAAAAATCCTCAAAGAAATGAACACTTCCTTCCAGCTGCCTTCGTCATCAACCAATGACAACTTTTGAAAGGAGAAGGAATTAGTATTATTCTTCTTGGGCCGCTTTTGTGAGAGGCGCCACCGTTGTTATCAAGGGAATTATTCTTTTTTTTTTTTTAATCCGTTGAACTTTCTTTTTCAAGAAGGAGAAATGAAGTGGTGGAAGAGGAGGTAAGAGTTTGGAAACTTATTATTATTATTATTATTATTATTATTATTATTATTATTATTATTATTATTATTATTATTATTATTATTATTATTATTATTCAAACTGTATATGTTGTAGGTATTAGTATAATAATAATTATTATTCAAATTGTATATGTTGCAAATATTAGTGTAATGATAATATTGATAATGATGATAATATTATTATTATTATTATTATTATTATTATTATTATTATTATTATTATTATTATTATTATTACTGGCAATTTCACCTTATTCACATTCCAGCTTTCCAAAATCTCATACAGAAACGTTATGCGTCTGGGAACTTTCCTTATCTTAAGCACCCTGTTCCAACGTGATTGACTGATTGATTTCCCAAAACCTGCACCACAACAACAATAGCTGTAGTCATAGATGGCTGATATATAGTCTTATATTCACTGTAAAAAATGTAGTAAAATTACAATATAAGTAGTTTTTATAAATATGGACTGGAGAATAAAACATTTGTTAGCTTCCACTTCGCTCTTAGTTTGAATAATGTTCAAGTATGTGAATTTTTTTTTATTTAAAGGTGTATTCATAATAGAAAAAAATTTAAAAACATTGAATTAAGTGATTGCACTACAGGTTGTTAGATTCATTGTGAATTTTATATTAATATAGTCTGATTTAGCGACTGGAACTAGAATATATTGACATAAAATTTAGCAGGAACAGAAGGGATCACTCTTGCACTGTTGACGAAGTTATGAGATTTTTCTTTTTGCATCGAATCGATCGGTCGTCCTGCTTCCTTGTATCCACAGTATGCACTTGATTTGACGTCTGATTGAAATGCCTTTCACGTAGCAATAATTAAACACACAAAAACAGTGAAAGTCGATATTTTTAGTCAAAGTCTAGAAGTCTGGAAGTCTGAGAGTCTGGTAATCTGTAAGTCTGGAAATCTAAAAGTCTGGAAGTCTGAAAATACAAAAGTCTGGAAGTCGAAAAGTTTGTAAATTTAAGTGTCTGAAAGTATAAAAGGCTGAAAGTATAAAAGTCTGGAAATCTAAAAGTGTGGAGGTCAAAAAGTCTGGAAATCTAAAATTCAAAGTATAAAAGTCTGGAAGTCTGAAAGTATAAAAGTCTAGAGGTCTAAAAGGCTGGAAGTCTGCAGTATAATAGTTTGGAAATCTAAAAGTCTGAAAGTATAAAAATCTGGCAATCTAAAAGTCTGGAGTCTAAAAGCCTTGAAGTCTGAAAGTATAAAAGTCTGAAAGTATAAAAGTCTGAAAGTCTGGAAATCTAAACGTCTGGAAGTCTGAACATTTGAGAGTCTGGAAGTCTTTAAGACTTCCAGACTTAAAGTCTACAAGTCTGGAAGTCTTAAAGTCTAAAAGTCTGGAAATCTTAAAGTCTGCAAGTCTGGAAGTCTGAAAATATGAATGTCTGGAAATCTAAAAGTCTGTATGGAATTCTGCACCTTTACAAAGTCCCTTGTTATTTTCCATCTCTGTATTTCCCAGAGAGAGAGAGAGAGAGAGAGAGAGAGAGAGAGAGAGAGAGAGAGATCTGATAGATAGAATAAAAATGTATATTATTCAGTTGTAAACACAACAGTTTACACACACAAGGCACAAAACAAAAGGTCTGTGTATTGGTGTTCATTTTCCCGTTCTTTGCTCGTAAACACTGGACGATTTGTTGCCAGATATTTATATATATATATATATATATATATATATATATATATATATATATATATATATATATATATAGATATATAGATAGAGAGAGAGAGAGAGAGAGAGAGAGAGAGAGAGAGAGAGAGAGAGAGAGAGAGAGAGCATACTTTTATAAACTATGGGACATTTCCTTGTCGTCACCTATAAGTACTTTGTTGCTCTGTAAATAATTATATATAGAATGCAAAGTAGCATATATAATCAAGTCCTGTAACTTCAAAATGCTTCTCACTTATTAACAGTTCCACAATACGGTCCTTTCGTGTTATGACTTAATAATTCTAATTGTTTTTATTTAATCAACCCGCAAAGACATTTCATTTCCTCTCGATTTTCACAAACCGTTTGTAGACGTTTCCTTAACAAACATCTAAAGAATTGAAGAAGATGAGAGATATTTGTGGCTTCACATTAAACGGGTAGGTACGTAGTTTGTCTGCCAATAACTGCCTTGTTCATAGCCTTAATAATATTGTTATTGAGAAGATGAAGAACCCTAGTCAAATGGAACAAGCCCACCTCTGGGGCCATTGACTTGAAATTCGACCTTCCAAAGAACAGGGTGTTCATTAGGAAGAAATAACAGAAGAAAAGAAAGAAGAGATCTAACTTATTAAAAAAGGAAAAATAAATGAGTAGATAAAAAAAAATGTATCGAAATGCAAGGAGAAAAGTAGTAGGGTAGTAAAATAATGATAATAAAGTAGATTTGGAAGGGGAAATTGAGCAGCACATTTGTAAAACCCAAAACCAGCGATAGCCCATCAATACAGCGAACAGGCCACATTCTCGGTTCGTGTCCCGAATTCCTGATCACTCGATGACCACGTCCATCGTCGCCAAATTGGCTCTCGGGGACTTTGTCCGTTCTCGAGGTGTGGCTTGAGTCTTCGATCATTTCGGGGCTGTGAGACTCTGAAGGCTTCACTGAGAGAGAGAGAGAGAGAGAGAGAGAGAGAGAGAGAGAGAGAGAGAGAGAGAGAGATGTTTTCTCTCATAAGGGAGATCTTCTTTCTGTATTTCCCTTTACCTTCTCTTACTTTCTAATGAGCTCCATATTCTTTGGAAGCTTGAATTTCAAGTCAGTGGCTCCTGTAGTGGGCTTGTTCCATATGAGTAGGGTTTATCTACTGAATAATAATAATAATAATAATAATAATAATAATAATAATAATAATAATAATAATAATAATAATAATAATAATAATATCATCTCAAACCAGAAATTCATTGTCACGTAGTGTTTTCCTAAGGTGTGAAGACTTGGAACCAATTCTATGGCTCTCTGGGATTTCTTTGTGATAGCTGTGATGTGCTTTTTTCTTTTCATTTATTATTCCAGATCTTGTGTCATGCTGACAGCCATAATTCTCTACCATGGGAATCATTTAAGTGAAATCTAAAATATTCCCTTAACCACAGGGACCACTTCACAAATGCCAAAGGATTACCAGCAGTTGGTTCAAAACATAACAAAAAAATGTCTGCAGCGTCCCTTCGGCCCCTAGATGCACCCACTTTTTAGCCTTTTACTTTACCTCCGTTCTCTTCCTTCCTTCAGTCTTGCTGTCCAACATCTCTATTATTCTTCATGCTTTTAGACGCTTGATCTCCATCTTATTTCTTACTTGGATGTCTTTAATGGCTGTCCAACCACTCCAACTCCCTCTTTTCACTGTCTTGATCTCTGAATGGCCGAATGTGGCCCAGTGCAGTGCGTGGCTCGACAGCCTAAATTTCGTGAAATCAAATAAAGTTTCTTCAAAATACCGGTATCCTCTTCACAGGAATTGTAATCTCCTCTGTTGATTGAAGAGTCCCAAGGTCCAAACCAGCCCCCTTATTCCCTTTCATGACCTCACTACACTTACAGGGTGCTTCAGGAAAGGTTGGTTTAGTCTACGAGAACTAAGACAAGAATTATAATGCTTCCTTTCAAATGCCGTACTTTACACAACATTCACCTTAATGGAGAAACAAATTCACAGTCATGTATGGGTACAAATATATTTAGAAATAAGTCTCTACAGAGAGCTCTCTGGAATCTGGCCAATTCCATTTTTAAAAGGGAATCGAACAGGTTCCAGAAAGATCTATTTTTAAATATATTTGTACCCATAAATATCTGTGGATTTGATTCACCATTGCAAGACTCATGATACTACGAGCATTTGTTAATTTATCCAAATTCTAACTCTTAAGTACATGAGCGTCTGAGAATAACATTACTGAATGGCATAACGGCGCACGAGAGCGCTTCCATCGAATGGGAGTTGATTGGTTGCAACTGAATGTTGCCCAGAGTGAAATTAAGTTGCGATTGACACTTGGGAACTTTCTGGCTGGACTTGTGAAGACATTTCTCATCTCATTTTAAATTTACATTACTAACGTGTTTGTTTATACTTCTACATTCTACGTAAAGCAAAACATAAATGAATAAATGATGATTTTAGCTAATAGATCTAATACCTAGGACTTTGCAGATTTAAGAACTATGATGATAAATCCTGACTCTATTTTGAGGCCATGATAAGACAGTTTCTACTTGAAGTGAGCTGAATACATGACTGATATCACAAACTTTTCCTGAGAGAAAGGCTGAACTTTTTTTTTTTTTTTTTTTTTTTTGAAGGATTTCGTATCCGCTTGGGACGATTATTCAAACTTCGTTAGATTGGGCGAAAGGGAAGTTGGGAGATTTTCAATGCAGGGTTTATTTCCAGGGCTGGAAGTTTATTTTATTCTGAAAGATTGCAAGAATAATCTGTGGTTTCAGTATATAGAAAATAAACCTGTATGAAAATAATATATATATATATATATATATATATATATATATATATATATATATATATATATATATATATATATATATATATATATATATATATATATATATATGTATATATATATATATATATATGTATATATATATATATATATATATATATATATATATATATATATATATATATATATATATATATATATTTACTCAGATGTTTATTTCTTTACCTCTTCCCATATTTATTGTTTATTAACCCCTGAGTCTTCTGTCAAAGATATTCTCAGCTCTCAGTCATTATTCTTTAAGGAAGAAGCGAAATTATATTGTGATGATATTTCCTTAGATATAATTGAATCTTTTTTTAATTCATTAGAAATTCCTTCTCTCTCTCTCTCTCTCTCTCTCTCTCTCTCTCTCTCTCTCTCTCTCTCTCTCTCTCTCTCTCTCTCTCTCTCTCTCTCTCTCAAACAATTAAAAAGATAATGGAAGGAAAAACCAAATTCCCTCCATAATGGAGAGAAGATTTGAAATAAAAAAAAAAAGTAATTTCAAACCTCGCTGTTTTATGAAAGCAATTTTCCCAGCAAAGAAGACCCAAAACTGCGGGAGAGTTCTCCAGTTCTTAAAGATTTAAGAAGACCCCAGTTGTTTTGTGGGAGGGCGGGGGAGGTGTTGGGAAGGGTGTTAGGGGGCCAAGGTTAGGGAGAGTTCAGTCTTCAAAGGTTGTTAAGAGATGCTGAATTACGAAGTGATTTTTCATCATTAGCTGTAATCCTGTTAATGCTGTTATGGTTCACCTCTCTCTCTCTCTCTCTCTCTCTCTCTCTCTCTCTCTCTCTCTCTCTCTCTTTCTTTAGACTCTTTATATGTATATATATATATATATATATATATATATATATATATATATATATATATATATATATATATATATATATATATATATATATATATTATATGTGTGTGTAGTGGGGAAGGTATTCACTTCTTGAAACTGTCTGTTGTACTACATGCTTTCACTTCCGTAGAAACAAATTGCTCGATATTTAACTATGTTGGAGTTTCACTTACCGTGCTCAGACGTCCGCTATCTTCCAAATTTTCACAAGTGTTTCCTTATATATATCTTGGGTTAGGTGAAAATTATGTTTCCCTTAAATACGTTTATTTTGGGTTCAAACTATATATACATTTTCCACCTTTTCAGTGGGTAGTAGTGACCGTGTCTTTGTCTTAAAAGGCACATTCTAAAATTCTCGGACATAGAATTTCACGTAGTGTGTGGGCATTCAGAAATTTTGTATAAGTTCAGAAGACACTTCGAGCTTTCACTGTCACTTCTCCACATCTCACACACTCCCTGCCCTGATGCCTTTTTCTAACTGGCTCTGCTTCCAGTCTTCATATATATGGGTATTCATTCGATGATGCGAAAATCTGGTATAATTTTCCCAAGTTTCGTCCAGATGGCCTTTCCTTTTCCATTAATGTTTCACGTTTACTTATCTATACATTTCGTTCAACGGTTGTTATGTGTTAATGTTATGATGCACAAGAGGTCACCGGGCGAGGTCAAGATCTCAATTACAACTTTTTGCCCAGTGTTGTATGTGATAAACACTTTTAATTCGTGTGGGCGACGATCGTTCAAACTCGGGATCTGAGATCGCTTACTTAGTTATCGCCATTTTTCTGTTTTGCTCTCTCTGTCTTTATCAGTGATTTTCTGTATGCCCTTCTGCGTATATTAAGATATTAATTTTATTCAATTATAGACTCGATTTTATTATATATATATATATATATATATATATATATATATATATATATATATATATATATATATATATATATATATATATATATATATATATATATATATATATATATAAAGACAAAATCACGAAGGAAGAGAAACACTGGAGTGCTGCGAGGCCTTTCGACTTGTCGTCCATTACTTAGCTAAGTAAAGGACGACAAGTTGAAAAGCTCTCGCAGCACTCCAGTGTTTCTCTTTCCTACCTGATTTTGTCTTTATCTATATATTTATATATTAACATATATATATCTATGTATATATATTCAGTATATATATATATATATATATATATATATATATATATATATATATATATATATATATATGTAAAAAGAGAGAGAGAGAGAGAGAGAGAGAGAGAGAGAGAGAGAGAGAGAGAGAGAGAGAGAGAGAGGATATATATAGATTCCATCTGTCTTCGCTAAGAATCTACAAACGTTATGTTCTAGAGCAAGCTTATTCAGGTCCAGGAATGACAGAGGCTCACCCCGGGTTGGACGACGGCGTTCCTTATGTTAACTCTTTTTTTAACAAATGTATATTTCATTCAAGGTTCGGCATCAAGGAGCATTGGCTCTGTGGCGCCAGTTATTCGTATCGATAAAAAGATTCCCCGAGGTCACATTTCTTCATTTAGCTTCTCAGTCGTTTGTCTTTACTTCCTATATTATTATTATTATTATTATTATTATTATTATTATTATTATTATTATATTATTATTATTATTATTATTATTATTAAAATTATTTCTAATAAACAATATAAAAAATATCGAGAATTGCAATTAAATATGCAAAATATAAAAATATATTATTATTATTATTATTATGTAGCTAAACGACTTCTGTGTAGAATTACATGACAACAATAAAGAAGACTAAACAAAAGCAGAATAAAAGTACAAAGACAAGACAGAAATCTGAAGACGAGAGACGAGATGTTTTTTCAATGATGAGGAACTTTTTTTTTGGGGCTACTTCCTCAACGTCTACTTGATTCATATGGATGTTTTACTTCCAATGAAGTGTTAATTTTCTCTCTCTCTCTCTCTCTCTCTCTCTCTGATAGTAGTTTGGAAGGGGGATTAGGGGAGGAGATTTAGGCAGGACCAGGCTCAACAATATTTATGAATACCCTCCTTCATTTCACTAAGAATGTGACCCAGTGATCTACTGTGGTTCTTCTTTGAAATGTATTCAGTAGCTTAATAATTACTTCCGATGGACTGTTAATTTTATTATAGGAAATATAAAAATCTATTGTATTTTTTCACATCATGCTCAAGAAATCTAGAAATCTGTCCTATTTTATCACATCAAGTTCAAGAATTATAGAAATCTATTGTATTTTATCAGACCAATGTCAAGAAATGAAGAAATCTGTTGTATTTTACTGTCGTGTATCTTGATCACATCATATTCAAGAAATATAAAAGTATATTGTATTATACCCACTTTGGCATTTCACCTTAACGACATAAAAATATTATACATTATTTATGTATTTGTAGAATGGCACCGTGAAATGAATCATGCAGGGTAGTAATACATTGCATCTTCGTTTGAACTCTTGAGGATCCAGTTGCACGACATCCTCAGCAAGGAGACTGTTCCACAGTCCAACGGTGTGGGAATAAAGAACCTCTGGAACTGAGAAGTTCTACAGCGAGGCACATTTCCTGCATAGTGGCGCTTCTAATGTTCAGCAGATCTGGCGCTCTCGGCAGGAAGAGAGGATCAGGGATCAGTTGCGAATGTGAAAGATCTCTGCTGGAATACAACTTTTTAAAAATTGACTGAATTACGTGACTTTACATGACAGAATCACCTACGTCTGAATAATATCGCCTATGTTATCATTTGAACAATATATTCCACGACGTCTGGATTCCAATGAGAGCAGACTCATACCATATCTCACGAGTAACAGACCTGACGATTATCAGGAGTCACAACTGAGACAGGGAAAAGTCAGCCATCACAAAGGGAGTCAAAGGCCCATTCCTGGGACTTAGACTTACACAGAGAAGACCTGGTGCCAGAGTTACAGAGAGAGAGAGAGAGAGATACCAAGTTGAAGAGAGAGAGAGAGGTGCAGGAGAATGAGATCCTTCCATCCGACGTTCCAGCGTCCAGATAGAATTTCGTGGTGCAGGATAGAATGAACATTTTCTTCCATCCTGATGCAGTTCCGCATTAAAGATATAATTTTCTTTCTAGAGAGATTCATCTGTTTAGTCCTCTTCTTCAGAGGGAAGGGTTTTCTGTCAGCAAATTGATGCAGTTATTGACCATTATTTATCGATAATTGGTTCTTTCTAAGTGATCTTGATATAGTATTAGAACCTTTTGTTATATGAAGTTGTTAAATTATTGTATCTCTATATTTATGACAACGTAGGAAGGAAGGATGTCTATATATATATATATATATATATATATATATATATATATATATATATATATATATATATATATATATATATATATATATATATATATATATATATATATATATATATATATATATATATATATATGTGTATGTGTGTGTGTGTGTGTGTTATTTTATGTCTACCTCCTCTGAATTACTTTATAGCAAGGACCCTCTGAAACCCATTCTGATGTAGGGAAATTTCCACGAATTCAAACTTTTCCACAACATGAATAAACGAGAAATGTTAGGAATGACAAATTGTATAAACAGATTAGAGTCAACATGGAGGGGGTTAAAATGAAGAGGAATGGATGATGGGGAATGAATTATATACTGAACGGATGAATTATTATACAACAGACCCGAAAGTTCATCCCATAAATTCGGGTCACTGAAAAGGGAATCGTCATATCTATGGTAATGGACGAAACTTTACCTTTCCGCGTCGAGTGATGAATGGCCCTCTAGAATTTCGGAAGGATAATTGGGGAAACGAAAATGAGAGAGAGAGAGAGAGAGAGAGAGAGAGAGAGAGAGAGAGAGAGAGAGAGAGAGAGAGAGAGAGAATATCCCCGAAACTCAAGAACTGTCCCACTTTGCAAACCCGACGAGATAATTGGTTCCAGTAATACGAGAGGAATAAAGCAACCAGACGGTTTCCTCTGACTGGTCCATATTCTGAGGCAATTTTGGGAACTGGAATTAGATTTTGGAATGGGAATCTCTTCAGAAATATGACGATGTAGCTTTCATTAACACGAGGGGCTTTTGGGCCTATGGAATATCTATAAAGTCTCCTACTGCAGAGAGAAGAAGAATCTAGGAAGTTTTCTAGTGACCAGACCTCTTGTGACACTGAAGAAGAAGAAGAAGAGAAGAAGAAGAAGAAGAAGAAGAAGAAGAAGAAGAAGAAGAAGATATTCAAGAGAAGGATGAAAAATAAGAAAGAAAAGAATGAAGGGAAAACTGTCCTATAACAGGAAACGAATGGGTCCCCCTGCCAAAAGAGGGCTGAAATGAGAGCCTCCCAAAACAAACAAGAATGTCCTGCAGGAATTTCTTTGTGGAATTTTGGCCCTAAACTTTGCGCGAAATGATGCCAATGAATTCAGACTTTCACTTTCAAACTTCCAGATTTTTAGACTTCTAGACTTATACATTTTTAGACTTACAAACTTCTAGACATTTAGACTTTCAGGCTTTGCTAATTTAAGACTTCCAGACTTTGACTTTCAGACTTCCAGACTTTTAGACTTTCAGGCCTTGCGAATTTCAGACTTCCAGACTTTGACTCTCAAACTTCTAGACCTTCAGACTTCTAGACTTTAGACCTTCAGACTTCCAGACTTTCAGACTTCTCGACTTTCAGCATTCCAGATTTTTACGACTTCCAGGTCTACAGACTTTTAGACTTTCAGACTTCCAGAATTTTAGACTTCCAGGCTTCAAAACTTCTAGACCTTAAGGCTCGCAGACTTTCAGACTTCCAGTGTTCCACACTTTTAGACCTAGACTTTTTTGGCTTCTAGACTTTCAGACTTCCAGACTTTTAGACTTTGAATTCCAGCCTTTTAAACTTCTAGATTTTCAGACTTAAATATGGCCAATAATCAAGCTATATCGACGCCATTTCCTGTCATTCTGCATCAGAATTCTTTATCCAGGGAACTTTCTTAGTAAAAATGCACTGATTCAAAGCGAAACATAAATAACAATAAATAATATCTTATTCGTCTCTTATTTACAAAGCAGAATGATAAATGAGGGATGAATGCAGAGGAAGTAAATCCCTTCGTGGTGGTTTTGTTTCCTTCCTGTTTATTGTTAGTTCCTGAGGGTGGGGGAGGGACCATCGGTGGAAAGGTTATTTTGGATGACGGAAGTCGAGAATGATTCTCTCTCTCTCTCTCTCTCTCTCTCTCTCTCTCTCTCTCTCTCTCTCTCTGATATATATATATATATATATATATATATATATATATATATATATATATATATATATATATATATATATATATATTATATATATATATATATATATATATTATCTCTATATATATATATCTATCTATATACTGTAGTAATATATATATATATATATATATATATATATATATATATATATATATATATAATATCAGTATAATATATATATATATAAGGTATATATATATACTATATTTATATATATATATATCTATCGTAATCTGGAAAGGTTATTTTGATTTATAGATTCATGAATGACTCTCTAATCTCTTTCTCTATCTCTAATATCTTCGATTTATCTTATCACCGAATGTATTCTATAAGTGATAAATGAATGCATTTTGTACCCTGTATATATGGACCCATTCAACGACTCTCTGGTAACGTCTATTATCGTTGAATGGGTCCATGTCATGGGTTCATTCCTCCCAGTGGTACCTGTTCATTTATCATTATATTTATGTCGGTGATAATTCTCCATCGGAGATACTCTCGAAGCGTGAATTTGATATTAAACTGACATCTTGTAGCTTCATGATTATATGTATATATATATATTATGTTTCTTCCTTAACTCTCTGGGTAATTCTCTCTCTTTCCTGTTATCTCTCGTCTCTCTCATTCTCTCTCTCTCTCTCTCTCTCTCTCTCTCTCTCTCTCTTCTCTCTAATGAACGTCTTACCAAGACTCACTTCTTATTTAGAAACTTGGAATAATTCCAAGCGTATTCCTACTTCTAGGAATATAGAATCCTCTTCTTCTTCTAATGAATCTGGACCATTTTCTTGATGTATTCTGTGTCGTAATGTATTCTGCATCTTAATGCATTTTGTATCTTAGTGTATTCTGTATTTGAAAGTTTCTGTTTCTTGATGTATTCTGTATCTGCTGTTCCAAGACCTCATTAATTTGTGCTTCACTGTGACGGGGTCAAGTTGGGTGACCTTTTCAGTGACCTTTGTTTGACCCTTGTTTGTTTGCCACCTGGGGTCATCTGCTCATTGACCTGTTTGTCTGTCTGTCTGCTTTAGACTTCTGGATTTTACTTAATTAAATTTCTCTTTACCTGAGGAATTTTTTTATTTAGTTTTGTAGTTTTTGTTTTTTTGTTCCTGGGAGTCCTGGGGTAATATATATATATATTATTATTATATATATATATATATATATATATATATATATATATATATATATATATATATATATATATATATATATGTTGTGGTATAGGCACCACAGCATTGGGCTCACGTTTATAGTCCTGTAGAAATCTCCCAGCCTACCGCCCGACAGTCCACCCAGATATTAATGGGCACACATCGTCTGCTGTAGAAAATGCTGTGAAAAGATGTTTTTCGAAAGTGCTGTTAAAATGCTGTTTTAAAGTGCTGTTAAAATGCGGTTCGAAAGTGCTGTTGAAAATCCTGCTCGAAAATGCTGTTAAAAGATGCTGTGGAAATATGCTGTTAAAAATGCTGCTGAAAATGCTGTTAAAAGCTTCTGTTCTAAAATGCTGCTAAAATTGCTCTCGAAATATGCTGTTTGAAAATTCTGTTAAATATGCTGTTCGATAGTTCTGTTAAAAGCTGTTCGAAAGTGCTGTTAAAATACTATTGTTAAATTACTGTTTGCAAATGCAGTTAAAAATTATATTCGAAATTGCTGTTAAAAAGATTTTCGGAAATCCTGTCAAAATGTTTTTCGAAAGTGCTGTTAAGATGCTATTCCGAAATGCTGTTCAAAAATGATGTTAAAAATGCTGTCCGAAATTGCTGTTAAAATGCTCTTCGGAAGTGCTGTTAAAATGCTATTAGAAAGTGCTATTAAAATGCTATTCAAAAGATTGTTAAAATGCTGTTGGAAGATGCTGACGAAAGTGCTGTTAAATTGCTGTTCGGAACTACTGTTAAAATGCTGTTCGAAAAACCTGTTAAAATGCTATTGAAAGACTGTTCGAAGGTGCAGGTAAAACGCTGTTCGCAACTACTGTTAAAATGCTCTTCGAAAGTGCTGTTAAATGCTGTTCGAAAATGTTATGAAAAGATACTGTTAAAACTGTTCGGCAGTGCTTTTAAAAATGCTGTTCGAAAATGTTAAAATGCCGTTCGAAAATGCTGTAAAAAATATGTTCCGAAAATGCTGTTAAAAATGTTCCGAAAATGCTGTTAAAATGCTGTTCGAAAACGCTGTTAAATCCTTTTCGAAAATGCCATCCAGAAATGCTGTTCATCTTAAAGAAGAATCCTTTCAATTCTCTTTACATTCTTTCAGAAATTCTCTGTGAATTTCGTGACGGCGAAACAAAAATGAAGAAAGAGTAAAATCATATTTGAAAGATAAAGCATAAAACAGGATTTGAAACAGAGAGAGAGAGAGAGAGAGAGAGAGAGAGAGAGAGAGAGAGAGAGAGAGAGAGAGAGAGAGAGAGAGAGAGAGAGAGAGAGAGATACCACTCTGGAAAAGGATTGCAAGATTTACTGTCCATTAAGAAGACGAATTCGACATAAGGAGAAAGATGAGGAATCGTTTCTTCTCAAAAGGAAACTTTTCTGGGCGAGATAAGAGGACGAAGAATCTCGTCCCCCCAAAAAAATAAATAAATAAATAAGTAAATAAATAAATAAATAAAAAAGGTAAATCTTCCAAGAGTTAAAAAGCTCAATGACTTGAAAAGTTGTTTTATCTCAGACTCGTTTCTGCTTTGGTTCCATCTCTCTCTCTGAAACAGGACTGTGTGTATCGCTTAAGAGTGTGTTAGTACCGTCAGTGCACCTCACGTGGTACACTGTAGGCATTAATACAGGGTTTCTGCAGCGTCCATTCGGCCCCTAGTTACACTACTGTTTAGCCTTTTACTTGACCTCCATTCCCTGTTTCTTCAGTCTTAAGGTAATATTTTTTTCTCCCAGTTCCACCTTCAGATTATTGTACTTCATCTCCTTTATTTTCTGGATCTCTCTATCTAGCTGTCCAACCGCTCAAACTCCCTCTTTTAGAAAAGAGTTCACTTCCCCCTACGTGTTTTTTCTTACCGTTCCCCCATTAGAAAAACATAACAAGACAAAAAACTGTGAGGCAAAAAATACGACTGAAATCAAATACATCAGAATTTTTCCCCTCCACAACAAGTGAAAATACTTCTGGCATGAAAAAATATATGCTGTAGATTCTTCTTTTATGAATGAAATACGTGCGCCTTTCGACTAGACGCATCAGAAACCTGTTTCTTGGATAAACAAAATGTTTGTTTAAACTTTCCTATCAAAGTTTTTTTTTATTTTCTTTAGAAGTAAATCGCCTCAGACGCGATGAATGTTTACTAACAAAATGAGCTTCTATTCGCTTATGTAAGTTGGAGGCAACTAAAAAAATATTAAAGTTTTATCTGTATCGTTCGGTTCCGTAAAACTTCGTCTGGGTACAAATTCAACTACAAATATAGAGTTGTTTTGTTTTATTGGTCAAAAAGAGATTTGGAGTTTGAGTGAATTTTAAACATGACTGAGTGAACGTTACAAAGAGAGTCAAGATTCCTGTGAAGGTTCAGTGGCCTCTGATATAACCCAGATGAGTAAGGTATAGGCCTATATTTTAATGTCTCAGATGTCAAAGTTTTTTGGAATAGGTTTCTTCCTGAGTGAATCGATAACTGGTGTTTAAGATGTTTGATCGGAATTTTTCTCAGTAGCCATTCATTTTATATCATGTTAATATACCAGTGATTATTATTTCATCATTTCTACTATATATATATTATATTTATTCTATATTATATATATATAATATATATATATATAAATAGATAAACAATTTAATTTTAACTTTGACAACTGTCTTCATTTTTTTTCTGAGAAACAATGTCATGAGATTTTTATGTATGTATTATTCTGTTTTGTTGTAATAAATTTTGAAGATGGTGGAAAATATACTAGAAATTATCGATATACCATTTTATTATCTTTTTATCCAATAGTCCACAGGAGAAATATAATAAATACTATATATATATATGTATGTATGTGTGTGTGTGTGTGTGTCAGTAGTCCACAGGAGAAAAGAGAATAAAACACTGATAGCTCGATAATTTCGCCTTCCACCAGGCCTCTTCAAGAGCTTTATTACAACAAAACAGAATAAGTACATACATAAAAATCACAAACATTGTTTCTCACCGGAAAAAAGTAAAAGAAAAGTTGTCAAAGTTAAAATTAGGTTGTTTAGATCATAAAGAAAGGGTCAAGAATTAAGAATCCAGAAAAGTTAAAAGAGAGAACTATTCAACGATTTGGTGACAGGTCATTTAAAACCTTTCACTGAATTTGTACTGTTGGGAAACAATGTGGAGGAATAAAGGGTCTAATTTATATATGCCCTGACTAATATTAAAGTTTTTTGTTTGCTAAAACTTATGCAAGCCGTTTCTAACAAATATCTTGTCATCATATCTTTTTCTTTGAATAATATTTCGGTTTTGTTCCAAACAATAGGACAGCCACAGTTTTGCACATGTAAATTAACAGCGCTGTTTGGAGAATTTGTTCTTGCGCAATATCGATGTTGGGAAATTCCCTTATTAATATCTTTTCGGTTTGTTCAAGGTGGAATTTGCCACATTCACAAGGTGTTTTGTAAACCACACCTTATTCTTGTTTGGGGATGTTGCAAATGACTACTGTCTTACCTATTGTGTTGGGGTAAGAAAAGAATACTTTAAAGTTTAATATTCTTAAAGGATAAACAGCATCACTGAATGAAGGGTGGAAAGGGAGAACCAAACCATTACTCATATCATATTCCTTTTTTGGTGTTTGTTCTATGATATGTTTGTTTAGCTGGAAATAAATTTTCTTCTATTTCCCTGATTGAAACGTGGGTTTTTTTTATGCCAATTCTGGTGATATTATTAAACTCTTCGTCCAAATAAGTAAATAAATAAATAAATATATATATATATATATATATATATATATATATATATATATATATATATATATATATATATATATATATATGTACTGAATCTACTTCAACTTTTTGTCATAATTTCTTAAAAACCCATTAGTATTTTAGTTTGTCATTTTTTTAGTTAATTCATTATAAATCATTGTAGGCTTATAGTAACCCTCAAAATAGATCAGTCCAAAACAAAGAATATTACGAATAAAAACTCTCTTTCATCGTAAAACTCCTGAAATAAATATAACAAAAACGAACCTTTATCAAAACCGAAATATTCCGAGGGAGGCTCCAATCACACCTGACCATTTTAGATATGCAAATCCCCACCCAATCAGCACAGAATCCGGGGCTAATCCCACACTGGACGCACATCAAAACAATAAATAAATCCTCACTGGCAAGAATACATTTATGAATCTAAATTTGGTGTATTAATTAAGGAAGACGAGAGAGGGACCCGAATTCCTCTCCTCCCCTTCCTGTTAGAATCTGGTGGGCGTTGTTGGCTCCCCGGAGTCATGGGATGTCACACATCGATCACCCGGAAGTTTTCTCATTTCATTTTAGTTTTCTGAAGAGAAAACTAATTTATTATGCCAGCTTTGTCTGTCTGTCCCCACTTTTTCTGTCAGCCCACAGATCTTAAAAACTACTGAGGCTAGAGGGCTGCAAATTGGTATGTTGATCATCCTCCCTGCAATCATCAAACATACCAAATTGCAGCCCACTAGCCTCAGTAGTTTTATGATTTATTTAAGGTTAATGTTAGCAACAATCGTGCTTCTGGCAATGATATAGGATAGGCCACCACTGGGCGTGGTTAAAGTTTCCTGGGCCGCGGCTCATACGGCATTATACCGAGACCACCGAAAGATAGATCTATTTTCGGTGCCCTTGATTATATGCTGTAGCGGCTGTACAGAAAACTCGCTTGCGCCGAAGAAGCTTTGGCGCATTTTTTACTTGTTCTTTTATCTCTGGCGATTTGTTTATTGGCAGTCATTATTGCTTGTCTTGAGACGCCTTCTGCAATGTAATTAGTGGCGTTTTGTGATGCTTCATTAGAGGAGAGAGTTCTGTCTTCAATTGGGGATGTTGGCTACAGATTGTTTTACTCGAGTATAAAGTATTATGTGCAGGTATTTATAGAATACACACACGAACGTATAAACATAACATACACACACACACACACACACACACACATACATCTATATATATATATATATATATATATATATATATATATATATATATATATATATATATATATATATATATATATATATATATATATATATATATATATATATATATATATGGGTATATATATATATATATATTCACATTTATATTTTCGATGGCCAGTATGACCTCTTAACTTCCATATTTATTTGGAAAATATAATTGGATATAGTCCTACTACTAGTAGTCTCGTAAACATATAAGCCTCTTATTCACTTTCAGCATAAAATATTTTCAAGCGATATATAAATCACAAACACACACAACTTTTGACGAAACTTGAAGTAGAACATCCTTGAGTCTTATTGAATCTAAATACTGAAATACTGTCATGTATTTAAACTCTGTATAAAATATTTTATATTTCACCATATCACGAGAGAAGAGGTGTTAAATCGTTCCCTCTCCCGAGCGTGAGAGCAGAAACGGCTCTTCTCCAAGATGGAAAAGAAAACGGAGAACTTGATTGAGACCATTCCGATATTTTATCCGGCAGGAGGGAAGGGAAGGTTTAGTCTAATCTATTTCAGGGCTCAATAGAAACTTTCACCCTTTCTGTCCAGTTCTACGAATCTTTCATACAAAGACTTTGGAAATGCAGTCTTAGGGAAATGAAAGGCTTTGGGAAACGTAGACTTAGTGCCCCATTTGAATAGTTGTGTCATTCTATGTCTTCTGTTCTATTTGTTAGGCCTAACGCTAATTCTAGACTGGGGTTGAGCTTAAAATCATGGTTTCGTCTCGACTTCAGGTGCAGAGCTGAACACGAAAGTTTATATAGAGAGAATTATAGAAATTGCAACATAGGCCTAACGTTTAATCTTTGCCTTTCGTTGCGCCTAATAAAACTAGTTTCACCTCGACGTTAGGCGCTGAGTTAAACACAGAAGTTAATATAGAGAGAATTACAGAAACCACAATTCACTTTAAAGGAATATGTTTCGTGTCGAATAATACTGTTTTAATCAGGTTAAACTGACATGCATACAGGATTTAGACTCAACCTGATAGCTGGTTCATCGCTAGATCTGAAATATATAGTTTAGGAGTTCGTCAAAATAAATTAAAATATAAATAGTTATGTGACAAAATGAAATTAGGTCAGTTGATTCTCATACTCTGAAAACTGGGGCAAATGGGGTTAGTCTACGTTGATTATTGCACAGGTCAGTTGAATAGAGTAATTGCATATCGATATTGCGAGATCTCTCAATGTCTGACAAGCATTTAATGGACACCGTCGATCAGCTACTCTTATGCTAGTTTGTTATTAGCTGCTGCGTCCATTATAGTTATATATTTATTCTGTCATACATTAAAAATTTGTATGAAGAAGCCTCCAGGTAAATTAGGTGTCACAGTCTTTATGGTCAGAGCCTTCCAATGCTTCTTGGAGCGTGAATGTGAAATATATATATATTTTTTTATTAAAGATCATAAATCATGAACTTCCTCAAACTTTCAATTTTGGAGGTTGCCAAAGAGGCGGTGGACATTTCTGAGGGAGTGGGCGTTTCGTGTTACACCAAAACAAATTAGAAAGATAAAAAATGAACTAAATTTTCGTAACCAGGAGAGAGAGACAGAGACAGAGAGAGAGTCTTGGGATTATTGAAGAAAATACACACACACATACACACACAAATATATATATATATATATATATATATATATATATATATATATATATATATATATATATATATATATATATATATATATATATACATATATATGTATATATATATATATATATATATATATATATATATATATATATGTAAATAAGAATATGTGTATACTTGGACCTGGGATGAGGTTGCAAGCCCCAAACCTCTGTGTTAACTGGAAAAGTCAAACGAATCTCAGTATTGTGTTTAACCTGTTATATGATGTTTTAATCTTGATGGGTAAAAACTACCTTGAAATTTATCTCTCTCTCTCTCTCTCTCTCTCTCTCAAAATCTCTCTCTCTCTCTCTTTTTGAGGGGAAACTTATGTAATTCCCTTCTACCTTGATAGACATTATTAAGTGATGGAGCAATGGACATCTCTCTCATGACTTGAGTTTCTCCTCGAAGTTGAATCATTACTCAGAGTTCACAAGAGCCTCCGAGACTTTGCTTCTTCAGCCTTGGAAAATTTCTTTTTGTAAGAGCCTGAGAAATAGTTGTCTCTCTCTCTCTCTCTCTCTCTCTCTCTCTCTCTCTCTCTCTCTCTCTCTCTCTCTCTCTCTCATGATCCTTGCGCATTTCCTTCCTAAATTGCACCTCATAAATCTCGCAGGGGCTGCATTTGAGACCAAATCGAGCCATCTATCTGATGCTAACGCATCTCTAATTCCATCTGAGAAGCAGTAAGAATAACCTCAAGAGCAAATGGTCAAATAGGAGGAAGCAGATTCCCTTCTTCAGTGTGGAAATTAATTGCCAATGAAATTATTCGGATTGCAAGCTAGTGTTAATAAGCAACGTAAGTCTTGCATACATTCGCCAAACTTGCACTCATTTTAATAATTGCTTATAAAGGAACCTTTATGGATCTTTGGTTATACATTCATTTTACTTACATTTGCATCAGATTGGAAGCGATAACTTATATGCAAAACTTCATTAGGGAGAATTTATTATGAGAAACATTTCAATAAAAACTCACCATATACGATTATGTCTTTGCATTTTTATTCAAACAACAAACACTCATATTTCACGATGCATGCCACTCAGCAGTCAACAGTGAATCGTTCAGAATATTTATAATACAAACAAGCAACAGTGTTTTCAGCTGCTTATGTTGAGCTGAGAGAAGGATTTCGACAGAATATGCTCAGCTAATTGGCCCCTCTGGTACCATGCAACTGGAACTAATCATAAATATTGGGAACTTGCTTGGGAGTTAATGGTTTGGTTATCATTGCTGCATATACAGTAAAAATTAGCTGAATGTCTAGAATTTAATCAGTCTTCTTAGGATGGGCCAAGGTAAAACCCATGGTAAGTGTCTGACGAAATGACATTCTGTTATATAGTCCTTTGGATCAATTATGACGCTCTGAGGTGCCATACGCAATCCAGTGCCAAAGTTACTTTCAATGCCCTGAGCGGCATTTTCTTCGGTTTTCAGTTCGTCATTTTGACATTTTGTTTCAGTGGTGGGCTTCTGGCTTGCTGCAAATCACCTTTTTAACACTTTGGATGACGTGTGACGCTCTGAGGCATCAATCAAAATCTTTTCCGAAGTCAGTCACCATGCACGGGCACGCCATTCTGAAATCAGTTTTCAGTAAATCACTGAACACTTGTGACCTGAAATTCTTGTATCATGTTAATTGGCTGAGCCTAAGCTTCATCCGGGATGTTCTGGGAAGACCTGATGACAAGCTCATGTCCCACCAAGAAAGGAAAAAAGGTTCAGCTGTGAACCTCGCTCTTTCCTGATACACCCCACAAGTCATCTCTTCTCTTTTGGCTAAAGCTCCGTTGTCACTGCATAACGCCGTGGAAAGGCTGTCGTGATGAGAACAGTACATGGAGGGAGAAGAACTTGGCATAATTTTTAATAGAAAATGGCAGATGAGAATCGAAAAAGCAGAGCGATGATAATGCAAAACGATTCCTGTAAGAAATTTATGGGTACCGTTAATGCAGTTGTCAGAATGTATATATATATATATATATATATATATATATATATATATATTGAACTATATATATATATATATATAATATATATATATAACTAAATATATATAGACCGTATATTGATATATATATATATATATAAAAATATAATATCTAGAATTTAATATTGATATATACCTAAGAAAACCCAGTTAAGTGTCTGAAAATGAAATACTAAATGCATTTTGTAAGACTGAAATTTAAACCAATGGAATCCCATGTTTACTTTTTTGAAAACTGAACCCATTTTCTGGTTCAGTTCGCGATCTGAAATTTGTTTCAGTGTCTTTAGGGAGTTCCTGACACCTTAAAATATACATCAAACCTGACAAAATGGTTTAGGTACATAATGAACATTGGGGCAAATGAATAAATCATTGCATTTGTAATAACGCATAGCTCCTGATTAATGGCAGCCTTTTGGTGAATGAGAAATGAAAGGAAAAAATCATTAATGTCTCGTTCATTTCTGTACCTGCTTTCTTTCTTTTAATCGTTCCACTGAACGGTTTTTGCACAACACTACAGATGAATCATCTCTGCTTCTGGATGGGAGAGAATGGAGGTGGGGAGAGAAGAGAGAGAAGAGATAATAGAGAGATTCCTGTAAGAGAGAGAGTAAAAAAAGATGAAATGGTCCTAATAAATTATGATAAATGATTTATATATAAGCCTGTTCATTTAGTAAATGATATCTTTCATAAGTCGTTTACAAAAGTTATTTCCTGTTTTATTTTATTTTTTTTATTTTTGCCAAAGATTTATATATATATATATATATGGATGCATATTATTAAATATCATAATAATAATAATAATAATAATAATAATATATATAAAACTGGCAGAGAAAGATATGACCCTCTTTTAAACTTACTTTTAGGTTTCTTCATCTGAATATTACACAAACACACAAAGCTTCAAGCTGCATTTATTATTTTACATATACTTTATATATATTATATATATATATATATATATATATATATATATATGTATATATATACAGTATAAATCTGTCATTTCATATATATATATATATATATATCTGGATATATATATATCTTTATATATTATATACAGTATATATATATTGTTATATATATATATATTTATATATATATATCTTCTGTCATTCTGTGTGTGTGTAGTATATATATATTTACATATATAAACTTTATATTTATACATACCTAAGTTTCAAAGAGGTTAATTGAAAATGAAATTACGAATTCTGATTTGGTTGCAATTTAACTAATGAAATCATGCCAAAACTTTCTGCGGCATTATTCTCGATCTGATTCAACCTCTGAATCCTGATTTCTTCATCTCAGCGTTCCCAAATGGTCATAATCCATTGCGTGATGAATCATTCCCTAATAATGCATCATCATTAATGCAGCCTTTTTGGCTGAATGAAATCGAAGGAAAAAATCATTATCTTCTCTTTCATTTCGTCCCTCGTTTCTTGTCTAATTCCACGTTCTGCCTCGAGAACAAGAGATGAATCTCCATTCTCAGGATGAGTCGTTTTCAGGTATTCGTTGAGTGAGATTTCCTTCCTAATTGTTCTGCATTAGTCTTCTTAAATTCAGGAGCGATGCCCTATCTATCATTCATTGTCTTTTTTAATTCTCTTTGGCATGAAGAACCTTTGTAGTGCAGACGTCGATAAAATAGCGGCTCTCCCGATTATAATTATATTTGGTATAATAATGTCGCGAATTATGGAAAATATAATAGTAGCAATAAACGTGGTTCATGACTCATTCAGATTGTGGCAGAATTGATCAAACCAGACAGACTTTATCAAAATTTCAGGTCATTCCAATATAAATCAATGCCAATTTAGCATCTGATATTTCATACAAAACTGTATATAAACGTTTTGTTGCATTTGTGCTTGGACGACAAACACTCTTTAATGATTCGTGTCACTTATTTTTCATCACTCAGATCACGTGATGAAAAAGTAACCCTTCTTAACTTGATGTTGAACTAAGGATTGAAGAATGTGCTCAACTAATTGAACTCTGGTCTGGAACTAATCAATAAATCCTGGGAAACCGATTGATCCAAGCGCGCTTATCATTGGCATTTACCATTAAAAATCTGAATCTGAAAAGGATCTCAGTCTTTTTTACGCCCAGGAGGACCATCCCAAATCTGACGAAATGACATGACTACTAAATATTTCCATCTGTCAAATTCGACAGTATTATCCAGTCCCAGTTATTTAAAGCGGCATTTTCTTCGGTTTTTAGTTCGATTTTTGACATTTTGTTTCAGTGAATGAGATTCCTGCAAATCTGCATAACTTTCTCAGAGTGAAAAATATGAATAAAATTGAGAAAAATCCTTTCTTTTTATAGTACGCAGGAGGAACACGAGAAATCAGTTTCTAAGAAGATTGAACATTTCAGACCTGCCAAATCAATCCAAAAATTGATTGGATGAAACAACAACACCATTCTGGATGCCCTGATGATGCGAAAAAAACCAAGAGACAATCACTGAAAACTTTCCCTGATACATAAGCATAAAGATCATTCAAAGCCCGTTGCCCAATATTTATTCTTTTTGATGTCAGCCTATGACATAAAAATGCAGACCAATATGGTGGAGAAGGAAGCGAAGATTGTTCATTTCTTAAACTCTGAATCTCTTCTGTTTGAGAATCATGAATTTCTTTAAACCCGTAATAAATGTAATTTACCTTTTCCATTTATTTTATTTCTTTAATTTTGCTATATATATAAATGATATATATATATATATATATATATATATATATAATAACTATATATTATATATATAATATATAATATATAATAATAATAATAATAATAATAATAATATATAATAATCAGAATAATAATATATAAATATGAATAATAATAATAAAAATAAATCATATAAAATATTTAAACATTGCTGAAGGACCATATATATTAAATTATTATTATTATTTATATATTATTATTTAATAATTGCTCTTATCAATTTTATACTTTATATATATATTAATAAAATAATAAAATAATATAGGTATATATATAAATCAAAATAATATAATTTATATATAATATAGGCTTCATATATTATATATGAATAACCCTATGTATTATATATATATATATATATATTTATATATATATATATATATATATATATATATATCTCTATATATATATCTATATATATATATATATCCAGAACAGCAGAGATGATTCATCTGTGTGTTGTGCTTCAGAACGATTAAAAGAAAGAAAGAGGACGAAATGAACAGACGAATTAATGATTTTTCCTTCATTTCTCATTCACCAAAAGCTGCCATTAATCAGGAGCTATGAAATATTACATCCAAGGGTTATTCATTTTACAATGTTCATTATGTATAACCATTTGTCAGGCTATGACAGTATATATATAACATCCTATGAATTTCTAAGATAATAAGTTTGTAATAGTAATGCCAGGATCAATTAGAGCGATTCCATTGGTTTAAATTTATAATCTTAAAAAATATGCATTATGGGTAATTTCATTTTCATATTAACTATTTCTATAGGTATATATAATATAAAATATATATATATATATATATATATATATATATATATATATATATATATATATATATATATGTATATAAATTCAAAAGGACCTATGCAATAAAGTATCTATAAATGATATGCCGCTGAGAATGACAGAAGAGTCTATCCGATCTGTTATAATAACAATTGTATAGAACCAACTATATAGAATATATAAAGAAGCAGAATCCAGATTTTGACTTTTCCCCCCATGAAATGACAAATAATATATAAGCTGTTAGCACGTAAAAACTGAAGAGAAGTCAAATAAAAAATAGAAAAAGTCTTCAAAAATAAATGCAGCTGAATAAGCAATAATATTCAATAGAACCAATAATAATAATAATAATAACAACTAATTTATAGGCACTTGCTCTTATCAATTTTTACTTCGATAATAATGAATAGGTAAGAAATCAATGAATTAATTTAGCAGAAGATTATATATATATATATATATATATATATATATATATATATATATATATATATATATATATATATATATATATATATATATATATATATATGTGTGTGTGTGTGTGTGTGTGTATGAGTTTGTATTTGCACATGTGCTTGAATAAATGTATGTACGTATACATGTATTCATTTAGTTCCTTATGATAACCTAAGAAGCTAAGGTCTTGCTGCTAATTCTTCATAGATTCCTTCATTAACTTAACCTTTAGCAAAGCATTTACATTAACCTAACGACCGCATATAAAACCTCCCGTGAGAGTTATTACAATAAATCCTGACATATCTAAAGAGGAAACTCTGTGAGTATTCTGTGAGCGATTTCCCAAACCACTGAAACGTGAATCTCACAGAATTAACGAAGTCTTGTAGATTCTACGCAAACTGAGAATCTCGTGTGGTCACCCTTACAAGAGCCTCAATGTTCTGCTTGGAATATTCCCACTGTGGAGGTTGGAATACTTCCATTCCAATAAGAGGAATGTGCGACGAATTGCATTTGCATATTCTCTGGTTCGGTGCTCGGCAATCCGTGTCTATGGCGCTCTACATTTCCATATGGACACTGAAACGGAGAGAGAGAGAGAGAGAGAGAGAATGTCACTTGCGTGCAGTAACTGTCAGGGGATAGTGATTTGTCTTATTAATTCATAATTGCTTTACTCTTTTCGATTTGTGGTGAAATTTGACAGACGGATTTCGTAAAATAATATTCTTTTTATTATATTTCTTCAGTTAGATATTTCGTCCTTTCTACCACCGTTAATGTGACAAATGATTTATAGAATAACTTTGCTTTGCCACTTCATTTTAATTAGTTTTGTATTTTATGAATTTTGTTGATAATTATAATTCCTGGATGCATTAACTACCTTAGAATGTTGTGGGTAATTGGAATAATTTCCTCCATTAATCACACAGACAAAGGCCTCTTATTAGAGACATCACAGTGAAATATTTCGTTTGGTTTTGCAAGTATCCAAATTTCTTGTAACTCTCGGAACAAATGTCTAGAAATATATATATTAGAATTTTATAGACAATGAAAATAATTTGATGCATTAACTACACGGACAAAAGCCAGTTTTTAGAAGACATAATATGGATTTTGGCCAGTGTCCAAATTTCTTATGACTCTCAGGAAAATCTCTGGAAATCTTTATGGAACTGACAAAAAAAAATAACAGAGAAAAAGCTATACTGTATAAAAACAGCATAAATTTTTCATGACATTCTGACATTTTTCTGTGCAGATTTTTCACTGCTTCGTCTGCTTCCACTTTTATTCTTTTTTTTATTTTAATTTCAGCATTTCCTGCTTTTTATTTTCTATGTAAAAAAACTATAAATAATTTTGTAGCGCGGCGTTTCAGTAGATGTGACTGTTCATTTTTATGTGTTTTTTAATTCCAGTGAATTTCGCTCAAAAACCGTGACTAAATTTCATTTTTTTCTTTCCTTTTATTTTAATTTTTGTTTATTTTATAATTTTCTTGTTTTTTTTTTCTGTATAAAAATAAAATTACTTTTCTAGCGTGGTTTGTTACAGTACGCGTGGCTATTTTTTATTTTTCAATTCCAGTGAATTTCTCTAAAAAACTATGATTATTTGTCAATTCTCCTCTTTGAATTTCTCAACAACATTAATGTTATTTCCTCTTATCAAGTTCTGAAATCAACTTCTGATTTATTTTCCCTTTATCTGTCTCCTCTGCTAATTCGAGAGCATCATCTTTGATCTTAATTTTCTATTTATATTTTCTATTTCTACTTTCTGAGAGTAAATTCTCCTCCTACGGTTCTTCTGTTTTGCAGAAGATGACTTTGAGAGTCGACAGTCTTCTTGTCTGAGACTCAGTGTGAAATGGAACGTGTTTGTAATAATCTGTACGGTAATTTTGTTTATTTTAATTTTCACTTTTTTTTTATATTTATCTTTATTTTTATTTTTCATTTGTTCTTATTTTCAATTAATGTTTTTATTCATACTTATTTTTTTATATTTACTTTATTCATTTTATTTTTTCTTATTTTGTATGTGGGTATTTCTGTATATTCGTTAAACTTGGCAAATATTGTATTTTGAAACGAAAGAAGAATTTATGAGGGTCGCCGTAACCTATGAATGAGCGTCGTGGAAACCATTACTGAAAAAAAAAATGGTGTAATTTTAATATTTTTAGTCACATAAAAACAACATTGATGTATTTCAAAAGTGCCATTTCATACTTGTAATATAAACAGTGACAATTACTTAACATTCTCTGCAGTGTCCAATTCCATTAATCCATGGTTATGCAAAACCTTGCATTCCTTTTACTGTACCTCCATTCATATTCTCAGAAATGAATAAAAGAATTAAGAAAATGAGCCTGCTCTCAAAAGAAGCAAAATTCAATAATATGAAGGATTTTTGTGAAACTTCTGAGAGCACAATTTCCTCCCATTCCTTTCCTCTGGCTCGAGAATACATCAGCTTCGCCGCCACTTAGCGTTGAATCACTCTAATTTGAATTTAATGTTGGAGTAATAAGGGTTTGTAAAAGCAGATAATGAGAGGATGGGCAGGTTTGGGAGTG